>NC_083411.1:87563857-87871179 GCF_020745735.1 Hemiscyllium ocellatum | reverse complement strand
CACTTAGATAAAGGTAGTAGTATTTATAACTCTGTTTTCCAATCTCTGAAATTCCATGAGCTGATAAGTGAGGCTGGGAAGGGAGCTTTCAAATCTTCATGCTGTAGCATCAACTGCCAGATTCTTTCTCACTGCAAACACAGTCCAAAATCCAATTCAAGCTCTGACATCTCCCTGACAGACTGACCATCTCCTTCAAATGGTCCCAAGTTACCCTTCAACAACTGGCATCTGCTTGAGCATAAGTTATTTTCCAGATTTTCCAGGACCAATTCCTAGCTTCTGACCTTTTTAATAGTCAACTTTTACTGTCTGTTTAAACTTAATGCTCTTCTCCAGTGACAAAGCATCTGCAGAGCTATTTGATCAGGTACCAACCTGCAATTAACTTCCAAGTCTGGCCTCACGAATAAGCAAAAACTTGTTTGGTCACAAGCTATTTCCTTCAGTACAAAAGTCATGTTTCGCTCAAACCAAAATCGATAAAAGAATATAATAAAAATAATGGAAAGTCAGTGAGGGCTCTAACACTTCTGAAAATTTTGAACCTCATCAAAGTAATTGAAGGAGGACTCTGGCCTATTTCCCAGAAGGAGCCAAGTGAGGTGGGAATGGTGGCTGGAGGCTGTATCTGGAATCAGATTGAATGGTCCCCAACAATGAGGTAAAAGTTAGAATGTTGTTTAAAGTGAAGGTAAACTGGTAAAGGGAAAGTTTCAGGCTTCCTTAATGATGACAACTTAAATACTATCATTGAGTGTTTAATCAATCTATTTCTACACCAATTCCAATTCTCTGTTCCTTCCCTGGGTAACAGCAAATTCCCAATACGTTAATCAGAGTGGGTACCTGGCAGCTGCAACTCACCAAATACTTGTCCTGGCCATCATGAAACTATTTGTTCACAATAATGCCGCCACATCTTCTGTGGTGACCATCCTCCTTGATCTTTCATCACATTGCGTTAGGGTACAGGTCAGTTACAGGCTATTAGTCTCTGTATCCTGCGCTACGTTTCTACACGGAGGAAGAGGCAGGCTATCTGTCACAGTGGTGAGCACTGAATAGTCAAAAAGGTGGACATGTTGCTGTGTGGGACTGTGCTGTGTCAAGTTCACAGCTACCGCATTTGCCAGTAGACTAAATGGTAAGCATACACATGTACTTCAATCAAATGGCCATGTGTGAAGTGGAAAGGGGAGAAAACTTCAGTGGGGATAAGGGGTGGACTCCAGTCAGTTAGAGTTGTCACTACAGTCAGTCAAGAACTTGGTCCAACTAAAGCCTGGGGATCTGTGTCCTTGCAGTCCAAGGATTGGGCCTTGGTTAGTCCTGCAGATCGCCTGGAGAAGTGGCGTGTTGTCTCCAGTTACCATGTCGGAAGTGTAGCTGGCAGGAAGGGAGGATATAATGGGTAGGAGATGTTGAGTGGACATGATGTAGAAAAGTTGTAGTTAATGAGACTTGTTGAGAGAAGGATGCAGTGGCAGAATTAGAGTGAGGTGGCATTTACCAGGACTGAGCATCGAGTTTCTTCATGCACTATGAGTGTCCACTTCACCCAGACTGCGATTTGTGTCCAAAGTGATTCTGGAGATGTGGCAGTCTGCAGGAAACTGAAATGCCCTCCTCTGCACCAGCCTGACAGTGAGGCCTTCAGGCCTCTTTCTTTGAAGTGGGGATGAGCTTTCCTTTCTTCTGAGTCATGTCTCAATGATAGCACAAGCCCCACAGTGTGAGGGGCCGTTGCTAATTTGCAACATGGGAAGAGGCATGTAGCAGAGCTGTAAATACAGCATCTGAGATATGGGCACTGCAAAGTTGGGAGGGGGTAGTAGGGGTTCCTGGCTGGGGCCACGAATCCTGCCTCTCAGTTGCATGATTCCCCAGAAAAGAAGACCAAAAGTTCAATATCCTAATGGATGAGGTGAAGATCGCCTGAGAAATGTCACTCTCAGCCTTGATGGACCAGGCTCTCAGCAAAGCACTTTAACTAAAAATGGGAAATTCTGCCTGTGAGCATTTCTTTTCTGTTATGTTAATTTGTAAATTCTAAAAAGCTAAGAAAATGCAAGGAGAGCATATATTGTTTGTGAAATTAATCCTTGATACCATTGGAACATGGGTCAAACAAATGTATGTAGTGGCTGGTACTTGCTCAAACAGGAACAACAGCCTGTTCCAAAGGCAACAGGATACAGACGCTAATCTATCAGAAATTTCAACAATGTTATCATCAGAAATGTCACCATATGTGACATGGCATCAGCATCTTATCAGTGGATCCAGTAAGCAGGAAGTTTCAGGTTCCTTGCCAACGCGGTCTTGACTGGAAACAGGACTCCATAAGTACATAGCAGGGAAACCGTAACTCATATCGGAGAACAATCCCTGCGTTTACTGCTATAACATAACTCCAAATCCTAATTTAGCCACTGTCTCTGGTTTACTCCCTGATTCATCATCAGAAAGGGGCTATCATGTCACTTAGACTAGTTTCATTTCTCTGTTCGAGGTTTTTTATTCATGTTCAGACACAGGAAACATATAAAAATATTTTCATTGATGCTACATTATCATGGTCATCAAACAGCTGCACACTAACAGGGCCACACTATTACAGATGTAGTAAATCATATAGAACTCTTCAGTCAGCAATACAATGGAGTCTCAATACCATTTGGTTCAATTACTCAATCACACAGTGACGGGTTCTCACTATTGTTGGACTTATCAGTCAGCCACACAGCGATACACTTTTTGTAGAGTTCAGATGGTCACTCATAGGTTATTGTAGACTTCAGTTAGTTTAAAAATAGTGCTATAAGCTAGGAAACAGGCAAGAAGTAACCAACCATTTTTTCTCTGGTTTTAAAACTGAATGCAAAAAACATATGTGAAAACAGCCAATTACAATTACATTGCTGTTGAAACTTGTGATACATATTTACTCCGGTCAGGAAGAGAATAAGTGCATGAAGGTTGAACAGAATTGTAAATATTAAAGGTCTGAGTTTTAGGGTTCGTTGGACATAATACCCTTTAAAACTTCAAATTTTTACATTAATTATTGTTTTAAGCTTCATTTCATACATATAAATCATATGTATTAATTCATATCTAATATATCTTACATAGCAAAAGCATCATTTACGTTTTGGCAGATGTTAAAGGTCATGGTTAGTCCTCTGTAACAGGTACCAGTGTCCTCCACTCTCTGCTACTGATGGGCAGATTTTAAGTCCCTGCATGTTACAGGTCTGTATTCACCAAACAAAGATCACAATTTTGGTCAGTAACATTGAAGTAACATGTAGAAGAGACAGAAGGTCATTCTAGTATCTTTGTTACTGAATTCATTTCGATGTGGGATCTGTGTAACAGGTAAGCAGAACGGCTGTAATCATTGTTACCAGCTGTTTCAATTCTGATGGGAAGAGTACACAAATAATCAAGTCCCAATTCTCCATGAGGCACACCATTGGTATTAATGCCTTGTACCTAATCACCAAAATGGTCGATTTTTTTCTCTCTTTGGTATTATTATCCAAAATACAAAAGACTTACACAATGTTGTTTTAATGAACTCAACATAATCAACTCAGAATAAATACTACCACTGTGATGAGAGGAATGAACTGATAGTCAAGCCCCACTACTCCACCAGTTGTATCATTAGCTTACTGATTCAATTACCAAAATATCCAATAACTTCCCTTTTGTACTATCATCCAGAATAAAAGAAATGCCCACCACTCTTCTTTAAAGATCATGAAACAATCCACTTACTATGAACAATACTTATTCCCTACTTACAAACCCTACTTAACACCAAAGCTGTGATCCAACATTAAAAAATATCACCTTAATCCCAAATACAAATATACTCACACAACACAAAAGGTGAGTTTCTGCAGAAATTATGTATTTTTCTTTAAAAGGGCAAAATAGCAAAAGGGTCAAGTGTCAAGAGACTAAAACTGAAATGTGATGACCTCTTATGTCTGTTGGATTTCCCGTTGATGAAACCAAGACGTATAAATAGAGAGGTAAGACATGCCACCAGCACTTCACCAGAGACTCTCACTGATGATGTTATCTAGTATGGTGATGAAACATCTGAAAACAAACCTTCCAGCACAGCGAGCTAACTTACATGCTTATCATCAACCTGAGCTACAAATCTTCTCAAAAATCGCTAATATATTAAACCATTAGATTCATTTTCAAGAAATTATATGGGAAGAAACCCTCTTCATTCTACAAAATACTGTACATATCAAAACTTTCCAGTTTCTTTTTAGTTTGTCTCTAAATATCAAAATGTATTCCCAACGTACAATGAAGCTCATCCCTAAATACAAGTGGCAAAACTGATTAATGTCTAAGCTAGTGTGGGCGGCACGGTGGCACAGTGGTTAGCACTGCTGCCTCACAGCGCCTGAGACCCGGGTTCAATTCCCAACTCAGGCGACTGTCTGTGTGGAGTTTGTACATTCTCCCCGTGTCTGCGTGGGTTTCCTCCCACAGTCCAAAGATGTGCAGGCTAGGTGAATTGGCAATGCTAAATTGTCCCTAGTGTTAGGTAAAGGGGTAAATGTAGGGGAATGGGTCTGGGTGGGTTGTGCTTCGGCGGGTCGGTGTGGACTTGTTGGGCCAAAGGGCCTGTTTCCACACTGTAAGTCTAATCTAAAAAAAATCTAATCTAATCTATAACCCCAAATTAGAACTAAATCCCCTTTTAATTCCATAAAACAAAATACAAAAGATAACAAAGACTTTGTACAGATGATAGTTTTACAATGACAAAAGAAAAATACCCATATTGACCATAGGTCTGAGAAGCAAAAGATAGAATTTGATGAATTCTCGTAGTGCACTTCATTTCTTGCTGATAAAATGACTTAGTGATAGCGAATCTTCCAAACAGTACTTTGGTTAAGATTGAATTGAAATTGGGTCCAAGTGTCTGGATAGTGGCCACAGATCAGCTTCTGAGGGTGTACGAGACAGTCAAAATACTGAGATGCGAAACCTTTATCAATTTCCAAGTTCTTCAGTTGAGGGGGAGGGGGTGCAGTTTGAGGGGACTGGGGGGAGGAGAGTGTGACTTGCACTCTTACTACTGCTTTCAAGGCTATTTTCCTTCTAACCCTCCAGATTTGTGGAACAGAAATTAAATCCAGAAAGAGTTGCTCTGCAACCATTAGCACAGTGGACTCATAGTGTCTTCCAAAGACAGGTTTTCCATCAAATAAGGGAGACAAACTCCACTTCTTATCTCCCTCAAAGCCTTGTTGGGTTGTGTTCCAAAGTTGTTCGACTTTCTGTCAGCAGCAGGTAGATCATAGCCCACATTAAACTATTGAACGCATTACTAAGATAGAACTTGTGTCCCTTCAAACTATTGGCAAAAACACTTCTAAATTCAAGTAGTGTCCAAAAAGTTCAATATCTTTCAGTTTTTCACAAGGTCCATAAACACAAATATGTATCCCCAACACAAATACTGATATATGGATCAATCCTTTATAATATTGTACAAAACATTGACAATAGATACATGTACAACAGGATTGTGGTATGTAATACCATTCACAGAACAAACTACATGACTACAAAATTGATTCATTCTTCATGAATGGTCTCAAATACTTCAGGGTTCAATCAATTCTCCCACAACTGATTGCATAATTATGAAAAGTTGGTCAGTCTTTAATCAATGGAGCCACATTTTTAAAATCCAATACTCTATACTTTTAAAATAGTATATATGAACTAATGAATTATGAGCAAGAGCAGCCATCGGCCCCTCAAGCCTGCTGTGCCACCCAATAAGAACATTGTTGATTATAAAGACAGTATCTTTTAATTTTTTTCTGTAGTTTTGACTGGGGACTGTAAAGAGAAAAGGACTGCTTTCAAAACTCATAATTCTGAAAGGGGAATAAGCTACCAATGGTTTTATTAAGTGTTGCTTATACTGTTGCTTGTTCAAGCATTGGGGGCAGTTTACTGCAGATGGACAGATACAATAAGACCATAATTCTCAACACTGGTGCCTTGCAAGACTGTGGGGTACTCAGCCCCTTACTATACTCCTTATACACTCATGACTGTGTGGTCAAATTCAGCTCTAACTCCATTTTTAAATTTGCTGATGACACCACTGTAGTGGCTTGGCTCTCAGACAATGACAAGATACAGTATAGGGAAGAGATAGAGAGCTTAGTGGTGTGGCATAAAGACAATAATCTCTCCCTCAATGTCAGCAAAACAAAGGACTTCAGGAAGCAAAATGGAGGCCACGTCCCTGTCTGTATCAATGGTGCTGAGGTGGGCGTGGTCAAGAGCTTCACGTTCCTAAGAGTAAATATCGGCAATGATCTATCCCGGTCCATCCACGTCGAAGCTACGATCAAGAAAGCACACGAATACCTCTATTTTCTCAGAAGGCCGAAGAAATTCAACATGGGGGCGGCACGGTGGCACAGTGGTTAGCACTGCTGCCTCACAGCGCCAGGGACCTGGGTTCAATTCCCGCCTCAGGCGACTGACTGTGTGGAGTTTGCACATTCTCCCCGTGTCTGCATGGGTTTCCTCCGGGTGCTCCGGTTTCCTCCCACAGTCACAAAGATGTGCGGGTCAGGTGAATTGGCCATGCTAAATTGCCCGTAGTGTTGGGTAAGGGGTAGGTGTAGGGGTATGGGTGGGTTGCGCTTCGGCGGGTCGGTGTGGACTTGTTGGGCCGAAGGGCCTGTTTCCATACTGTAAGTAATCTAATGTCCACATGGACTCTTACCAACTTTTATTGGTGTGCCACAGAAAGCATCCCATCCAGATGTATCGCAGCTTGGTGTGGCGACTGTCCAGGACCACAAGACATTACAGAGAGTTGTGAATGCAGCCCAGTCCATCTCAAAAACCAGCTTTCCTTCCATTGGCTCCATCTACACTTCTCACTGCTTTGAGAAAGCAGCCAACATAATCAAAGACCTCTCCCACCCCAGTTACACTCTCTTCCACCCTCTTCCATTGGACAGAAGATACAAACGTTTGAAAACACGTAACAACAGATTTAAGAACAGCTTCTTACCTGCTGTTATCAGATTTATGAATGGACCTCTCAAAATTTAGAGTTGATGTTTCTCTGTACCTTCCTGTTAGCTGTAACACTATATTCTATATTTTGTTCTATTATTCTGATATACTTACATAAGGTATGATTTGGCTGGATAGCACACGAAACAATACTTTTCAAAGTATTTCAGTACATGTGACAGTAATAAATCAAATCAAATGAGACCATAGGAGCAACGTAGATTAGGCAATTCGGCCCATCAAGACTGCTACACCATTCAATTACAGTTGATATGTTTCACATTGCCATTCTCCTGTCTTTCTGCCCATAAAACTTGATCCCTGCTCTAATTAAGACCTATCTATCTCTGACTTAAAGACAGATTTGTCTCCACAGCATTCTGCAGCAGAGAGTCCTATTCTCCGACTGAGGAAATTCCTCCTCATCTCAGTTCCAAAGGGTCATGCTTTTACTTTGAAGCTGTTCCCTTGAGTCCTAAGTGTCTTATGCTAGTGGACGCATTTTCTCCACATCCACTGTACTCAAGCCTCTCAGTATTCTGTAAGTTTCAACAAGATTCCCCCTCATTATTCTAAACTCCATTGAGTAAAGACCCTCAGCCACTCCTCATATGACAAATCCTTCATCCCTGGGATCATTCTTGTAAACCCCCTCCAAGGCTAGCACATCGTTCCTGAGACATAGGGAGGGAAGTGGGCTAGTGTAGGATAGGTGAGCTTGGATCGGCGCAACATCGAGGGCCGAAGGGCCTGTACTATGTATTTTTCTATGTTCTATTTCAAATGTGTTGTGGTGGGAGCCTTATACAGCCCCAACAGTACATCCCTCCTTTGGTATTCTAGCCCTCTTGAAATGAATGCTAAAATTGTATTTGTTGCCCTAACTGCCAACTGAACCTGTATGTTAACCTGCATATTTGTTAAAAAGTGTGGTGCTGGAGAAGCGCAGCAGGCCAGGCAGCATCCGAGGAGCTGGAGATGACAAAGACATTCTGTCTGCCATAAACAATGTGATAGGCTCCCAGGCAGCAGAACGGTTGTGGGTGTGAACAAGATAGCCAAAAGCCTTTGGAGGCTGGGTAGAAGGTAGTGTCTTTCTCTCTGCAGCTAAAGTACTTAAAACCCGAAGAAAACTAGTTTATTTGCCCTCACCAATTCCTGGACAACAGTGTTTCAAAGATTCAAACCCTCTGAGAGAAAATGTTTCACCTCATCTCTACCATAAAAGAAGTCCCCTTATTTTAAAATTGTGTCCCTTAGTTCCAGTCTATTCCACAAGGAATAATGTTCGTGAAGCATCCACCCTATCCATTTCTCAATAAGATCACCTCTTATTCTTCTAAACTCTGAAGGATACAAACCCAACTTTACTAAGTTTTCCACATAACATAGTCCCCAGGTCTCAGTCAAATAAACATTATCTGAACTGTTCACAATGCATTTACAGTAAATCCTTTCTTAGATAAGGAGATCAAAACCATGTACAGAACTCCAGATGTGATTTCACTAATGATATGTAACACAATATTTCTATTTTCATACTCCACTCCCGTGCAATAAACAACAACATTCCATTTCTCTTTCCAATCAGTTTCTATACCTGCATACTAACTTCGAGACTCACCTGCCAGAATCCCACTGTACAACAGAATTCTGCAATACAACAGATGTCCATTGCAGACCAGGTACAAATGTCAGTTTCCATAAATTCACATAATAACATGCAATGCACATAAGAAATAAGTAATGGAGTGGATATTTGCAGAAGTTAATGACTGCCCATTCATTCCATGCATATTTTCCTACAACTTCAACACATTGTCAAATTACATGTGCAAAGTTAATTGGTGTTAAATGGTCATCTCGTGTACCCTGATATAAACTGCAACATATAACAGGTGTATGTTTGGGCTGGTTATATGCAAGAAGATAATCCTCTAAGTACAACGACAAATTGCCTCTCAGTCCTGCAATGAGTAACTTTTTAAGAATTATTGCTGGATATCAGCACATCTAAACTGATGTATTAAAGATGACAGCCTCGCTGCAGGGCTTTTACTTTTGTAATGCATCCATGACAACAAAACAAGAAACAAGGCCTGAAAGGGCAACTTCTCTTTGGAAAGCAGTGGGAGAAATACATTGGCATTTACCTCAAAAAAGAAAGAAGACACAAGGTTCTTTTTTGCTAAAGTGAAAATGCAAAAATAAAAGTAGTCATAGGCAGAATACAACAAAATTTCCCCTTTGAGATTATAATGATCTGAACAGATGTTGATACTGGACAAGTCAGATCCCAAACTGAAATCTATCTTGTTTGATCCTAACATTTTTTAAAACCATGAAAATAATTGAATGCAATCACAAAAGGCTGCCAGTGAACCTTTAGAATGAGAATAAACATTTATTAAACAAGTAAAACCATTAACTATATCACCCAAGATGAAATTAAATGTTGGAAATATTTCATGACAGACATCTGAAAAACATACAACTTCACACTTTCTTTTATCCCACTAATATCCTGACAAAGGCTTAACCATCAGGACAGTGCCACCACTTTCTTCACTAGATCTCCTGGCACATCCTCAGCTGGGATAGCTGCAACCAGTTTCCTTAAGGTGAATTTATGCAGTCGCTGGAAGATGCTTCCTTTCCTTCCTTTGAAAAGATTGCCCCTTCCCAAAATACCTAAAATAAACTCCAAACAAAAGATTTTAAATCAGAACAAATGCGTGAGTTTTCTAAACTCAGTTTCCAGCTGCAATACAGCCACACTGATTGAACAGTCTTGCTGGATCAACATCTTTGTATATCTGCAGCTATGTCACTAGGCAACAGGACAGCATTTTTCTTTCATTTCTCTCTTTTATTTAGTCATGCAGTGAACCATTGCTCCCTGAATTTGCACAGTTGTTGCTCATGTAGCAGCTGAGAAACCCCATGCACTGTTAATCACCCTCCACCATATGACTTCTGCTCTGTTCACATGGACCAAGAATTCAGAAGTCCATGGAAGAACAACTAAAACTAGAGGGAATATTGCACAAAACCATTGACTTCAAGAGCTGAAGTGAATAGTGAGTCGGATAAGTTTGTAAAACCTCATTAAAATACATTTAATCAAAACAGACCTACAGGCACTTTATCAACACAGCCTAGGCTCACAAATCTAAAATGAAAATGAACCATGTCTTCCCTTTCTTAAGACACAAAATTTAAATTCAACTTAAGGTCATACATTGCTAGTAACCAGTTTAATTACTATTGCTTTAACAATGGTTCCATTAACACGATTTCACATACAGATGAACATTTTATTTATTCTGAAACATTTTGGTATTTAATGTAAGATTTGTACATTTTCTCAAGTCTAGCACTGAAGAGGGCAGAGTGTGAAATCATCAGGACTGGAATCCTAGTTTGAATTATATATTGTGTTAACTTTGATTCAAATTTAATGTCACAGCATCAAAATGTGGATAGGTAATAAAATATAGTTTTGTAAACCTAAAGATTTGTTGTCTAATACATTTTAGAAACTTATAGATACACACTTAAAAACAAGTCTGAAATAAGCAGTTAACATGTCAAGGAGGGATCGGGAATGGTCTCAGAAACATTCTCAGAAACAGAAAGAATGCTCCCTTTTTTACTGCCTCTTGATGCTTTCCATTTTAATTTATTTAGTAGGTTTAGTCACGATCCATGTTCTATTGGACAAAGATATCTTAAGATGTCAAAATTTAATGGCTATTTATACTGCTTCGCTGGGATTTCTGTCCATCTCATCTGGTAGAACATTGAAAGATCCTGTAAGGAAATTTACCCCAAAGAATTTAACTTAGTGAAAGGTACTAAAGGCAGTCAACATTTATGTTCTAGGAGTGTAACACTTCTTACTAGATTACTGAAGACAACTCAGACTATTACCAATACTCTCACGGTAAGATTACATTGAAAGGCTTAAACCTGAGCAACAGGACAAATTATTCTACTGAAGCAGCTGTAGGGGCATTTATATGATACTGCAAGGACTTCATGACAATGTCTACAATATGCTATGTCTTAAGTCTACAATCGACTTTAGGTAATGTACCTTCTTGACAAACTGTTCATTGTTTGTTTATGTCTAACCTGTGTGTCTCCTGTGGGTCCTCTCATGACTGAAACATTTGGTAGACTTTTGCAGTTCATGCTGTCTTTGTTGCTGTTTTGTTGCAGTTATGCCACCTCTGTCCTTGTTTTAGACATGTTTGTGCTGACATCAATCATCATCAGGAGAAAGGGAGGACTACAGATGCTGGAGATCAGAGTTGAGAGTGTGGTGTTGGAAAAGTACAGCAGGTCAGGCAGCATCCGAGGAGAAGGAGAATCGATGTTTTGGGCAGGAGCCCTTCATCAGGAATAAGGCTGGGAGCTGAGGTGGTCAAGAGATAAATGGGAGGGGGGTTGGAGTCGGGGGGAAGGTAGCTGAGAGTGTGATAGACAGAAGGAAGTAGAAGGAGGTGGGAGTAATGGTAATAGGTCGGAGAGGAGGGTGGAGTGGATAGGTGGGAAGGAAGATGGACAGGCCATGAGGGTAGTGCTGAGTTGGAAGGTTGGATTTGGGATAACGTGAAGGGAGGGGGAAAATGAGGAAACTAGTGAAGTCCACATTGATGACATGTGGTTAGAGGGTCCCAAGGCGGAAGATGACGCGTTCTTCCTTCAGTCATTGGATGGTTAGGGTTCGGCAATAGAGGAGGCCCAGGGCTTGCATGTCCTTGGTGGGGTGGGAGAGAAATTGAAGTATTCGGCCGCAGGGCAGTGAGGTTGGTTAGTGCGGGTGTTCCGGAGATATTCTCTGAAGCACTCTGCAAGTAGGCATCCTGTCTCCCCAGTGTAGAGGAGCAATAGATACAGTAAATAACATATGTGAAAGTGCAGGTAAAGCTCTAATGGATGTGCACTGAAGCACTCTGCAAGTAGGTGTCCTCTCTGAAGCGCTTCCACATCCATGAGAGTTTTACCTGCACATCCACATATGTTATTTACTGTATCCGTTTCTCCCGATGCGGTCTCCTCTACACTGGGGAGACAGGACGCCTACTTCCAGGACACCTGCACCAACCAACCCCAATGTCTTGTGGCCGAACACTTCAGCCCTCCTTCCCACTCTGCCGAGGACATGCAGGTTCTGGGCCTCCTCCATAGCCACACCCAAACAATTCAATGCCGGGAGAAAGAACACCTCATCTTCCACCTTGGGTCCCCCCAACTACATGTTGTTAATATGGACTTCACCAGTTTCCTCATTTCCCCTCCCCCCACCTTATTCCAGTTCCAACCTTCCAACTTGGCACCGCCCACATGACCTGCCCAGCTTCCTTCCCACCTATCCACTCCATCCTCCTATCTGACGAATCACCATTTCCCCTACCTCCAACCATCTATCACACTCTCAGCTACCTTCCTCCAGCACCATCCCCCTCCCAATTATCTCTCTACCCCCTCAGCTCACAAGCCTCATTCCTGATGAAGGGGTCTTGGCCAACACGTCGATTCTCCTGCTCCTTGGATCCTGCTTGACCTGCTGTGCTTTTCCAGCACCACATTCTCGACATAGACCATAATCAAAATGCTGAGTCAAATTTCAGTGCCATCCTCCACATGGGCCAATCAACTGCTGTGTTTTCCCAAGATGGGTGATCTACAGTGTAAACATTTGTGGCGTTCTTTTGTTCACATCTTCTTATTATGACCACTTTGATATTGTTTGTCCTGTCCGGAGTGATTCATGCAGGAGACTATATTTAACTTTTATAATGATGCCAGGAATAGCAGGGCTTGATCTCCAATGTGCTACTGCAGTGGGGAGATACAGTCACTCTCTCACTCACTTACTCATTGATTCACTCACTCACTCTATGAGTCTCTGACTCACTAGTGGAATTAAATATAGTCTTTCACACAGGACACACAGACACATTGAGAGAGAAATTCATTGTTTTATGATCTTATCCTGCCATCAAATTCTCACATAGATTTCAAGAGTTTTTGGTGAAAGTGCCCCAGAACTTGGATGTAGAACTTGGATGTGCTATCACCTGTATCTTTGATTATTGCCTCTGTCTTTTGATGGAGGAACACAATGTGAAAAGATGGTAAATTTCGCCAACTTGCTGCATCTAATACTACATCCAATGTTATTAATTTGCTACGCTTAACGTTTGTATGTAATACTATCAGTAGCAGAAAGGTTCAATACAACTAATATGAAGTAGAACATTTTACCTTCACAAAGTGAATCAGTTGTTCCTTCTCATTAACTTTATATGTATTTATACCCAGTTCTTTTGCTAAACGCAAAATCCGATTTTGCGTGGGCCCAACATATGCTCCTCCTAAGTCAACATACTGGAACTCCGGCCCCTATAAGAAATAATTAAATCAATGGCATTATTTTCTGTGGCATTTTTTTCTTAATTTCTTGTCTCCTCTCCTGTTGGTCTGGGTTCTGGTGTCCTTCTGCTATATGGAATTGCACTTCATGGAGTGCAAATCTTGGCAATATTTGTTGACAAGCTTCACTACAGAGTGGATATCGCAGGCAAAACAATTTCCGACATTGCACAATATTTGCACTTATGTGCTCGAGCAAGAATTTATTGAGAGCATTTGGGAGCAGAAAACCCCTCCAGTTCAACAACATGGAGACCAGGTTTGCAAGCTGCATCAAGCGGTGCAACATTAATAAAATACATTCTTCTCCAGGTTACAGTCCAGCAAGAAAATTTCAAAGTACTTTATATTGAGGAGACAAATAAAAGAAGGCCTTAAAGAAAGGGAGAAAAGGAGAACAATGAGAATTTGTTGTAAAGGCATGTTTGTAAATTTGTTAAGCAGTGAGATAGATGACTAAAAAAAGGAGTGGTAAGGGAGCCCAGAAATCTTATGGTAGTCTAGCATATTCAGAATAGAATGGTTGGGGTGCCCTAATACCATGGAGCTGGGATTTCAAGCAATTGAATGAATAATTCCTTTTTCAAATGAGGAAAGACATTGGGACCACCAACTCTGGCCTTTTGAGAACACAGTCTTCAATTTAGGTGAGTGGGGCAGCCAGAATGTCTTTCCCAATTTACTGAATTATCCCTGTCTGAAGGACATGTTTATAACAGGTGAGTTTTGCTGCAGTATGGTTATGAAGCTTTACTCACAATGCTTTCACATATACAATTAGGATTGCAAAAATATTGGTGACGATGAACCCTCTGCACACCCCATGTAAGGTGCTGTTGTACAAAGCTCAACAACATTTCAAGAGTGGTTAGTCACATCGTCTGTCCCATTGAGTCACTAGGAGAAGTAAATATGATGTTTAACTTTCAAATACAGCTTTCAAGGAAATGCTTAATTACAGTCTGTATGAGACTGGGCAAATAAGGTTGAACTATCAGTCAAACAGGTAATGGTTGTATTCATAGGTGTTTGACTACTCACTCGCCTCTAATTCACATCAACTTTCTGCAAAAAAGTGCTCCTTTTGTGGCAATTATCGCGAGTGCTCCCATGAACCACAGTGCCAAAAGAACAACTTTTACTTTTTACCAGCGTACAACCTCCAGAGAACAGGCCCTGAATTCTTGGGATTCCTTTTGATAACCCAAAATGCAAACTAATATTTTCAAAGCCTCTGCAATCCCAAAGTGCAAATGGTAGAGTTGTTTTCATGACCTACTTGAACAGTGTATGTTCTTCCTCCAACACGATCTCTAGCCTCCAAGACCACCACATTGAGGCCCTTCTCTATGAGGAGTTTGGCAGCTGAAAGACCTGGTGAGTAAAGACAACAGCATAAAATGGGAATAGGATGGCCTATATGCCAAGGAAAATCCTGGAATTGACCAGAAAATAAATTGATCATATACAAACAATCATGCATTAAAAGTCATCCATTATTAATTCAACAGATTTATCAGCTGTTAGAGTCATAGAGTTAAAGAAGAGCTCTTCAGCTCATTAATCCTATGCCAATTTATCCACCTTAATCCCGCTTTACTGCACTTGATCCATTGTCTTCAATATTATGATATTTCAAGTGCAAATCCACATACTTTTTACAGGTTGGGAGGTTTCCTGCCTGTACTGTCCTCCCAAGCAATGCATTCCAGATTCCCATCAGTCTCTGGATGAAATGTTTTTCCTTAAGTTGCTTTTAAAACTCCTGCCCTTCACTTTGAAATTAACTCCTTCATTATTGACCCTTCAACTACGAGGAGCAGCTGCTTTCTGTCCACCATTTCCCTCCTAAGCTGATACACCTCAATCTGGAACCTCCCCCTGCCTTCCCTGCTCGAAAGAAAGCTTTTCCAGCCTCTCTTCATAGCTAAACTGTGCTAATCCAGGTAACAACCTGGTGAATCCCCTCTGCAATTCCCCCATTGCAATCACATCCTTCCTAAAGGGTTATCTTTCATCATGCTTGCCTTCATTGGTCGTGGCAAGGAGTATAAAAACTAGAAAGTCATGTTGCAATTAGATAAGGCCACATTTGGAGGACTGTGTACAACTTTGGTCGCCAAACTGTAGGAAGGATGTCGAAGCTTTGGAGAGGTTTCAGAAGAGGTTTACCAGATGTTGCCTACATTGGAGTGCATTAGCTATACTTGAACACAGAGATTGGACAAACTCGGATTGATTTTGCTAGAGTATCAGATGCTGAGGGGTGACCTGACAAAAGTATGAGAGGCATAGATAGGGTGGACGTGCAGAACTTTTTTTCCCAAGGTGGAAATGTCAAATACTAAGGAATATAGGTTTAAAATAAAGCGGGATAGTTTTAAAGGCGATCAACGAGGTACATTTTTTACAGAGAGGGTAGTCGGTATCTGAAACACGCTGCTCGGGGAGATGGTAGAAGCAGATACAATAACAAAATTCAAGTGCCATTTAGACAGAAACATGAAGGTCGAGAATAGAGGAAAACAGACCAGATGTAGGCAGTTGGGATTAATCTGGAGTGGCATCATGGTCGACACAGTTATAGTGGGCCAGAGAACCTGTTCCTGTGCCGCGTGTTCTGTGTTTAAACTGCATTGCATTCATATTGACACAACATAATATAATGCTGCTGATGGGCACACTTAGAAATTGGCTCAAAAACACAAGAACTCTGTGCAATGGTCAAAATGGCCCATCATGCTCCTTTACATTCAGTATGATCAGAGTTGACCTTGAGTTTCAACTTCATTTTCCTGGCAACTAACTAGGCAGAATCTAATAGAGGCCTGAACAAAATGGGGTATAGCATGCAATCTGGTAGAATCACACAAGAACTCCAGTAAGGCCTTTTTCCATTGGCAACAAATCATTGCACCTTTTAATGATGTTTCAAGTTTCAAGACAAGATTCTCGACAGACAGCGGTGAGTTGCTTATTAAGTGGGGTTAGTGCTTGTTAATGACTTTATTAAATACAAAACTCACCTCACTAATATTTCTATCCCACCGTCCACCTGAAAGAAATTGGATGTTGAAAAATTTTGACATGGCAGACAAAGCAGGTACATGGGGACTTCAATTTGCCTCTAGTTGCAAAGGAGCTCCATGTTGGTCACCACGTGACAACATTTCAGGGCATAATTGATAGGCACCAGCTGCACATATCTTACCTCTGACATTAATTAACCCCTCAGAATCTTCATGGTACCTCTCTGATTCACCTGCCGTACATTTAGGAAGCTGAGAGGTGTACTTCAGGTTAAACTGCTGACTATAATCGAAAGATTGTAACAGGGACACTCTGCAGTCCTGCTGTGCCCAGCTGACACATTCGATCAGGCTCCATCTTAGGGTTGATCACTTGCTCACTTAGCGCTTGCTCACTTATCGCCTTATTATGTTCTCACAACATCCCTATCTAGCCTTGCCTTGCCTTGCATTGCAAGCTTTTCTTTCTGATCAGCAGTCTTCAGTCAGGGGGTAGACATATTGCTGAATGCTGTTGCCTCCCACATATCTGCTTGGTGCTCATCTGGCAATGTCCCTGATTGCTGACACCATAGTCAGCCACGGAGCTCTCTCTGTCCAGTACTCACCAGCTTGTGCTCCCAACCGTTCGGTGATTTTTTTTTATTGAGCAAGATTTTTATTCTTTACAAAATTATAAAATTACATGAAGTATAACAATCTGAGTGAATAACAACAATTACAATAAACTAACTACTACTCTACAAAACAAATAATAACAAAAAAGGCAACTCATACTACAATTCAATAAATAATTGGACATAATAAGTTAAATTACAGCCCTCAGCACAACCCTACCAAAGCTTCCCATCACAGGAAGCATCAGTTAGCATAGTCATATTTCTTCCTCTCAGGGCACCTGGCTCATCAGACCCAGGCTTCGTGACTGAACAAAAACCCTAGTTAGTATGGACAATAAATCTGCTTCTAGGTGGTTCAGAAAGGGCCGCCACGTCTTGTAGAAACGTTCTGTTTTCTGGTGCACCATACTTTTAAGGAAGTCCAGGGGGATGTGTTCCGTAACTAATCTGCACCATCCCAGCGGGGCCGAAGGGCTTTCCAAGGCTCAACTCACTAAAATGTTTTTCCTCACACAATATGTATGAATATTAAATAGATTTTTCCCATGCTCATCTAAGGAAGGCAAATTTGGCAGGGCCAGGAGAAGAGACACCAGATCTACCTTGACCTCAGTCCCCAGGACAGCCCCCCATGACACTCACTATAGCACTCCAATACTTGCAAAGCTTGTGGCATGACCACAAACAATGGGTAAGAGTGCTAACACCTACACTGCATTTGGGACACAATGGAGACACTCCTTTTTTGAATTTTGCAAGCTGCTCTGATGCCAGATGAACCCTGTGAAGGGCCTTCAGCTGCATAGCATGCATTCTGTTGCAGATCACAATCTTTCTCATGTTCTCCCAAATGTCCTCCCATATCTCTGACCAAATATCCACTCCCAACCCCCATGCAGCCACTCAATATTTTTTGAGGTGCCACCTCCCAGTAAATGGTAAAGGGTGCTAACTGGGAGAGTACCTGTAGTCCGAAGCACTCTCCTCTCTACATCAGATCTATAGAGATCGAGCAGAAATGTAGTGTTTTTCTGGATGAAGTCCCAGACTTGAAAGTAACAAAAGACGTCCCTGCTGGGCAATTCATACTTGCAACTCAACTGATCGAAGGACTTCATGACCTCCCCTCAAATAAATCTCCCAGACAACAGACTCCTCTAGATGTCCATAACTAAAAACCAGAGTCCTTCAATGCTGTCTGAAATTCTGGCATTCCTACTGTAGGAGTGAGAAAGAAGGTTTTAGATAAACTGCCCTCGCTTTGTCGCATCACGCTCAGTGCTTTAACTGTATTGATGACAGTTGGGTTCCAACAATACTCTGTGACTGTATTCTTATCCCTGAATAGCAGATTAATGAGGGGGCACTTCACCTGGGAGGCCTCAATATCCAGCCGTATTGACCTCGGATCCTCACAAGCCTAATCATTCACAAAGGATATTAGGGAGCTTATTTGATACCTCTTAATATCTGGAAAGTCAAACCACTCCCAATTTCCCCCCAACCCCGCCACCACACTTCCCTGGGGAAGCTACAACTTGGCAAGCTTAATGAGAGGCTGTCTATGATGCCAAATTAAAGAACTGAGGCAACTGTTGAGTCTCCATAATGTTTGCCTCGGCATCATCAGAGGGAGCATTCGTGTGGGAGATAATAGCTGAGGAAGGACATTCATTTTAATAAGAGCTTTTGAGCCTAACCAAGATATTGGAAGGACCTCCCAATGCTGAAGGTCCTGCTTTACCTTATTGAGCAAGTGCACAAAGTTAGCCTTATATAACTGGTCAATGGCTGGAGTAATGAAAATGCCTAGGTACAGAAAACTTCCCTGTGCCCACCCGGAAAGGGAATCGGATTTTACCTTCAAGAATAGACATTCCCCAAGACTCCTCACGAGCAAGACCTCCGACTTCATAAGATTAATCTTATATCCCGAGAGCCAAATAAATTGATGCATTGTATAAAATTAAGCACAGACACTGCCGGGTTTGATTGGAAATGGAGAACATCATTTGTGTAGAGTGTGATTTCATGCGCCCCTGATCGCACTTCCGGGGCAACTATGTTGGGGTCCCTCTGAATAACCTCCGCCAAAGGCTCAATCACCAGTGTGAACTACAGCCATTAGTAAGAACTGCCTCCATAGGATCACTATATAGCACTTCCACCCATCCGGTAAAGTCCCCACCGAGACCAAACTACTCCAAAACAAGAAAAAGGTATGGCCATTCCACCCAGTCAAGCACCTTCTCCGCGTCAAAGGAGACCACCAAGCCCGGAATTGACCTCTGCTGGACCATGTTCAATAATCTTCTAATGTTATTAGATGACCTACAGCCTTTAATAAAACCTGTCTGGTCCTCCTTTACAATAAATGGCAACACCTTCTCTAGACTCAAAGCGAGTGTCTTAGATAAAAGTTTAGAATCCAAGTTTATTAGCAAAATAGGCCTATATGAAACACAGCTGGGCGCCTTACCACTTACATACTGCCTCCCTGGCACAGTCAAGGGAGCATTCAAATGGGACACCTGCTCCAGAGTCACACCTGGAAGGTCCAGTTCTTAAAGGAGGGCACCTTCTTTGCCAACCTGTCCTCCCAGCTCTCTGACTGATACAGCTTGGAGTAAAATTTCCTAAAAGCCATATTCATCTTTTTGGAGTCGCAAGTAAGAGTCCCAGTGCCCTCTCTGATAGATGTGATAGACTGGGGAGTGTTCTTTTTCCTAGGCAAATAAGCCAGGTATTTACCTGGCCTATCTCCATACATAAACAACCTTTGTTTTGCGAAAGAGATCTCTCTCTTTGCTGTTTGAGTGAGCGCAAATTCAGAGCAGCCTGGAAACTGTAACTTAATCATGGACGGCCTATCAAAGTACACGGTCTTTAATTTGGCTGCCTTCAGATGTGCTTTGAGCAGATGTTGCTGCTCCGCCTTCTGTAGTTTCTGATTAGATTAGATTAGATTACTTACAGTGTGGAAACAGGCCCATCAGCCCAACAAGTCCACACAGACCCACCGAAGCGCAACCCACCCATACCCCTACATTTATCCCTTACCTAACACTACAGGCAATTTAGCATGGCCAATTCACCTGACCCGCACATCTTTGGACTGTGGAAGGAAACTGGAGCACCCGGAGGAAACCCACGCAGACACGGGGAGAATGTGCAAACTCCACACAGTCAGTCGCCTGAGGCGGGAATTGAACCCGGGTCTCTGGCGCTGTGAGGCAGCAGTGCTAACCACTGTGCCACCGTGATTAGCTGAATAAGAGATGATTGTACCCCTTGCATAGGTCTTGGCAGTATCCTAAAGCACAGGCGGGTAGCTGGCTGTGCCCGAGTTGATATCCAAAAACGTTTTAAAATCTCGCAAGAAGTACTCCATAAATTTACTATATTTAAGGAGAAAAGGATCCATGCGCCAATGCCGTGAACCTCCCTCATTATTCCTGGCCTTAAAATCCAAATACACTGCTGCATGATCAGAAATGGCTATGTTCCCAATTTTACAGGACAGCACCGGATCCAAAAAAGCTGATGGAGCAAGAAACAAATCAATCCTTGTGTAACACTTGTGTGGATTGGAGAAAAAGATGAAATCCATACCCACCGGGTGAAGACATTTCCATTTGTCTACAAATCCCAACTCCACACTTAAGTCCACCTATTGTTTAGATTGAGAGAAGGTGCACTGGGAACCCCTGAGCATCCTATCCACTGTGGGATCCATGAGGTGATTAAAGTCTTCCCCTGTAGCACATACCATGGGCAATCAATCTAGAGAGTGCATTCTCAGAAATTTAAGGGGTTGTGCCGGGGACCAGTAAACATTCAGAATACAGTATTCCTCCATGGATTAAAACTTTGAGAATCACAAACCGTACATATTCATCTTTAATTTGGTCTAACAACTGAACAAGTATAGCCACTCCCCTGCTTTTGGTATTAAAAGATTTTAAAAAACCCTGTCAAACCCCACTTGCTGCAACGTTAGATGTTCCTTGTCATCAAGGTAGGTTTCTTGTAACAGAGCGACATCTATCCTCTCCCTTCTAAGACTCGAAAGTACTTTATTTCTCTTAATCGGTGAGTGATTCCCCTTGATATTCCAGGTGTACCATTTAAACAAAAAATTAGCCATAGTCGTCTAAAACAGCCCATGAACCCCCACAAGGAAGAACCCTACTCACAATGAGCCAACTGGAAACAGTTAAAGGCTCATAGAGCCTGAAGAACATATCTATAAAAACTACCAAAACAAAACTTTTAAAACTACAACTAAGTAAACCAATACAAAAAACACATAATAGGAGACTTCTCCCTTGAGCATAGGAGGCACTCACACTACCCACATACATCTCCATGGCTCCTTCTCGCTGAATCCGTGACCCAAACTCAGGCAAATCAAAGGTAAAAAAATACATAAATCTTAATAAGCACAAGAATTAAAAGTCGACGTTTCACCCATCCCACCCATAAATCGACCTCCATTTATTGCTGGAAAAAACAAACCAAAAATTCCAACAATGCTTCCCAGACCTTGGAAAAGTGAAGAGAAAAGAAAAAAAGTTAAAGGGACAAAACAAAACGAAAGAAACAACAACAAAGGAGAAACATTATTGTCCATATTGCTTGATACAGTTGGTCTATTTTAAAGTGTCCAAAAAGTCTTTGCCTTTTAAAGTCACAGAGACATAGAGATATACAGCGTGGAAACTTCGGTCCAACCCGTCCATGCCGACCAGACATCCCAACCTAATCTAGTCCCACCTACCAGCACCCTGCCCATATCCCTCCAAACCCTTCCTATTCATATATCCATTCAATTGCAATTGGACTAGCCTCCACCACTTCCTCTGGCAGCTCATTCCATACACATACCACCCACTACATGAAATTGTTGCCCCTTAGGTGTCCTTTATACCTTACCCTTCTCACCCTAAACCTATGCCCTCTAGTTCTGGACTCTCCCACCTCAGGGAAGAGACTTTCTTTATTTATCCTATCTATGCCCCTCATGATTTTGTAAACCTCTATGAGGTCACCCCTCAGCCTCCGACGCTCCAGGGAAAACAGCCACAGCCAATTCAACCTCTCCCTATAGCTCAAATCCGCCAACCCTGGCAACATCCTTGTAAATCTTTTCTGAACCCTTTCAAGTTTCACAACATTAATCAAAGACACGTATGGACCCTCCATGGCTGAAACGGAGCACTGCCGGGTACCTTACAGAGTACTGGATATCCAGATCCCTCAGCGTCTTCTTTACCTCATCAAAGGTCTTTCTCTTCTGGAGCACAGCCACAGAAAAGTCCTGAAAAACATAATCTTCGATCCCTTGTAAATCAGGGCCTGTGGATCCTTCCCCAGCACTCTGGAAGCTTCCGACACCTTTTGTCTGTCTCTATAAGACTGGAATTGCACTAGGACTGGGCAGGGGTCCAACCAAGGCCTGCACACCACGACCCGGTGAATCCGATCGATCAGCACCCGGCCCCCCTTGGCTTCCTATCCCAGAAACCAAATCAGCCATTGCCTAAGAAAGCTGGCTGGCCAATTCCCTTCTTCTCACTCCAACAGCCCAATAACATGAACGTTATTTCTTCGACCTTGAAAATCAAGGTCATCGACCTGCTCCAATAAGGCCTGTGCCTGCTTTTCCAGAGCCTGGATCCATCCCGCCGAGGATTCGGCAGCGGTCTCTGATGCCATGGTCCACTGCTCGACCTCCTCCACACGCTGCTCGAGACGTTGCACCTCCTGAGGATGCCTTTGCAGCATGGCCGCGATCGGTTCCAGCCTGGTTCCGGTCTCCTCCATCGCTGACTCGATTTTTTCACGGATTTTAATGAACTCCAAAGCCAGGCTTTGCCGAGCAGGTAAGTCCAACGGGGCTTCTACAGAGGTCATCGTTGCGGCCACGGGTGCGCCCTTTGCTGCAGGGGAGTTTGTTGTGATCCTTTTGCCTTTAGTCATCCTCCCAGTTCACTAAAAAGGATACATAGTGATTCTAATCACTTAAAATCACCGATTTTTCCCAGAATAGATAAAAAGTGGAGGGTTAAAGCACCACTTTTCCTGGGTTATAGTGCAGAGCTCAGTAAGGCAGACCTGTTAGATCACCGCCATCTTGAAACCCCCACTCCCAACCTATTTAAAACTGACCTTCTCACTGTGGAGTCAGTATCAGAGCTGGAGGGAGTGCAAAAAGCAATCTTGTAAATACTTCTTCTGAAGCCTCCGATCTCTCATTCTCAGAGATTGAGGAGGTCTCTTCTGGTGGTACAGGCCATTTCTCCGCAGGTCTATGGCCATCCCACTGGCACCTGTAAGACACCGGAGAGGAATGGTATCGATGGTGAGTTACTGTGAGAATTTCAGTAGAGTGAAGAATGGTGTTTACTGAATGGTGGGACATGGGTATCTCAGAATTCCCTTAGGAACAGTCCCAGTCTTTGCTCTACAAGGAGGAGCCAATGAGGAGCACCTATCCACTCACCCTGGCTTTGGCACAACTGTTAGTGCTGGTGCAGGTTGTCAAAAGATGGTGAGGAGAATAGACAGTGGGAATGGATCATTGTCTTTCTGTCTCGAGGATGAATACAGCCAATCTCTGGACCATCCCTTTCACCAGGTTATCCATATCCCAGTCAGAGGCTCATGGCACCATTCTCTGAAGTCCTGCAACTTCAGAGGGTAGTCCATGACCAAATAGAGCAGTTTTAGAATGCTGTGCTCGATTAGGCACAGATTGGACTTTTCAATATGGTTGTTAGGGATACTAAACCTTTGGGGAAATCCAGTGAACAGTGAGTTTTTCCAAGAACACTGGGTGATAGAATTGGGCTACAATTAGGTGAGGGAGTGCTGTAGGGTGGGATAGGTAGTTAAAGAGGCAGGTTTGGTAGGAATGTTAAGAATACTCATTAGGCTTGGAGTGAAACCCTCCATGAAACTGAATGTAACTGACCCAGTCAAATAAAATTAAGATTGAGCCACCATTGCCCTTGCTTCTCTGAGAGGCCAAACCTCCATCCACTCCAACCTTAAATGTGTACAATGATGACTCATCTCCAACCATCAGAAGCCCAAAGATTCACAACCTTTTTCGTGCAGTTATTTCTCCTCATCTTAGTCCTAACAGATTGGCCCCATGTTGACCGCTAATAAGAAAGAATTTCTAAATGTTCTGCAATTACATCCTTTATACTATGTAATAATTTTATGTTATTACAAATTGATAGTAAAGTAAGGCAGTTATCGAGATATAAAGGAACTGTTGTCTAAAGTGGATTGGGAAATAGACTAAGGGAAAAGTTAGACATTTTAGCAGACATTTCATTGAGTTTAGACAATTCCTGTTTGGTCGACAGGAAGGACTTGATAAGAAGGACAAACCACCCTCAGTTAACAATGATTGTCAAGAATAGTATCCAGCTAAAAGCTAAGACAGACAAAGTGGTAAAAATTAAGGGTAGGTCAGAGGATTAGCTAAAAAGCTAATAAAGAGGGTGAACATGAATACAAAAATAAATTGGCAAGAAACATAAAAACAAATAGCAAGAGCGTCTACGGAAACATAACGAGAATGGCTAAAATAAGAATGGGATGTATTTAGGTTGCCACTGGGGAACTGATGACAGGGAATAGACCACAGCAGACAATTTAAAACAAACCTTTGCATCAGTCTTCACAGTGAGGGACTGTCGAAACATCTTAAAGATAACAAATAAACAAGTTGCTGATGGGAGGAAAGATCTTGTAACAATGTATCATATTGGATAAATTATAGACCAGTGAGCTTCATATTTGTCATTGGGAAAATGCCTGATGTTAGGCTTACTAGCTGTTCCTGTTTTCTCACTGTTATTTTTCCTGAAAAACAGTGTTACTTTTGCCAACTTCCAGTCGAATGGGAGTGGTCCCCAATCTAAGGAATTTTGGAAAATTATAGCTCACACACCCATTATCTCTGTACTTACCTCTTGTAACCCTTGAAAATAAGATATCGGCTCTTACAGATTTGTCAGTTTTTTTGTCCTTATACTTTTAATACTTTTTCAAATATTTCTTCAATATTAATGTTAATTTCCTTAATGTCTTCACTCACTTTAGCCCTAGGTTAACATCTATTTCTGGCATGAAACATATGTCTGCTACTGAGAGAGCAGGCATGAAATATTTGTTCAAAGTTATTTCCTGTGTCCCCCTGGTCGTTTCTCTTGTTGCTCCTTCTAGTGAACTTGACTTGAGCTAGTCTCTTCCTTTTCATATCATAAAATCTCTTTTAATCTGTTTTCCTATTTCTGCCTAGTTTATTCTCTATTGTATTTTTTTCTTCCTCTTATCAATTCATTTTGGGAATCATTTCCTAGTTTCTACAACAATCTAAATCCTGACACTTGGTTTTTGCATTTTTTTTCATATTGTAAGCGTTTTAATTTATTTTAGTACTATGCTTAACTTCCTAAATGCATTTCTGATGGATCTTGTTGGGTTTTTGCACTTCAGTGAAATGTACTCATATTTTGAATTGTTTATTTAAATGTTTTCCATTGTTCATTTGCAGCCATATTTTTTATTTGCCAATCTACCCAATTAACCTTCACTAGTTGTCCCCTCATCACCATAAATTTAGCTTTGTTTAAGATTTTTGTTTGTGGTTGGAATGTGTTACATTGAAATTGATCACTAAATCCAATAATTTATGATCACTATTTCCCAGGGGAATGTATCCTATTTCATTACTCAAATCTTGATCTAAGATAGCTATGTCCCCGGTTATATATATTGCTCCAAGAAACAAAAACATTCTAATCACCTCACCTTCTCGACTACTCTTATGAATTTTATTATTACAGTTTATGTGAAGATTAAAAGCCCACTTTTGTTATTCCTAATTTCCTCACATGATTATTCTATTTCAAGAACACCTAAAGGCAGATATTTTCTCACTAACATCCTTATGTGATCCTTTACTATCAGGACTATGCCTGTATCTGTTTTTCTGAAATGCTGCGCACTCTGGAAAATTTATTTCACTAATTTAGTGACCTTGTAACTATGTCTTAGTAATGACAATTTGATCAAAACGTTTACCTTAATTTGAGCCACTAGTACACTTACTGCAGGTTTTTTGCACATTTCGAAGAAGAACATTTAACTTCATTTTTTAAGTCTCTATTCCCTGATTTTTGAGACAGTTTTAGTTAAATTTCTCTGTCCTTTCCTGATTCATTCTGATCAGTCATTTGTGATTCTTTACAGTGTGCATAGGACCAGATAGGAAAGTATTTTTGTGTGAAAAATAACCGAGAGTATCTAGTCAATGGATTAGCTAGGTCTTCAGTTTGACTTGGTAAAATTAGGACATTCTGATCAAAATACAATTGTTTAATCATATGAGTAATTACTTGGTAGTATAGAACTTAAACATTGTTTTCAGAAATTTGGGGACATGTCCCATCACTCCATGTCTTCACCCACTGGCCCTGCTAAACCTCTTCCTTTTTAAAAGCTCTATTTTAAAATCCAAACATCAGCAAATTCAATTCCAAAAATTACAAAATAAATTTGTCTGCAATGTAAGAACTTTCCATTTCCACTACCAGTAAACCTTTGAGTTTAATGATCTTTCACTGATATAAATCAATTCAAAGTCATCCATCTGCATTCAGAACAGCACTTGCCTCCCACTCATTTCTGATCTGCACTGACAGTACAATAAAGGTTTCTGAGATGATTTCGTCAAGCTATTGAGGTGTAAATCAATACACGTCAAAGGACGGCAGCAGGACAGGAAATTACACGCCTCGACGAGAAGTCTGTAAACAACTAAATAGGAATGATTTCAGAACACCAGCTGCTGTGGCTGAGTCTACATATTATACAACTTGCTTAATTTGATTCGTTTTAAGGATGCAGTATCCTGTTTCAGTAGCTCAGCTAAAATTGTTAAAAAGTTAAATTTCCACAAGTTATTTAAGCTTTCTCTAAAGCTAGTGCTGTTATTTCGTAAAATGCAAATGAAGAAATTAACAAACTGTAAAATATCATCAAATATCCTTTATGCATTATTTCAACACTTGCAAATAATTTGATTTGCCTTCTTTGAAAGGACAGCTGCAGTTTCAATGGGGAGAGATGACATGGCAGGAAAGTTACAGGGAATGCTACGTCCAGATTTGGTGTACATTTTTATGTCAGTCACACTGGATTGCAAAGCTCAAAGGCTTACATATTTGATGTCATTGATTGGAAATGTGCTGTAAAATAATTTCCTGCTCCTCAGAATTGGTGCTTCCATATAAATCCTTTGAAAGTTTAAAGTCTGGTTGAAGACTTTAACAGACACATTGACCTGGACCCCATATACAAACCACTACAGCTGAAACTGACACCCGGAAACGGCAAGAACATCCATCAACAGACACATTGACCTGGACCCCACATACAAACTACTACAGCTGAAACTGACACCCGGAAGCGGCAAGAACAAACCACTATAAATACCGGAAGAAACATCAAAGCAGCGCTTCACAGGAGGCTCCAATAGCACTGATGATGTTCCCTAGCCAGGGAACGAAACGTTTGCAGCAAAAACTTCCTTTAAAAGTTTCGGACAGAAGCTTTCCAAAATGCTGATGTACATGCCCCCAGGTCAATAAGCTGCCTCAGTAAACATATGCGACACCAAAAGTTATTTGAGTGAATATAACGGAGGCCAGTCCATAATAATAATGTTGATGTTTCTCGCAGATGAACTTGGCATTCATACTAAAGCAAAGAAATTACCTCAAATGTTCTCAATTTCCTCCATGTATGTGATAAATTATGCTAATCTGCTGTGCTAAAAAGAAGCAGGATATGATTTTGCATCTGTATCTTTTCACATACAAGTTCTCAGTGTTGAATTAATCACTGGAGCAAGAACCTGAATACTTATTCAAATGGATTAAGGAAAGCTGGCAGGCAATTAACTGAGGCTCTCTCATGGAGTCATAGAGATGTACAACATGGAAACAGACCCTTCGGTCCAACCCATCCATGCCAACCAAATATCCCAATCCAATCTAGTCCCACCTGTCAGCACCCTGCCCATATCCCTCCAAACCCTTCCTATTCATGTACCCATCCAAATGCCTTTTAAATCTTGCAATTGTACCAGCCTCCACCACTTCCTCTGGCAGCTCATTCCATACACGTGTGTGCTTAACAACGGCATTGGCCAGGAAATATCTTCTTCATCCACGAACTACTTTTTTGGGACAGTGCCTGAAAAGATCTCTGAGATTTTCTCACAGGTCTGTGGGATTGTTTAAAACAAAATATCTAGGAGGAAAACAGGGTTTCATATTTGAGGTATATCGTACCTCATCAGAAAGCCAAGCATCCTTTTAGGTCAATAAATTTCTTGGTCTCAGTTTCAATTAAGATGCTCCAGATATATCTCAAGCTGGTTTAGAAACAATCTGGGCTAGACTCTAATACCTGAAAATCATAATATTGTATCTCCATGTTTACCATGTCAAGATAATATGGCATTCTATATTGTCAACATAGGAGCAAAAGGTAGGAAATTAGTGAGATATTTTGACAAATTCTTTAAACTGTTCCATATCCAATTAAGCCATGAATTGCAAATCTATTCATCCATAATGATTCAATAGAAATGTTTACATTTTCTACAAGCTGTTTAAATCTTCATGAAGCAGACTAGAGTCTCCTGAAGTCCTCCTGAAGTTCACTTCATTTCCACAATATTTTCTTGACATTTTTCTTTCATACAAGAGACTGTAATCTGGAGCCAAATTCTAACCTAAAAAGAACAATCTTTTATTTATAAGCAGCCTTTTAATGTAATAAAATACACAACGACACATCCCATAAGCTTTGAACTTCAAAATATTACATTGAACCACATAGGAAGATGATAGATATCAGATGAACAAAAGCTTGGTTGAAGCAGGAGGATTTAAATAGTGTCTTAAAGGAAAGGGAGATAGCCAATTGAAGACTCAGCCACCAATAATGAGATGTTCATATCACGGATGCACAAGAGGTCAGAATTAGAATAGCTATTGGAACAGATATCTTGAATAGCTATGCTGCTGACAATTGGGGCTAGGATTCATGGAAGAATTTGAAAGCAAAGATGAATATTTTAAAATCAAGACATGACTTGATCAGGATCCAGTAGAGGCCAGTGAGCTGTCACAAGGATTTGCTACAAGATGTACATAACAGAATCTGGATGACTATAATCAGGCAGCAGTGCACTGAAATTATCAAGCGAGATATAACGGAGGTACAGTTGAGGTTTTCAGCATTAGATGAGATGAGATGAGACAGGGGTGAGATTTGGTGACTGGGGGCAGGGTGGGGGGGGAAATACGCTTCCTTAATGATAGCATGGCAGTTTGGTTGGAAACTTATCTCAGGGTCAAATATGGTACCAAGGTAGCAAAGATATTTGTTTGATCTTAAACTGTTGTCAGCAAGAGGATGGTGTTTGGAATGGGGACCAAGAACAGTGACTTGCAACACTCAATCTAATAAAGTAACTGTATGCTTGAACAGTGAGAAAAGGTTGCCTTGCTGGGAATGGAGTACAGAAGGGATTAGTCTGAAGATCCATAGATTTTGTGAAAATACACATCATAATTGGGAAGACAATAAATAAAACATCTGTATAGAATGTGTGCTTGCTGTAACATGTTCTGATAGCACACCAATTGTTTGTAGTTCTGCTTCGAACAGAACACTGCAGATAATTGTCTTCTTGTAATGCATAGATCAATACAATGGTATGTGTAGCTCCCACATATATGAAGTCTGTATTCTAAATAAGAACTAAAGTACTTAAAAATCAAAGCATTTTCCTTTTAAATGTTATTCAAATAATTTGGAAGAAAATATTTTTTTCAGAAATCATGATTAAATTCTACAGTATCATACATTTTCACACATTTTCATATATGTTAAACTCCATTATCTACAAATGTAGGATGACCGAAATCCACTTTATTGCTTCCTAAATTATTATCCTCGGGCATAATGCATTCATTCAGAAAGCATTAGCTGCTTTTCCTTTGTATTTAGAGCTGGAATCGTACATTGTGCTGACAACTTGGGGGAAAGACACAACTGAAAGGTAGAATTAGAAAACACTCACCCGACAAGCCCCCTCCAATGATGACCACATCTTGTTTTCCACTGGACATTTTCACCGTCAGTTTTCACCTGCCTTTTGTGCAGATGCTCCTGAATATGGCTATTTGATTATTTCTTTTACCTTTATACAATCTGTTGTGTTTGGTTCTAGGCTGTAACTAAATCAAGTTGTACAGTCTAGGCTGCATCTCTTCATCTGTTAAACTGACCGACACAGGCGTACCTCTTTTATCTGTGTATGTGTGATGTCTCCTGCTTGCTCAAGAGGAGGGACCATTGACAAGGTTGTTATGGATTACTTATTTATTATTTCATGTGAAGAATCAAAGATGAGAATCAAATGTAAGTGTGTATGAGCATGAATTGTAAAAGTAAGGCTAAAATGGTACAAAAAAACATGAAATTACCTTTCTTGTAGCTGTTAATGAAACAACTTGCTAAAATACTTGAGAGTTCATTGTTGTGCAAATTAATGTAAGCAGAGCTATCTAATTGCTCTGTATAGAAATATAGACCTAGCAGATTTACATGTTAATAGCAAGAATCAGCATATATCTCAAAAATTACATTGTTGAGAGCTTATAATAGCTGTATGCTAATGACACTGTTTCAACCATACATAACAACTGTACCATTTTAACTTGCCAGGATTATTCTATTTTGCTGGGTACAAGGAATTAGCAATTATAAAATATTTTATTCTTTTGGTCAGAGGGAATTATTTGCATACCCTACAATAGCAAGATGCCATGGTAACCTCTACCAATGCTTATTGTGATTTAAGACAGCTGATGATACATAATAAGCTCAAAGATGACTAAAACAGATCAAATGATGGTGTAATGAAAAACATTCAAGGACATTGAAATTTTAAACATTAATACCTTGCATCTTTTATTGCTGCATTCAACTGGTAATTAAAAATATTCAAAGTTTATAACTTTCTTCCATCTCTTAAAGAAAGCTAATGAATGAATTTGCAGAACGGATTTTATTATGGCGTGTTAATACTTTAAAAGCAGCTTTTTAAATACAAAAACGTTGTGCTTTGGAAAATGTAGCAGCCAATTTGTACATAGCAAGGTCCTACTAATAGCAAATGAAGAAGCTCAGTCAAATGATAATCTGGGCCTAATCTTGACTTTGTTTTTGTGAATGGCTTTTGGTGATTTAAGATCAAATCCAGTGGGATTCTCTAGTAACAAACTGAGCTGGATTTTGCAGCCAACAGTGAAGCAGTGGTAATCCTGAAGAAGGATCACTGAATCAAAACATTAACTCTGCTTTCTATCCACAGATGCTGCCAGATGTGCTAAGATTTTCCAGCAATTTGTGTTTTTATTTTTGAGGTCCTCCTAGTTCTTTGTTCCTTTTTGTTCTTTAGTTATGTTTTCTGACCTTGAAAAAAATTATCCGAGCAGATCTAGCAACTTACATGGCACAGACATTCTCTTGCCCGAGGTTAGCTTGAATTTTGCATCATATCATAGGAATCTCCAAGCATCCTAGCACCAGCGATGTCAGAAAACAGGACAAATAGCCAAGTATTCCCACAATCTGCAAACCAGGAAATTAAAAATATCTTTGCTTTTAAAATTTTTACATACATTAAAATAGAAAAATTGTGATAGATTGGACATGGAGACGAGATTAAAATAAAGTCAAAAACAAGCTAATAAAACATGTTTAAAAGGTAGAATTTATTAGAATTGGGGCATTCAGGAGTCTAAGAATATACAGCAGAATTTCAAGATAGTTCAGTGGTATCTAACTGCCTTCAGTAGCCCACTCTCAGGGTTAGCATAGAACCACTCACAATGAATTGAATCTCCAGACTTACAGGTTTGCTATACATCTGTAATCTTGGGAGGTTGATATCAATTTCAGCGGAGTAGTGACAGCAAACGCTAACAATCCAGCCATATTCAGTCAAGCTCCAAGGTTGCTGTCTTTTAGAGCCAGTCTGCACTCTCACCTTAACATGAGAGACTTTGTGGCACTTTGTTTAAAAAAAAGTCAAGGAAGCGATTCTGGTACCATGCACCAGTTATCTCTGAATCAACATTATTTAGAATAGGTTGCCTGGTTATTTATTTAATTGCTTGCTATGTTTACCTATACTACACAATAAACTGTGACACGTCGAAGTCTTCCATTGACAGCAAAACCCTTTGGGACATCCTGAGGTTGTGAAAGAAATATAAATGATAGTTCTTTTGAAATTTAGATATCCATCTGTTCCTCTGCTTGCACAGAATCATGAGCATAATCCTCTGATGCTATTCAAATAATAGTGAGGTTAGCACTCTAATATACAATACCTCTCCTAATTAATACAATGCAAAGCATTTATTTGATCATACATTAATTTGTTCTGTGTGATCCTACTTTGCACAATTTAGCTCACATTCTTCTGCTTAATATTGATTACATTGGAAAAGTAATTGGCTTGTTGTGAAAACCTTTGGGAGTTGATCATTTGTTCTTGTTTTGTCTTGAATACCGCAGTTGAAACAATGATGTATACATGAACATACATAGGTCATGGTTTTTCTAATCAATTACTTGGTAGAAAAATATAAAAGATTCATGTGTTGCTTCATTTCAATGTTTCCATGCTTAAAAAAAAATCAGTTACCCTCACTGGTCTTGGTGGAATGCTTTGTACAAACCTCTTTCTATTGCTACACCTGGCACATGACAGGGATAAAATGAGAACAGATGGGGATTGTAACAGTTAACAGCACATCTTCTGAATAATCCTACAAATATAACCAATTTCCAATTATAGCAACAGTGTTACATATATCTGCATTTCAAAATATGATAGCACTAAGTACATTCAGAGGAGAGATCATTTTAAAGTGCAATGACAGAGACAATTATATAGCAATATAAACATTTTGGTAGTATTATTCAGACCAGTTGCAGAATAACACTAGTATAACTGCAGTCTACTAAGAAATTAGAGCTAGAGAAGCCCTGTGAAATCAAATTTCCAGCTTCTCAAGATGGACAAGGTGGGGAAGTGTGGGAATGTCTCAAATATATCCTCCAAAGAATATTGTCATGCACAAAACGATAATTTCACAGAATATGTAATCGTTTGTAAATTTTGTAATTTTCATCATTATCATGTTTTGTTTCCGCTGTGATGAAGTTGAAGGCATGTACTGTACCTTTAAGGGAGAATGAAAGCTGAAAAGCTTGTAAGCATTTGTCATGTAACTGACTGCAAGTACAAAGTGTACTGGACAATTTGAAGACGTAACATGTGAGCTGTAACGTTGGTAGAGTTGTTTTCACAACAATTCAAATTTAGCCAATCAGTTTAAATTATGTATATGACAAAAGAGTGACATAAATTTTGTGTGAAGTGTGCACTTTTTTTTATATATGAGAGAGATCACAATGATTCTGTTATAGGCATTATTAGCAATTAACAACAAATTAAATTTTGATGTTTATAAAACCTCCATTAGAATTTTTAGAATTCAACAAACATGTACAATTGGAAAATACTTATAATTGAAAATGTTTTCATAACTAATTTCAGATCAGTAGAAATCAGATTTTATTCTTAATTCTGTATAATGACACTTTGAATGTAAACACCCAACTCAAACCGTATCTATGCTGATGACTACGAAGCTCCTTTGGTTTATCTGCAGAGGTCAATAAACTATACCAGAAATCACAAATGGGCGTTTAGAACACCATTAGTATACAGGTAAAAAAAGTTACTATCCTTGGAAACTACAATTTGACAAGTGAAACACCAGTCATTGTGGAATATGAATCAATTAATTTTACAAAGAATGCATTCAAACCCTATTGAGAACCTCACTGCATTGCAGATTGTATGTGGCAGTACCAGCCTAACAATCACCAAATGTATATGAATAAGGAATGTATTCCTATGCAAATCCAGATACCAATGCACAAACCTGAATGAAAATAGTTGTGCCAGACAAAAAAAAATCAAAGACACAATCAAGACTGTTTAAGTACTGGAAGTGATAACAAAACAGATTGTAAAGTGATGCTGTCACATTTATTCAGCCAATCTAGGTATCTTTGCAGGTTAATGGCTTCCCTTCTCATCTGTAACAACAATGGCTTGCGCAAAATTTGTTGATCCTCTTTCCACAGCTCCTATCATTCCTCTTTGTTTAGAGATGCCGAAATAAAACTGATCCTTCTCTCACTGAGGATTCAGTTATGTTGTTTGCCTAATTTAATGATACATACAATCAAAGATGCCATTGGAATAGTCCAAACTTTTGAATTAGTTAATGAAATGCAGATTGGTGATACAATAATGTCAAACCATCATAAATATACTGAAGTAAAGAAGAAAATTGTTAACAGAACTTTTCTACTCACTATTTTACTTTCACAGGGAACATAGTAAGAAATCAACAGTCTAACCTCTTTAGATTTAGCTGATATTTTGTGGCATTGAAAAGTATTTTCCAGTATTCACTTAAATTTTCCAACAGCTGGTGAATATAAAGTAATCAGAATATCTATTGGCTAAAGGCTACCCAAAATGCAGGCCACAAATAAAATTGTTGACAAATTTATCAAATAATCAACAACTTCCCTGGTTTCAAGAAATATCAGTTGAAGTAGCTTCTATTATCACACTGTATAACTGAAATAATGATTAGTTAAAACATCAACAGAAAATGTATCTATCCAACAACTTCATGTAAATGGAGCCACAAATTTCAGTACAGGACACCTGAAATATGGAATTTTGGATCCATAAAGGACTAGAATAATTCCCCTTTGACACAAAAGCTGATCAAAGCTATAATGTGTCCATTTCCATTTGTCTGGGCATAAGACTGGATTGATAAGCAAGTAAGATGAATAGCAACAAAAGGAGTTCTTAAACATGACCTAAAAGCTTTGTTACAGATCTTTGTTGCAATCCAATAGCGTCCTTGTCCATCAGTAACAGAAGAACAACTGGAATGCAATTTCCTGTCCCTCTTCCCAGAGGTCCCATGATTCCTTTCACTTTAAGGCCGCAAGTTCTTGGAGGAGCTGTTCCTTCTCCCGCTGAAGTTCCAGGATGTGCTGTTTGTTCTGATCAAGACGATCCTCCAGCCACTGTAGCAGAGGACCACTAATGGATGACATCTGGCTACACAGATTCTTTGTGAAAACTAGAGAAATGAAAATGAATATGCAGATATTGGTCAGTCAGGGTATTTTAAAATGTTTAAAACCACATTGGATATATTCTACATAAATGAATATTGCTGCGTCCAAAACATAAATATCAAATCGTAGAAACATGTGACTAATTCAGAGCAAATAAGTGCAAATGAAAATCTTAACTAAAATTTTCACAACCCAAATGTAGCCTGTCCTTATAAAAAGATGCAGAAATTACTCAATTTGTTTACATCTAGGGCGATGTTGAGCCAGTTTGCTCACATTTCTTATCATTTATTTTTGAACAAATAAATATTAAATGGGAATACTGGATAGGATATAAATTGTCTGCTTTTGCATAAGATACCTCTTCCCCTTCCCATTGCCCCCTTTTAATTCACCTATTGCAATTTATTTAATAATAGGCCTGCAAAACAATTTGTTGGAAAGCAGACAATAACAAAGTTAGCCAGATTTTGGAATTCCTGAACAGGTTTGTCAACTCTTCTTTCTGTTTTGAGCTAACGGAAAGCTAACCTCTGTAATACTGCCCTTTAAAATCAAATAAATTTACTGAATCAATTTGTTCGTGAGGAAAAAAAATCATCTGTTTCACAACACAGATTTTGCACGTTATGGTGCACAACCTCAGAACCTTCTCACATTCCACATCCATCACAAAATGCACCTATTTCAATCCTGGTAACATTTCTTCCTCTGTTCGTATCGCTCTGCTCAAATTGCCACTGAAATTCCTAACCACGTGTTTGTTACTTTTAGGTGTACCTTTTCTAATGCTGCACAAAATGAAATTCAACAAGAGTGGTATACAAGAAAAAAAAATAGAATTTCTTTACCTGTGCTAACCTCACTATTGGCATGTGCATTTCAGGGGGTGATGAGGAGCTGAGTCAGAAAGACAACATCCTGAAAAATTTTGAACTCCTGAAATTTCCTTCCCACTAATTATTCTTCTCTTGCACCTCGAAATATAATTCCTGTATTCCACACAGAAAGCTAGCATTTTCCACCTCCCCCAATACAAAGCTCAAAGGTCACCAATGGCAAGTGTTAAATGTCACATCTCTCTGCGCTTTCTCCTGTAATTCTGTCTTTTAAATCAGTGAAACACAGTTTTTTTTTTGCAAAAACCTTTTATAAACACAGAGGAATGAAAAAAACAGTTCATCTGTGAAATGGCTATCTTTGATTTCCACAGAGTTCCCTATAGCTTGTTCTTTAACTGTTTTACCAGCACTCATTAGGATCAAAAATGTGAGCTTTCAACTATACTCTTCTGGTATAGTGTGTATATTATTTTCTCCAAAAAGGAGACAGTGAGCCATAATCTACCTGATCCATTGTGAATCTTGGTTATAGGGTCCAGATGTGTAAGGCTGAAACAAAAGATAAAAGATCACAGATTTTGTTTATTTCAACCTTCTGTTGAATACAAGCAAACATTGTTAACAAGATGTGAACTAGATTAACAAATTTTATCCATACCAAAAACAGGGAAGATCACAGATGAATCTACTAAAACACTTGACAATGGTTATTCTGTTTCCAATAATAGGATTTTGAGTCAAAATCCTGGAACTCTCTCCCTACAGCAATTTGTTGGTACCTATACCAAATAGAGGGCTCAATAAAGGAGCTGCCAAGGGGCAACTAATATCATTTTAAATTTGTTTGTGGGATGTGGGTATTGCTAGCTAGGGCAGTAGTTATAGGTCATCGCTAATAGCCTAGAGGGAAGTTAAGAGTCAACCAATTGTTTTGGGTCGGAAGTCACATTTAGGCTAGACCAGGCACCAACGGCAGATTTGTTTCCATAAAGGACATTAACGAGCCAGATGTGTTTTACAACAATCAACAGTGATTAAACCAACTCTATTATCTCAGACATTTATTGAGTTCAAATTTCAACACCTGTCTTGGTGTGATTCAAACAAATATCCCTAGGAAATTAGCCTGGACTTCGAGGTTACTAGCCCAGTGACATTACCATAACGCCACTGCCTCCCATAAAAGGCTGAGCAATAAAGGCTGGCCAGGCAGTGAGACCCACACCCCATGAATGAATAAAAACACTGCAAAGTAAATTTAAATTGGGAATTTGAATAAGGAACAATAAATTAATTGAATTTTCTGCTCTCATGTGGAGGAATGACTCATACTTGTATGCATAAGAGATGATAAATAAAACTGTTGCTTGTGCCTGTTACAGCACTGTTACTGTATTTAAATCAGAGATATGTAGGTTCTTTATTAGTAAGGGGATTGAAGGTTACAGGGAGAAGGCAGGAGAATGATGGTCAGAAACATATCAGTCATGATCAAATGGCAGAGCAGACTTGAGAGTTGAATGACCCAATTCTACTCCTTTATCTCAAGGTCAAATGCCACTGTATGAGATCAAGAACACCATCCAAGTAATGGCTTCAACTAAAATATTCTGAGAAAAGCATAGGAATTTCATTATGAAAAATCCTTTGTTGATGTGGACAACAATGTGTTAGTTACAGCCTTGTAGTATTTCTTTGAAGTGTAGTGGTTTTGATTATATCATTTAAAATTAAAATGCTGCAAATAAACAAGAAGCGCAACATTGGTCATCATGAAGAACGAAAAGATTGGATGTAAAACTGGACTGTTGGCTGCTCTTTCACCTCTCCAAGGGATTCAAAGTTTAACCAGTCTGAGGTTCTTCAAAAGTCTTAAATAAATTGGGTTTGGCAAATTCAAGTTCATATGTGAGCATGAAGTTTGAGAAAAAATATTTACTTAGGTTCAGTCAAACAAATACAAAATCTGATGCAGATTTAGATTCAACTCCAGACTAATTTCAGTTTAAGGTAAATTATATAGATGAGTAGTCTGCGAAGATCGTTCTCTTTTAAGCCTTGGTTTGGCACACTGTTGGGGAAAAATATCTGACACATATTGTGCATATTTTTAAGTTCTTGATAGTGATGTCAGGTGCCAAAGGGAGTATTATTATTCTGGCATTATATTGTTTGCCTGTCAAATACAGTACTGTAAAAAGGAAAACAAAGAATTTTAAGTACAAATGTTTAGATTTTTTTAAAAATCAAATCAGCAGAACCAATTGATTAACAAAACCACTATACAAATCAATTTTACAGGGGTGGAAATACATTGATATCCTTCAGTCTACACTGTAATGGAGATTCTTTTACAGCTACGACCTCAGTATTTTCTCTCTATAATGATCATGTGTTCAAAGGATAAAATGGTAGCAACAAAATTACATGACTTCATTGACAACAGCACATGGATTTTACACCATATCCTTTAATGTTTCTGGCTAACAAAAATTGATCATACCCAGATTTACAATTAATATTCAATCGACCTGTGAGAATTGGTTGGCATAGTTAGCTAAATGTCAATGGTGCAGATTCATTTCCTCTAAGAGCTGTGGAAATTCATGACTCTGCCTCTTCACTTTACCCCATGTTTGATGCAGAGAGGTATCTTCAAGCTATATGATCAATTGTGTCTCTCTACCATAAAGAGATGGCTATGGTCCCCTGTGGACTACAGACAACTATTTTGATCTACCATTAATAGTAGTTGTATAATAGCATTTAGCAAATTTCTGTCACCCTTTGCATGAAGAAATGTTTGTTAATTTCAGACCTGACAGTTTTGATTCTAATTTTTGATTAATGCCCAGCTCAACATTCTCCAACTACCAGAATTTGTTTCTCTCAACTTACTCAATCTGGCCCTCTTACTATCTTGTAAAGTTCCATCAAATCAACATTTAACCTTCTAAATTCTGGAAACACAACCAGATTGTATAACATACCCTCATGATTTAACTTCTGCAGTTCCAGATATCATTCTAATAAGTTTATGTTGCAGTCCCTCCAAGGCTATTATATGTTCTTCCTAATGTGTTATGCTTAGAAATGTTTACAGTACTCCAAGTTCGATCCAACCAGAGCTTAGTTCCTTCATCCTCTTGATATAAAGACCTACATTTCAATAGCCTTTTTGATTACTTTCTGTATATGTTCATGACATTCTGATTTTGTGTACAGTTTGAAACCAAAGTTTCTTTGGACCTCCACTATTTCTACCAATTCACTAATTAATTAATGCCTCAAACACAAAAATGCATATCATTTCTTACTTTACCTGTGAATTCTTCTATAAGCATCCTGCTCCTCTTGACAAAGGATTTTTGGAAGTTCCACAGCAGACTCCAGACACACTTTACCAATAGTTTCATGGGGCACTACATGGATAGGGATTTCTATTCGTTCATACCTGGAACCAAGTTACCAAAAGGTTAATGACATTCAGATGACCTCCTAACCTATTATCTTAGTTTATGGTGTTTGTATGATCCCAGATTAAATTATAGGCCTATCCACTATTGATTAATTTTGAGCATAAATCTCTATCTTGAAGTTTTCTCCAATTAATTAACTCATACAAAGTTCAAACCATGGCAGAGATTGATAGCCATCAGATCCCAACCTATCATAAAAGTAATCAAACATGTGTAAGGATATATGCATGGATGGGGAAACTTTGCAAGCTTTCCATTCACTATTTCCCCATAATAACAAAATTCATCACTTCATATTAAAAAACCCTTTATATTGTTTTCACCAGAATAACAGGCTGCATTATACTTACTCAGAACCTTTCTGTGCCTGAATTGACTGAAAACAGGTATAGAGAACTCGGCCAGTCTGAAGAAAACATATAAAAAGGTAAAATGTATTTGTTTAATGGTGTCACCTAATTTTCTATTGATCTCTTAATATAACCAGCAAGCCCTTGAAACTGGGCTTTTATGATAGGAGCTACTGTGAAATCTGGGTGTAATTTATTAATTAACTATTCAAATAAGCATACTGTTTCTTAAAATTCTAATAGGTCTGCCAAGGAGCACTGAGACCTCAATTAGCCTTGCTCTGGAACTTTCCATAATATGAGTTAGAAAATCTCTCTCTCATTTTTTGGTTATGTAATTAAATCTAAGCCAGACTGAAGGGATAAATGTGATGTTTCCCTCTGACAGCTGTAAAATTGCAGGAACAAAATTAGCTTGGAGTGGTTTCAATCAATGTTCACAGCACAAAATTATTGATAAGTCATAGCAAATTGGCATTTACACACATCAAGGCAAAAAGGCAGCACTGTCTGGGAATTGAAAACATATCACTGGTGCAACAGATAGTAGTCTCTCTAGTTTGGATTTTTAAAAATTCATTCAAAGTATGTGGATAACCATGGCAAGGTCTGTATTTTGGCCGTTACTATATACCTAGACAATATGCTGGTGATTTGCCTTTTTAAAACAACCACAGTCAGGGCTGTTAGGTAGATGTTTTTAGTAATAGTGAAGGAATGGTAATATACTTCCATTTCAGGATGTCATTGACTCAGATTTATCAATTTGGCCTGTCCCACAAAAGTTGCACATAATTGTTAACTACTAATGGGGAAAATCAGCCCCAGAGATTTTCCCTCACCCCACTATGAGGAAGTATTAAACCACCATGAAATGCCATCAAAAGAATGAACACACAATAAAATAGAGAGGTACAGACCTTTGTGTTTTTGTCCTCAATGAAACAGGAGAAGATCAACCCTACAAAGCCTTGGTCCATCATCTGATACATGGCCTGAGTACGGACATCTGACAGACAAAAAAGCAGGTTTAGAATGGTATTGATCAAGCTTTGCTTCTTTGACAAACTACTCCATATTAACTGCACTAGCAAGGAAACTAAAATGGACTCTAAATTATTTCAATGAAGAGAGCTTAACATTGATGATCTGAAGTGGCACATTTGGACATAACTCAAATTTTAATGGCAAGGTGCATTCTTATTTTGTCCAAAAACCTAAGATCCCATCAGCCACCATAACAGGGAGGTGTATCTCCCATAGAAAATCATTGGAAAAGCCCAAGTAAAAATGTCTATCATACACACAGTGAACAGCAAACAATCTTGTTCCTTTTTAAACAGAATTAAACTAAACAACAGGTCACAGGTAGGTATGTTGCATGAAAATGCTCTCTTATGGCTTAGGGGTAGATGTAAATCATCCAAAATACTAAATACAAATGTGAAAGGCCTCTCAGTTTACAGAGCTCATAGCTCCCCTATTAAAATATCCAAATGTCTCTTTAATAATTTGACTCCTTTCTTCAGAGAGAATCTCTACAGTACGGAAATAGGCTATTTGGTCCAACAAATTCACACCGACCCTCCGAAGAGCAACCTGCCCAACCTATTCCCTTACCACTCTAAATTTACCCGACTAATGCACCGAACCCACACATCCCTGAACACGATGGGCAATTTAGCATGGCCAACTAACCTAGCCTGTACATCTTTGGATTGTGGGAGGAAACTGGAGCACCCAAAGGACACCTATGCAGACACAGGGAGAATGTGCCAACTCCACACAGACAGTGTAGAAAACGGACTCCAAAAGAATTTGAAATCACAAAACCAGGGAGGAAGGGTAATGTTAACAGCTCCAATCAGGGAACTCATTTTTTATGAGGTCCACCTGGCTGACCATGTTATAGTCACTACAACACCTGCCATGATCAACCAGTGAAAATACAACTGAGGTCAGGCATGATGCCTTCAACAGTCAAATGGCGGGCGGCATGGTGGCACAGTGGTTAGCACTGCTGCCTTAAGCGCCAGAGACCCGGGTTCAATTCCCACCTCAGGCAACTGTCTGTGTGGAGTTTGCACATTCTCCCTGTGTCTGCGTGGGTTTCCTCCGGGTGCTCTGGTTTCCTACCACAGTCCAAAAAGGTGAACTGGCCATGCTAAATTGTCCGTAGTGTTAGGTGAAGGGGTAAATGTAGGGGAATGAGTCTGGGTGGGTCCCTCTTCAGAGGGTCGATGTGGACTTATTGGGCTGAAGGGCCTGTTTCCACACTGTTAGTAATCTAATCATTAAAAAAAATGGTCTGAAAACACATGGGATAGTGTTAATAAAGTTAGCATTTTAAATTCATTACACACTGTTGATTTTTTTATCTTGTTTACTATCAGGAGCAAACAGGACAAAAGTCACTGCTCACAAGGGATTTCTACTCTTTTAAACTGCTCACATATGTTACATTAACTCCACTATTACTTGACACGCACCCAGTTCAGTCACACACTTACCTACATGTGAAGGCCATACAGTGATATGAGGGTGAGAATGATACCATCCTACCACTCTCATTGGGCGACCCGTTATTTCAGCTAACCTGTGCAAGTCGTCAAAGATTGTATGTAATTGAAATCTCTAGTACATAACCTTCAGGTGATGCATTTTTCCCAGAACACTGCAAACCCACAAAGCCAATGAATTGCAATCCTCACCAGAAACTTCTGACATCAAACCAACAAAATATGTGAACTTCTCCTAATCTAAATAATACAGAAAAATAACGTTGTGAAAGTATATTATGATTGTTTAAAAAAAAAATTCTTATCTTGTCCATGTACCTTTCAGTTGAATGGGCAAAGAAATGTTTAAATTTGCCTGTATCATATTTTGATACAGCAGCACAGAGGGAAATTTTACTTTTTGCCTCCTAGCAAATTTTATTTTGCATCTAACTTAAAAACGCATGTACAGAGTGAACATTGTTATGAGCTTATCTAGAACCATGAATTTCGGGGTCACAGTTAGATGGAGATGGAGTGGGATGTCAATTTGGAAGTAGATCACCTTCTTTGGTTTCCTGTTTATGAAGCAAATTCTCTAAAGACAATGTTTTTTATTTTCTAAAACAAAAACTAGTTCATGGGATGTGGGCATTGCTGGTTGAGCAAGCATTACTTGCCTATCCCTAATTACTCTTGTACTGAGTGGCCAGCTAGTGGACAGTTAAGAGCCAAGAACATTGCCAAGAATTGGAGTCATGTATAGGCCAGACCAGGTGGGGATGACAGTTGTCCCTCCCAAAAGGGCATTACTGAACGAAATGGGTATTTCTGATGCTTACATGCTTGCTAGCTTTTTAATTCCAGATTTGTTGTGAATTCAGATCGAACCATTGTTGCAGTGGGACTCAAACCGATGTAATTTTTATTTTATTCATTCACAAAATGGTCATATCTGGCAAGGGCAGCATTTATTGATCATGCCTAATTGCTCAGAGGGCAGTTAAGAGTCAATCACGTTGCTGTGGATCTGGAGTTGCATGTAGGCCAGACCATGGAAGGATGGCAGATTTCCATCCCTAAAGGACATTAGTGTACCAGATGTATTTTTCTTGACAATCAACATGGTCATCATGAGACTCTTGTTTCCAGATTTTTTTTATTGAATTCAAAATTCACCATCTGCTATGGTCAGATTCAAACTTGGGTCCCCAAAACATTACCTCAGTCCATGGATTAACAATCCAGCAATAGAACACTAGGCCATCACCTCCCCATAATCAGTATGTTAGGGTGTAGGCTATAGATTACTAGGAGAAAGTGAGGACTGCAGATGCTGAAGATCAGAGTCAAAAAGTGTGGCGCTGGAAAGCACAGCAGGTCAGGCAGCATCAGAGGAACAGGAGAGTTGACATTTCAGGCATAAGCCCTTCATCAGAAACGTGGGGGTAGCTGAGAGATGAATGGGGCTTGGGGGGGGGGGGGGGGGGGGGGATGGTAGCTGAGAAGGCGATAGGTAGATGGAGGTGGGGGGTGACAGTGATAGGTCGGAGGGGAGGGTGGACGGAATAGGTGGGAAGGAAGATGGATAGATAGGACAGTTCAAGAGGGCAGTGCCAAGTTGGTGGCTTGGATCTGGGATGAGGTGGGGGAACAGGAAATAAGGAAACTAGTGAAGTTGACTTTGATGCCGTGTGGTTGGGAGGTCCAGGCAGAAGATGAGGCGTTCTTCATCTAGTTGTCAGTGGCTTGGATTTGGCGGAGGAGGCCCGGATCTTGCATGTCCTTGGTGGAGTGGGAGGGGAAGTTGAAGTGGTCAGCCATAGGGCATTGGGGCTGTTTGGTGCATGTCCCAGAGATGTTCCCTGAAATGTAGAAGAGACATCGAGAGCAACGGACGCAGTAGATGAGGTGTTTGGATGTGCAAAAAAATCTCTGCCAGATCTGAAAAAATCCTTTGGGGTCTTGGATGGAAGTGAGGGGGATGTACGGACGCAGGTTTTACACCTCTTGTAGTGGCAAGGGAAGACGCCAGGATCAGAAGGTGTGTTGATGGAGAGCATGGATCTAATGAGGGAGTCATGGAGGGAATGGTCTCTGCAGAACACAGACAGGGATGGGAAGGGAATATATATCTCTGGTTGGGGGGGTCTGATTGTAGGTGGCGGAAATGGTGGAGGGTAATGATCTGTATACAGAGATTAGTGGAGTGGAAGGTGAGGATCAGGAGGCTTCTATTCTTGTTGTGGTTGGACGGCTGGGGTTCAAGGGCGGAAGTGCAGGAAGTGGAGATGTGCTGAAAGGCATTCTTGATCATGTAGGAGGGGAAATTGCAGTCCTTGAAATAGAAGGCCATCGGGGATGTCCTGGAGTGGAATTGTTCCTCCTTGGAGCAGATACAGCAGAGGCAGAGGAATTGGGAGTAAAGGATAGGGTTTTTTTACAGATAGCTGTGGGAATTCGTGGGTTTGAAGTAAGTGTCCGTGTTGAGTTGGTTGCCGGAGATGGGAAACGGAGAGGCCCAGAAGGGAAGAGAGGTGTCCGCGATGGTTCAAGTGAACTTAAGGTCAGGGTGGAAGGTGTTTGTGATGTTGATGAACAACATCACTCTCAGTTCAACAGTATGATTATACATCAGTGTCAGTTGGCAGGATGGCCAAATGACGATGCAGAGTGACGCCACTGTGGCTTCAATACCCATATCAGCTGAGGTTGCCATGGGTGGAGGTCCTGCCTGAGTTATGGTGACCTTCTGGTTAAACTCACCACCAGCTTTCTATCTCTGAAGTATAGACTATTGCAATTTTTTTTAAACAACATATTTTCAGCGACTACAATCATTATTGCACTGTTTCTCCCGCACTGGGATATTTAAATGACAATCTTCCTTGTCCAGACTTTTGATTCTGATAGTCTGAAATTCAGCAGAATAGATGCAGAAAAAAAAGTTTAACAACAGGAGTCAACACCAAAATCAAGTCACTGCATTATCACAACAATAATGGAGGTGAGTAATAAAATAATGAAAATGCACTATATGAAATGAAAATGAGGGACAATGTACTTGTGGATGTGTGAACCTACATGAAAGGGCAAATTTAGATCATTAGAAGCTTTGACATTTTAGCATTGAATTTGTGCAGAAGCCATGGATTTTTTTGGGTGGAAGTTGTCTGCTTTGTCACGAGCAGGTACAATGACACATGCTATTAAGTGGAATTGTATCACAAGCTGATGAGGGAGGGAGCTTTACTCTCCACTTAATATCCACTTTACTTTCCCATACATGGAAGCCTCATCTTGATAAAAGATGGAAACAATTATCTGCTAATTGTAACTAATGCAGCAGTTGTTTGCTAACAATAACATGATAGTTTATGGAAATCATATACAATCTCAATAAAAATCTCAACTGAAAGGATATCTCAGCTTCAGTTGATGCTGCAGAAAGTTGCTCTGGAGAAATTTCCACTCGATCCTTCCGCTTATCTGAACGGCGAAGAATGATGACAGAATGAATGTGAACAATTCTGCTTGTGTCAACCTAAAAAAAAATGAGAGGTTAATTGACTTTATTTCCTTCCTACAATGTCAAAATGAACTGATGGCATACTGAATTAGGTCATTAACCTTTATCCCTGGAGCCTGACAACATGGTGGCTCAATGGTTGGCACTCTGCCTCACAGTGTGAGGGACATGGGTTCAATTCCACACTAGGGAGATGCCTGTGTGGAGTTTACACTTTCTCCCTGTCTGCATGGGTTTCCTCCAGGTGCTTTGGTTTCCTCCCTTCGTCCAAGAATGTGTAGGTTAGGTGGATTAGCCATGGGGAATGCAAGATGGAGGAGGGGTTTGAGGTGGGATGCTCTTTGGAGAGTCATTATGGACTCAGTGGGCCAAATGGCCTGCTTCCACACTGTAAGGATTCTATACTCTCACATCCAGCTGGAGGGAACAGACGAATATCTCTCTTTACTGACTCTAGTGGGTCTTTAAAGTGAGCATCAAACAGAGTATAACTGTTTGGTAGTACAAAAGTTGTGTATTGTTGAAAAAAAATGTTGCTGAAGCTTTTCATCTTGTACTCACCAGGACAATATTTAAATGGAATTTGAGGAAGTGGCTGATTAGCTGGCTAGAGCACTCTGGTAACTTCTCTTCCAATCAGAGAAATCATCTTGGGAGTTAACTGCAGTAACTACACTAGAGCTTATGAGGACATACAAGGAAATTGCATTAAGGTCGGGCATAAATGGATATCACCTGAGGTCCTAAGCAGGCCATAAATGTGTGTTTGCAGTGAACTGTAAGGATCAAATCAACAAAATAGGTGACTGCCATTCCCTTGTTTATTTCTCAGGATAATGCGTTGATTAATCCAAGTTAACCTTCCGGGTCTAAACATTTAAACAAAGCTTGGCAATTATGTTCAATCATTAATAGGTGCCCTCTCCAAGGCAGTGTCTCTACCAGAGGCAATTTGTCAACCAAACAGTACTCTACATTTATACGATATAAATGTTGATTTCCCTTTACTTTGATCCTTCTTGTAAAATGCCCTGATGAGTACAAGATGAAATGCTCCAACACAACGTCCTTGCTCAGCAATACTCAAAAGGAGACCAATATGGAAATAAAAAAATTAGAGTGGGGCAATACAGTACGAGGTATATAGAGGTCAATTAATTGCAGGATAGAGAGACCTCTGTATCACATGCATTTTATACATGTTCTATCACAAAATGCTGACACTGAATAGCAAAATGGAAAGTGTTCAGTTTCCCTGCTGATAACACGATTCACCTTACTAAAAAAAATTTAATAGAAACATTATCAGATGGAAGGCATTTTGGTGTGTCTCCAGAAACCATTGTGCTTTAACCAACTTAATTAGTTTTTGTTTTAAAAACTGATGAGCAACTGTCTTGGAGCCTAAATATGAATAGAATTGCTAATGCAACCTAAAAAAAATAAAAACACTCATTAATTTTCTTCTTCTTCCAACAACCTCCAACCAACCCTAATCCTAAACTGTTTTTTTTTGTCATTAACACCGGAACTCATTTACTGCTGTACTGCAACAAATAACTGAGAATCCATTTCTCATCTTTAAAAGACACAGTTTTCACAGTCAGCTCTATATTTTCTTGTGAAATATCTGAATGCTGTCAAAACATGAAGCTATCAACACAAGTACAAAATTGCAAACTACCAAGGAAAAGCTGAGTCATTCCAGGTGATTCAAGAAGCAAAGAAGAGAACAGTGTGGTGGCTATTAGGTGACTGAGCTTGTTCTCCCTTCTCTCAGTTATGAACAATGATGGCTAACAGCTAGTTTCTGCAGTGAGTTACTCATTTGTTGAGTTCAGTCAGTAGTGAGGAAAAAACACACCCTGACATGTTGTTGAAATAATGGTAGCTCAAATCCGTTTGCTGGAAGTAATGCGAGACAAAATATTTGCTGGAACTATAATACTGAAGATCTACGCTATTTGCTTCAATATGCCTTGAGGTATATGAAGAAATTTCTTCTGAATTATTCAGGGGTTACTTTGGATTACACGTTTGGAGTTGGCAGCCTATTGTATTTTATTTGTACATTATTTCTGACAGTCATTAATGATGTTGTGATGTTGTCAATTAACTCACAATATGAAAGGGTCAGTAACAACATAGATGCAGAGTAATTTGAAACAAACAGTATTGGTTCATGGATGATTTTCAAACTGGAGAAAGGTTTAGAGGCAGAGTTTCATAGAACCCCAACATCATGGAATCAGGCCAGTCAGCCCAACAAGTCCTCACCAACTCTCCAAGAGCATCCCAACTGACTCATCCTCTTACCCTATCCCTGTAACCTTGCATTTCCCATAGCTCACCTACACATACGTAGACATAATGAGCAATTGAGCATGGCCAACCCACCTAATCTACACACCTTTGGACTGTGGGAGGAACCTGGAGTTCTCCAGGAGTTGATGTTAAGTGATTTAAAAATTTGTTGATGATACAAAACTTGAACATTTGTGAGGAGATTATAGAACTTCAACAGGACAAAACAAGTAGGTTGATGGTATAGGCAAACAATGACATTTCATGCAAAGGACTCTGATGTCATTCAGTGTGGTAGGAAGAAGTCAAAGAGACAATATAAAATGATGGATACAATTCTGAAATTATTGCTGGACCATGAAAAGAAGGTGGGATTTGGGGCTCATAAAATTGTTCCACTGGAGACCCAGCACTGTCACAGTGGGTTAAATCATCCTTCTGCACTGTAGCAACTCTGTGAATTACTTCATAGCATGATGTAAACAAAACCCAAGTGGTGCAGAGCTGGGGGATGCATAGATTCAATGATACTTTGTCTTCCAAAGCAACCTGCACTTGGCACATTCAGATAACCCATACACTGTATACCAACATTTCCTGAAAGTAACACTAATAAAATCCTATCTTCATGCTCGGGTACCCTATTGGAACTGAAGCAATAATTCTGCAGGGATTGGATTTATATCGAATTTTGAGATTTGCTCTATTGAGAGAACAATCGGCCCAGTGAGTAATCCGTGCACATTAACTGGACAGGACTAATTTGATGAGTTCTGTCAACGCCCCAGCAAAGGAAGGGGTAAGGCAAAGGGATAAAAAGTGAGGTCTGCAGATGCTGGAGATCACAGTTGAAAATGTGTTGCTGGTTAAAGCACAGAAGGTCAGGCAGCATCCAAGGAATAGGAAATTCGACGTTTCGGGCACAAGCCCTTCATCAGGAATAAGGAGAGGGTGCCAGGCATGCTAAGATAAAAGGTAGGGAGGAGGGACTTGGGGGAGGGGCGATGGAGATGTGATAGGTGGAAGGAGGTCAAGGTGAGGGTGATAGGCCGGAGTGGGGTGGGGGCGGAGAGGTCAGGAAGAAGATTGCAGGTTAGGAGGGCAGTGCTGAGTTGAGGGAACCGACTGAGACGAGGTGGGGGGAGGGGAAATGAGGAAACTGGAGAAATCTGAGTTCATCCCTTGTGGTTGGAGAGTTCCCAGGCGGAAGATGAGGCGTTCTTCCTCCAACCGTCGTGTTGTTATGTTTTGCCGGTGGAGGAGTCCAAGGACCTGCATGTCCTCGGTGGAGTGGGAGGGAGAGTTAAAGTGTTAAGGCAAAGGGACCTTTGCTGCGCTCCAGCAGCTTGTAGAGAGCATCGCCTTGCAGAAGTGATGAGTTAGTTCCAGTGGAACAGCAGACAGTACCAGCTGGGCCTGTGCTGGTGATAGGATTGACAGACCCAGACCCGAATCCTGAGGCAGTGCACCAATTCAGAGAAACAGAAGCTGAGGCTTCCTCATCAGGGGGGGGATGCTGAGACCTGGTTGCCGGGGGTAACGATGCCCAGCCCGTTGCTAAGGGGGGGGGGCGGGTTGTCAGGGTGACAGTCTCCCGCCCGGTTGCTAAGGGAAGGTTCGAGTGGGTACCTCTCCGATACACAGTCCCATCACCTCCTCCTTCTCGGTGGACAAGGCGTGGTTTAAACACACGAGGAACGCATCCGAGTCCAGGTGAACCCCGCACACCGCCATCGTCCGCCCAACGCTCGGGGGGAAGGCAAACCCTCAGCTCGCTTTAAACCGAACCGGATCCTCTCCCCCCCCCCTTTCCCGACAAACACGGGGGAGGGGACCGACCCGACAACCGGCGCCGGGCGGCAAGCGCGAGCCTCGCAACTCGGTTCCGGGAACATTCCCTCCCCCCCCCGAGTTAACGTGGGGGGGAGATAGATAGAGAGAAATAAAATCACGAGTGATCAACGCCAGTTTAAAATTTGAGGCAGAGGGAGTTGGCATTGTGCACACCGATTGTAACAGCGCCAGGCCGAAAAGATGTTGATATTTGATTTTCACTTGGGGGCTGAACACGAGCAATTTATGAGGTGACACTGGCTCTCCACAGCAGTTACAGGCCTGAGGCCAGACAGGTCAGTTGGATGAGAAAGTACACCCACATGGTTATTGTTATTATAGTTAGTGTTACAGCACTTTGGTCAGATTCCTGAAAAGGACGGATTAAGTTTGTCCCTTGAGCTTTCAGGAAGCTGCGTCTAAATAAGTCCCTCCTCCTCCCCTTACTAATGAAACAGAAACAAAGTACTCCTCTTGATTATTGCTGATCTGCAGCCTGTAGGATGCAGCAAAATGGGTATCTTTAAACCAAATGTTTTAGGAGTAGAATTTCATAGATGGAAGGGATTGACAAAACATTGAGAATTCAGGCCTATTATAGATATCCTTGCTTGTTCTTGGAAACTGCATTCAAGACAGAGTTGAAACTTTTTGGTACATTCAAAACTAATGGCGAGCAGGGAAAAGGTCACTATTTAGGATTTAATATTTTTGTATCTGAATTTTTTTCAATGTTTGAAGAATTGATGTCTGAATCGGCACATGACTCATACAAGTATTTTAAGAAATAAATTTGGGATACATTTGCATGTTTAGAATGTCTTCAAATTTTTTAGACAAGCTCTCAAAAAGAAGTTAAAAATCACACAACACAAGGAACTTATACTCCACAACTACCTAATGAAGCAGCAGCGCTCTGACATCTAGTGCTTCCAATTAAACCTGTTGAACTATAAGTGTTGCAAATGTGTTGCTGGTCAAAGCACAGCAGGTTAGGCAGCATCTCAGGAATAGATTGTCTGACTTTTAACTTTGTGCACCCCAGTCCAACACGGTATCTCTATATTTCAAAAAAGTTTTCCCAGCTTGAAAATGTAAGGTTATAATTAGCAGTTCTGTTTACACTGCTCAGCATGTTTGTTCCCACTTTGTCAGTACTAGTTAAAGTATTTAAATTAACTGCAGATAACTTTTTAAAAATGCCCCACAGCTTTGACTCTAGAGTTCTACTCCCATATAGCGTCAAAGTGCCTATTCTTCCCATGTAATTTCAGAATCAATTCATGTTTCACTTCTGAAATGATGTAAAGGCTTCCACATGACTGAAACAGACACTGAGAAGTTGCAGTATAAACGCACTTAGTTCCTTTTTAAATAGAAAATGGAAATTACTGAAACAACTGTTACATGAAACTCTGTTGTTTATAGTGTAAACAAGAAATCTGGCTTCAGTGCTGACAACCTTGTGACATTGAACAGTTAGAATGGAAATAAACTAATTTCTTCTCATCTCTTATATAGTTATTGTATCCCATGTCTTTTATTTTACATTTAGCCATTGAAAGAACTGTGTAAAAGTGCAAACAAAAATGCCAATCTACCAATTTCTTTTTCAGGTGCTTTGCTATGTCTACTAAAGACCCCTGTCAGAAACAAGCCTGTGAAATACAGAAGTGCTTACAAGGTGAAATTTAAGTTTTCATTTTCTCCTTCAGTGTGCTTAGTTTGAAGTGTCTGATACTCATCATTCGCCCTTTATCATTTATCCCAAATTAGTTAAATTTTATTGAGACACTAAAGTCATGCAAATTTATTTGTAATATTATTGAACAGCTTCATATGGTGTTTGACATTTTGTTATTACAATACATACATACATACATACATACATACATACATAGAAACAAGAAACAGTTATTTGGCCATTTGAACCTGCTCTGCCATTTGTTATGTTCATGGTTGATCCTTTATCTCATTGCCTTATTCCCACTTTCTCTTCATACCCCTCGACACCTTCAATATCTAAAAATACAAATGCCGGTTTAGCTTGTCCAACCCTTCCTCATAAGTTAACCCACCAATTCTAGATATTAGGAGAAATTGAGGACTGCAGATGCTGGAGATCAGTCGAGAGTGTGGTACTGGAAATGCACATCCAGTCAGGCAACATCCGAGGAGCAGGAGAATTGACATTTCGGGCAAGAGCCCTTTATCAGGAATCATGATCCTGATGAAGGCTCCTGCCCGAAACATCAGTTCTCCTGCTTCTTGGATGCAGTCTGACCTGCTGTGCTTTTCCAGCACCACACTCTCAATTCCAGATACTTGTCTAGCAACTCTGAACTATATCTTTTTTGCAATTACCTTCATTAAAAAAAAGAAGCAAAAAAGTTGACTGTCAGCTTCCAAAAAGGTTAACAGCATAACATACTTTTATACTTAACAATATAATTTTCTGTTTTTGAAAAAAAGAAGTTGCTAATGTGAATATTTGGAGTTGCTGATGTGAATAGCTAAATGTCATGTTTTCTAGGATTTTATCTGAATATTCCTTCATATTTTGGCCAATTCTTTTCTCTCTCTCTCTCTCTCTCACTCTCTCTCTCACTCTCTCTCTCACTCTCTCTCTCACTCTCTCTCTCACTCTCTCTCTCTCTCTCTCTCTCTCTTTCTGTCTCCCTTCTCTCCTATCCCTCCAAATCATGGCAGCAGCCTGTCACATAGTATCGAGACTGGCCACTTACACTTCTAAAACCTGAAGTCAGTAATTTCATAAGAATGGACTAAGAGAACACTTTTCACCTCCATCACATAGTTCAGTTCATTAATAGTATTTGAAAAATTAAATCCTAGAGGAAAGTGGTTATTCCTTTCCATTCTGTGCTGCCAAAAAGGACCAGCTTGGATCAATGGCAGATGTTCCTGTATGAAAGCTGAACTGGAATGACATCTATGGTCTTTGGATGATTCCTCATTTCTCATGTGTCCTTTACAGCTAATCATTATCAAGAAAGCAGATGCCAGCATGCAATTGAAGAAATGCACAAGTGCTGTAAGATATATGCAAAGACATCTGTTTGCTGTTCAGGGTTTTTGAAAGAAGAGGAAAAGAAAAGCTTACAGATATCCACTAATTGTCAGTGAATATAAATCCTTTAGTCATATATCACTTCCAAAGATTGCCAAAATATTGCACCAGACTTCGATTATGAGTTACATCACAACAAACCATGAGAATTTGGAATGATGATATAATGAGCACAGCAATGTCTTTAAATCTCCTCCCAGTCAAATGTGAAATCTGAAGTGTACAGAATGGCACAAAAATTGAATTAAATAATGTATTCTAAATTTATACTTGATGATTGTCTGGATATCAACTATATTTTTGGTAAACTGCCAGTTATTTAATCCTAGAATGTGAATATAGTTTTGAAATAGAATGGAAGTAGACTCTGTGTGTGGTATTTCAACTATTTAGTTGGTTATTTATAAAAGGTAGTCAGGGATGCAGTAAGTGCAGTAATCGCAATCATTACAAACCATCATAATGTACTAAAATATCAGAATTCTATTGACTGATTTTTTTTTTGTTAATTATCTATTTATAGATTGATTTTATGTAATTCTGAATTCTATTTAATCATGGTCATATTCTGCCAGAATGTTGTCACTCATTGTCTAGTTCACTTTCACTGTATTAAGATCTAATAAATAGAAATATATTACTTCAATCATTAAATGTTAGCAAAAATGAAAGTGGGACTATATATTGATTTTGGTCAAACACAGTGTGAGCTTTTAAGGGTGTAAGAGCAAAAAAACTGGAAACATATGTACACAAAATGTTGAACGCAGCAGAACCAGGTGAAAAAGTAGTTTATAAGACATACATGATCCTGGGCTTCATAACTGGAGACACAGAGTACAAAAGCAAGTAAGTTAGGGATGGGACAGTTAGGATTGAGAAATTTCTTCAGCTAGAGAATTGTGGGCCTGTGGAATTCTCTGCTACAAAAAGTGGTTAAGGCTAAAACATTGAATGTTTTCAAGGTGTTAGATACAGCTCTTAGGCATCAAAGGGTGACTGTGTTGAATGGTGGAGCAGTTTCACGGGGCCAAATGGCCTACTCCTGCTTCTATTTTCTTTATAATGGAGGATCCTTTGTAAATTATTGGTTTGGCCTCAACTGGAGAACTGTGACAAATTTTAAACACATTTCAGGAAATATTTGAAGGCATTCAAATCTGTTCACAAAAGATTCTCAAGGATGATTCCACTAATGACAGACTTCATTTGCAAGAATAGATTGGCAAAATTGGGATTGTTCCTATCATACTCTTCAATAAACAGACACCGAGAAGTTGCAGTTTAAATGCACTTTGTTTCTTTTTAGATTGAAAATGGAAATTACTACAACAATTTTCTTTTTAAATAGAAAATGGAAGTTACTAAAACAACTGTTACATGGAACTCCGTTGTTTATAGTGTAAACAAGAAATCTGGCTTCAATGCTGACAACCTTGTGACTTTAAACAGTTAGAATGGAAATAAACTAATTTCTTCTCACCTCTTATATAGTTATTGTACCCCGATTGCAATTTATTGCAATCATGCAATTTGCTGAGATGGAAAAAACATTTCTGTGCTATTTATGAATTGAAATGCAAATTGAGAGCATAAACATGAACTTACAAAATAGGAGCAGAAGTAGCTCATTTGACCCCTCAAGCCTGCTCTGCCAAACAATAAGATCATAGCTGAGCTGGTTGTGCTTCAAATTCCATATTCCTATTTGTCCTTGGTAACTTTGATCCCCCGCCTAACAAGAATCTATCCACCTGGTCTTAAGACCAACCTCTGTGGGATCTGGATTTGTTTTACTCACAACAATTATAACATCCCTGAATAGCTGTATAGTTTCACTGCAGCAGAAATGTAACAATCGTTCTTTACTGCCTGGCAGAAAATAAATCAGGAAAGGTAGCCCAACTGTGACTAACAAGGTAAATTAGAGGTAGTATTATACCCAAGGAGAGGACAAAAAAATTGGCCAAAAAAAAAGCAACAGACTTGAGGAGTAGAATCAATTTAGATTTCAGCAAAGGAGGACAAAGTGATTAAGAGAGAAGAAATAGAGTAGGAGAGTAAGTGGGTAATATACATACTGATTTTAAGAGCATATATAGATAAGGTTAGAAGTCACACAACACCAAGTTATAGTCCAAGAGGTTTATTTGAAACTATAAATTGAGTGAGTGGGCAAATGACAGATGAAGTATAATGTGGATAAATATGAGGTTATCCCTTTTGTTGGCAAATACACAGAGATTATTATTTGATTGGTGATATATTGGGAAAGTGGGAGATGCAACAATACCTGGATGTCCTTGGACACCAGTCACTGAAAGTGAGCATGCAGGTGCAGCAGACATGAAGGCTGCAAATGGTATGTTGGTTTTCATTGAGAGGTTTTAAATACAGGAGAAGGGATGTCTCACTACAGTTATACAGTGCCTCGGTGAGCTCATACTCATAGTATTGCAAGCAGTTTGGGTAGGCTTATCTGAGAAGGAAGTTCTGGCTATGGACTGAGGACAACAAAGGTTTACCAGACTTCGATTTAAGGGATGGCTGGATTGATGTATGAAGAGAGACTGGATTGGTTAGGATTATATTCACTGGGAGTTTAGAAGAATGAGAGGAAACTCATAGATACCCATAAAATTCTAACAGGACTGGGCAGGGTAAACACAGCAATAATGTTCACAATGACCAGGGAGTCAAGAACCAGGCGTCACAAATTAAGGAAATGGGTTAGTCTATTTAGGGCTTGGATAAGTAGAAATATGATCACCCAGTGAGTAGTGAGTCTGTGGGAGCTTCTGCCACAGAAGACAAAACATTGATCGCTTTTGAGGAGATATAGTTCTTAGCCCAAAAGGGATCAAAAGGTATAGGTTGAGAAATTAGCAACAGGGTACTGAGTTAGATGATCAAGCGTGATTCAATTGAATGGTGGAACAGGCTCAGAAGTGCAAATGGCCTATACTTATTTGCTACATTTCTAAGTCATCTTTCCCATAACAGACCTCAAGCTAACTGGCCTATAATTTCCTTTTCCATTCTGAAAGGGAGATTTATATTTGCTACTTTCCAGTTTGATTAAACTCTTGTGGGATCTAGGAATTTTGGAAAATTAATGCCAATGCATCTACTATCTCATTAACAACCTCTTAGGATCGAGTGATGAAGTCCATCCAGAGATAGAAACTTGTCAGCCTGGAGAAGGTTCACTCAGTTGATCTGGATACAGAGATATTTTGTTCTGAGGAAAGGCTGAGTAGGCTGGATCTGTACTTATTGAAGTTTAGAAGAATGAGAGACCATGTTATTGAAACATATGGTATTCTAAGGGGACTTGACAGGATCAATGCTGAGACGTTGTTTCCCTTGGTCGAAGAGTCTAGGACCAAAGAACATAATCTGAGTAAGAAGTCACCCATTCAAGGTAGAGATGAGGAAAAATTTCTTCTCTCAAAGGGGAGTGAATCTGTGGAATTCTTTACCGCAGAGAGCTGTCGAGGCCGGATTATTAAGTATATTCAAGGTTGAGATGGATTTCTAATCATTAAGGAAATCAAGGATTATGGGAGAAAAGGCAGGGAAGTGGAGTTGATGATTATCAGTTAGAGTCATAGAGATGTATAGCATGGAAACAGATCCTTCAGTCCAACCCATCCATGTTGACCAGATATCCCAACCCAATCTAGTCCCACCTGCCAGCACCCAGCCCATATCCCTCCAAACCCTTCCTATTCATATATGCATCCAGATGCCTTTTAAATATTGCAATTGTACCAGCCTCCACCCCTTCCTCTGGCAGCTCATTCCATACACGTACCACCCTCAGCGTGAAAACATTGCCCCTTAGGTCTCTTTTATATCTTTCCCCTCTCGACCTAAACCTATGCCCTATTGTTCTGCACTCCCTGACCCCAGGGAAAAGACCTTGTCTATTTACCCTATCCATGTCCCTTATGATTTTATAAACTGCTATAAGCTCATCCCTCAGCATCCGACGCTCCAGGGAAAACAGCCCTAGCCTATTCAACCTCTCCCTATAACTCAAATCCTCCAATCCAAGCAATTTCCTTGTAAATCGTTTCTGAATCCTTTCAAATTTCACAACATCCTTCCAATAGGAAGGAGACCAAAATTGCATGCAATATTACAAAGGTGGCCTGACCAACATCCTGTATAGCCGCAACATGACCTCCCAACTCCTATACTCAGTGGTCTGACCAATGAAAGAAAGCATACCAAACATCATCTTCATTATCTATCTATCTGCAACTCTACTTTCAAGGAGCTATGAACCTGCACTTCAAGGTCTCTTTGTTCGGCAACAGTCCCTTGGACATTACCATTTAGTGTCTAAGTCCTGCTAAGATTTGCTTTCCCACAATGCAATACCTCGCATTTATCTAAACTCCATCTGCCACTCCTCAGCCCATTGGCCCAACTAATGAAGATCCCGTTGTAATCTGAGGTAACCATCTTCGATGTCACTCCAATGTTGGTGTCATCTGCAAACTTACTAACTTTACCTCCTATGTTCACATCCAAATCATTTACATAAATGACGAAAAGTATCTTTGGGGTACTCCACTGGTCACAAGCCTCCAATCTGAAAAACAACCTTCTACCAATACCCTCTGACTTCTACCATTGAGCCAGTTCTGTATCCAAATGGCTAGTTCTCTCTGTATTCCATGAGATCTAAACTTGCTAACCAGTGTCCCATGGAGAACCTTGTCAAATGCCTTACTGAAGTCCATATAGATAAAGTCCAGTGCTCTGCCCTCATCAATCCTTTTTGTTACTTCTTCAAAAAACTCAATCAAGTTTATGAGACACAAATATCTCAGCAAGGTGCCCAGTAATCACTTCCCTAGCTTCCCACAGAGTTCTAGGGTACACGTGATCAGGTCCTGGGGATTTATCCACCTTTTATGCATTTTAAGATATCCAGCACTTCCTCCTCTGTAATACAGCCATTTTTCAAGATGTCACCATCTATTTCCCTGCATTCTATATCTTCCATGTCCTTCTCCACAATAAACATTGATTTAGTATCTCCCCCATCCCCTGCAGCTCCACACAAAGGCCACCTTGCTGACCTTTGAGAGGCCCTATTCTCTCCCTAGTTACCCTTTTGTCCATAATGTATTTGTAAAAACCCTTTGGATTCTTCTTAACCTTATTTGTCAAAGCTATCTAATGTCCCTTTTGCCCTTCTGATTTCATTCTTAAGTATACTCCTACTATCTTTATACTGTTGTAAGGATTCAGTCGATCCCTCCTGTCTACTGTATACATGACGTGCTTCCTTTTTCTTAAACAAAACCTCAATTTCTCTAGTCATCCAGCATTCTCCACACCTACCAATCTTTCCTTTCACCCGAACAGGAATATACTGTCTCTGGACTCTTGTTATCTCATTTCTGAAGGCTTCCCATTTTCCAGCCGACCCTTTACCTGAGAACATCTGCCCCCAATCAGCTTTTGAAAGTTCTTGCTTAATACCATCAAAGCTGGCCTTTCTCCAATTTAGAACTTCAACTTTTAGATCTGGTCTATCCTTTTCCATCATTATTTTAAAACTAATAGAATTATGGTCACTGGCCCCAAAGTACTCCTCCACTGGTATCTCAGTCACCTGCCCTGCCTTATTTCCCAAGAGTAGGTCAAGTTTTGCACCTTCTATAGTGGGTTCATCAACATACGGAATTAAATTTTTTTTTCCACACTTAACAAATTCCTCTCCATCCAAACCCTTTAACACTATGGCAGTCCCAGTCATTGTTTGGAAAGTTAAAATCCCCTACCATAACCACCCTATTATCCTTACAGATAAGTGAGATCTCCTTACAAATTTGCTTCTCAATTTCCTGCTATTAAGGGGGTCCATAACACAATCCCAATAAGGTGAATATCACTTTCTTATTTCTGAGTTCCACCCAAATAACTTCCCTGGACATATTTCCAGGAATATCCTCCCTAAGTACAGCCATAAAGCTATCCTTTGTCAAAAATGCCGCTCCCCCCTCCTCTCATCTCCCTTTCTATCCTTCCTGTAGCATTTGTATCATGGAACATTAAGCTATCTCGTTGAATGACGGAGTGCAATCAATAAACCAAATGATTTCTTCTACTCCTACGTCATAATGGTCTTACATTCACAGCTCTATCAGTATGCTTAGTACCACTTCCCTAGTGATTATAAATTCCTCTTTAAGTTCCTCTCTCTTCCACCCCCGATTTACAGCTATTACTAAAATGATTTTTATATTCTCTACCATGAAAACAGAATACTTTTACTTCGAGAATTGCTGAAATAATGTTTTGTCAAAACTTTTCATCTTGTACTTATCAGGACATTTCATGGGAGACATTGGTCAAGTGGTGTAATCCAGAAACCAGGTAATGTTCTGGAGACCGGGTTTGAATCCCACCAAGGCAGATGGTGAAGTTTGAATTAAGGGAGAATCTGGAATTAAAAGTCTAATGATGACCATATTGATTGTTTAGAAAAACCTATCTGGTTCACTAATGTTCTTCAGGGAAAGAATCTGCCATCCTGACCTGGTCTGGCTGACCTATGACTTCAGACCTACAGCAATGTGGTTGATTCTTAACAGTTCACTGGGCAATCAGGGCTGGGCAATACATGCAGCTCTAGCCAGTAATACCCACATCTTGTGAATGAATAACAAAATAAAACCATACTGCATGAGAGGAGAGTGCTGATTATTTTGCAGATAGACTGTGACTGGTAGAGGCATTGCCATGAGGTAGAACTTACATGATTTAGATTAGATTACTTACACTGTGGAAACAGGCCCTTCGGCCCAACAAGTCCACACCGACCCGCCGAAGTGCAACCCACCCAGACCCATTCCCCCTTTCACCTAACACTACGGGCAATTTATCATGGCCAATTCACCTAACCTGCACATTTTTGGGTTGTGGGAGGAAACCGGAGCACCAGGAGGAAATCCACGCGGACACGGGGAGAATGTGCAAACTCCACACAGTCAGTTGCCTGAGGCGGGAATTGAACATGAATACATGTTGAATTCTTGAGAATTGTCCTGATAAGTTCAATGCAAAAAAAAATGAACAAAATGTGTCACTTCGTCAGCTTCTATTTTCCAGTATTCTCCAACACCATCCTATCCAGTGTTCCTATCGGCCTTTGCTTCATTATAAGTATTTGTTTACCGATGACTTCCTGCCAGTTTGAGAATCTACTCATCATCCCAACTGGTCGTAGAGATGTATAGTATAGAAACAGACTCTACGGTCTAACCCATCCATGCTGACCAGATATCCCAAACCAATCTAGCCCCACCTGCCAGCACCCAGCCCATATCCCTCCAAACCCTTTCTATTCAAATACCCATCCAAATACCTTTTAAATGCTGCAATTGTACCAGCCTCCATCACATCCCCTGGCAGCTCATTCCATACACATAGCACCCTCTGCATGAAAATGTTGCCCTTTAGGTCTCTTTTATATCTTTCCCCTCTCACCCTAAACCTATGCTCTCTAGTTCTAGACTCCCCGACCCCAGAAAAAAACTTTGTCTATTTATCCTATCCATGCCCCTCATAATTTTGTAAACCTCTATAAGGTCACCATTCAGCCCCCGACGTTCCAGGGAATACAGCCCTAGCCTGTTCAGCCTATCCCTGTAGCTCAGATCCTCCAACCCTGGCAACATCCTTGTAAATCTTTTCTGAACCCTTTCAAGTTTCACAACATCTTTCCGATAGCAAGGAGTCCAGAATTGCATGCAATATTCCAACAGTGGCCTAACCAATGTCCTGAACAGCCGCAACATGACCTCCCAACTCCTGTACAATACTCAGATCAATAAAGGAAAGCATACCAAACGTCGTCTTCACTATCCTATCTACCTGCAACTCCACTTTCAAGGAGCTATGAACCTGCACTCCAAGGTCTCTTTGTTCAGCAACACTCCCTAGGACCTTACCATTAAGTGTATAAGTCCTGCTAAGATTTGCCTTCCCAAAATGCAGCACCTCGCATTTATCGGAATTAAACTCCATCTGCCACTTCTCAGCCCATTGGCCCATCTGGTCCAGGTCCTGCTGTAACCTTAGGTAACCCTCTTTGCTGTCCACTACACCTCCAATTTTGGTGTCATCTGCAAACTTACACCTCTTGTGCTAGCATCCAAACCATTTATGTATATGACAAAAAGTAGAGGGCCCAGCACAGATCCTTGTGGCACTCTACTGGTCACAGGCCTCCAGTCTGAAAAACAACCCTCCACCACTACCCTCTGTCTTCTACCTTTGAGCCAGTTCTATATCCAAATGGCTAGTTCTCCCTGTATTCCATGAGATGTAACCTTGCTAACCACATGGAAAGCATACCAAACACCTTCTTTACTATCCTATCTACCTGCGACTTGACTTTCAAGGAGCTACGAACACACACTCCAAGGTCTCTTTGCTCAGCAACACTCCCAAAGACCTTACCATTAATGGTATAAGTCGAGCTAAGATTTGCTTTCCCAAAATGCAGCAGATTATCTGAATTAATCTCCATCTGCCACTCCTCAGCCCATTGGCTCATCTGATCAAGATCCTGTCGTAATCTGAAGTAACCTTCTTCACGGTCCACTATACCTCCAATTTTGGTGTCATCTGCAAACTTACTAACTGGACCTCATGCTCACATCCAAAAAATGTATATAGATGATGAAAAGTAGTGGACCCAGCACCAATCCTTGAGGCACCCCACTGGTCACAGGCCTCCAGTCTGAAAAACAACCCTCCACCACCACCCTCTGTCTTCTACCTTTGAGCCAGTTCTGTATCCAAATAGCTATTCTCCCTGAATTCCATGAGATCTAACCTTGCTAACCATTCTCCCATGGGGAACCTTGTCAAACACCTTACTGAAGTCCATATAGATCACATCTACTGCTCTACCCTCATCAATCTTCTTTGTTACTTCTTCAAAAAACTCAATCAAGTTTGTGAGACATGATTTCCCATGCACAAAGCCATGTTGACTGTCCCGAATCAGTCCTTGCCTTTACAAATACTTGTACATCCTGTCCCTCAGGCTTCCCTCCAACAACTTGCCCACCACCGAGGTCAGGCTCACCGGTCTATAGTTCCCTGGCTTGTCTTCTCAAGCAGTGGCACCACGTTTGCCAACCTCCAGTCTTCCGGCACCTCACCTGTGACTATCGATGATAGAAATATCTCAGCAAGGGGCCCAGCAATCACTTCTCTAGCTTCCCACAGAGTTCTCGGGTACACCTGATCAGGTCCTGAGGATTTATCCACCTTTATGCGTTTCAAGACATCCAGCACTTCCTCCTCCGTAATCTGGACATTTTGCAAGATGTCACCATCTATTTCCCTACAGTCTATATCTTCCATATCCTTTTCCACATTAAATACTGATGCAAAATATTCATTTAGTATCTCCCCAATTTTCTGTGGCTCCACACAAAGGCCACCTTGCTGATCTTTGAGGGGCCCTATTCTCTCCCTAGTTACCCTTTTGTCCTTAATATATTTGTAAAAACCATTTAGATTCTCCTTAATTCTATTTGCCAAAGCTATCTCATGTGCCCGTTTTGCCCTCCTGATTTCCCTCTTAAGTATACTCCAACTTTATACGCTAAGGATTCGCTCTATCTATACCTGACATATGCTTCCTTCTTTTTCTCAACCAAACCTTCAATTTCTTTAGTCATCCAGCATTCCCTATACCTACCAGCCTTCCCTTTCACCCTGACAGAAATATACTTTCTCTGGATTCTTGTTCTTCCATCAAGTATTTACCCAATTAGTGGAATGGCTGAAGAGATTACTGGTACTTGGAGAGCAGTACCAAAGACAGTATAGATATGATCAGCTAAATGGCTACCTTCTGTGGTGTACCATTCTATAATTCTCCACCCCTCCCTACTGGAGGGAGGTATTAGTGTGTTTTTGCTGTAATTGCTCTCGACTTTATTTTACTACCATTCAAGAATTAGCTCCACTTACTGGCACTCCTTTTAGCTCACAGGGATCACCAATAAAAGGAGACAAAATAAGACTTCTAAGGGATTTGACACAAATTGGCAAAATACCATAGTTCCAAAACCTCACATAGAACTGCTACAATAACTTAGCTTGGTTATTGTCTAAATTAGCTGAGAGGTGGCACCTCAATAGATGCATAGCCACCATTGGTAAAATTGATACAGACTAGCAATGTTATGTGTTTACGAATGAACTTGAGATCTTGCCATGTTGAAATCACACCATCAATGAGGCTTAATGCAAAAGGAAATGAAATATGCAAGATTTGGTAAAACCTTTTTATGCAGCATTTCCTCCATACCAAGTTATCAGAGTAGTGCATTATTTTTCAATAAACTATACATTCACCTAAAGTACAAATCATAAAGTGAACATAATGTAATAGGAGGCACAAATTGGCGAAATATTCATTAAAGCCAATAACTGTACTAAACAAATGAAGTAACTGCATATTTAAATATAAATCTACATATACACATGAGAATTTAATTCAAATGATCAATTTTCTCAAATGCAGATCAGATTGCAGGCCTGTGTCTTGGTACACTTATAAATGCATTTAAATACAATACACAATTGCAACATATGATGAATGTCAGCTGCTTTCTTCAAATCAAAGACACAACAAAATTAATTTTTCCAGCCAAAAAACAGCCTTTAAAAATACTGCGTTTTGTCTAAAACAAGCAAATACTTGTTAAAAATAAAAAACAATTGTACTTCCACTGAATGAAAATACAAACTGCAATTCCACCAGTTTCCCTTCCCTCCCTCCCCTCCCCCCCTCTCCCTACCCCAAAACCAAATCAGATCCCATTATGTTTTCTGTGAATTGAGCAGGAACTTAAACTGTGATGGCAGGGTAGGAGAGGAAACAATATTACACAGATTTTCAACATCAATTTGAAAGACATTGCAATTTTTAGCATTGGTGATTGAAGTCTGGGACATATCTGTCCTTAGACAAAAGTGAGGACTGCAGATGCTGGAGATTAGAGTCAAGAGTGTGGTGCTGGAAAAGCACAGCAGGTCAGGCAACATCCGAGAAGCAGGAAAATTGACGTTTTGAGCAAAAGCCCTTCACTACACTCGACTCAAATCTGTCCTTACCCTTCTCAGAGTTTTAACCTGAAGAACCAGGAGCATAGGCACATCAATTTTAAAAGAAACAGATTTCCCATTTCAGATCATGTATCGTGGTGACTACATTGTGAGCATCTTAAAAAGTATTTTTGGTAAATGTTCTCATTCGATGTCCAGGAAATGTCCTCAACTCTCAAACTACAATAATAATAAGCAACTTTTGTTTGGTGGACAAGAGGGAGTTGCAGATATGGGTGTTCTGTGGTCTTACAGATTTAATTAAAGAAAACAGTGACACAGTGGTTAGCACTGCTGTCTCAGTGCCAGGGACCCAGGTTCAATTCCCGCGACTATCTGTGTGGAGTTGGCACATTCTCCCTGCGCAGGTGCTCTCTGGTTTCTTCCCACAATCCGAAGATGTGCAGGTCAAGTGAATTGGCCATGCTAAATTGCCCATGCAGTGTCAGGGGTAAGTGTAGGCAAATGGGTGGGTTACTCTTTGGAGGGTCAGTGTGGATTTGTTGGTGCTAAAATGGCCTTTTTGCATACTGTAGGGAAACTAATCATTAATTTCCTCATATTGAAGTAATAATTCCCAGACAAATACAAATAAGTAATCATGCATCCCAGGTCAGAACTTACATTTCAGTACAAGGTCTGAAAAGGATTGTGGCGAGCGTGGAGGACAAGGGGTCAAATAAGGACTATTCCCAAATACACTATTCCCACTATGATGAAAATGACTAAATTTTTGTCAATTAACAAACATGTAATACTAGAGAATTAGAGATATTCAGTAAAATAGATCTGAAAAATTTAAGTCAATTGAAAGTTAGGTTTGGAGTCCATTCTGAATAACAAAAAGGTAAAAACTCCCATCTGCATTAAATAGATAGTAGTATTTTTATATAAAAAAAAGCAAATTCACTACTTCATCCAAAAACTAGATGTGTAAATATGTAGTAGCACTACTAGTTTATAAGTATTCGCTAAAAATGACGTTCCTGTCCTACTTTCTATTTTTACAGGTAATGAGTGGAAATTTCAATTTAGCCTGCCCAGTGACTAGATAGCTCTTTTTTCAAATATACTATTTAAAATAAACTTGTATTTATATAGTACCTTTGATGTTGTCACATTTTGCAAAGGTCATATCTGAAGTATTTTTGAAAGGTAACTCTCAATAATAGACAGGTTTACACACATTAACCCCTTACCCACCAAAGACGAGTTAGCTTGTCTTTACCCAATTTGTCTTTTTCAGAGTGCGACGAGTAAACTCATCCAAAACATATAAACTCATCTGTGGTTGTTTTTGAAATTATATGTGAATTCTCGGCATTTCTGGGCCCTTCTCAACTAGAAACGAGTATACTCGGTGACTCATATGTCTGGTAGCTGTGTCTCTTCCGCTTCAGGCATTGCAAGAAGCGTCGATGCATCACTTTTGGGCACACAATGTCATTCGTTTTTTTTTCTGGTTTTTTTTTACAAATTATTCAAAGTTTGTGCGAAGATTTGTAGCTCGGGTGCTCGTTGTTGTGGTTCTGTTCGCCAAGCTGGAAGTTTTTGTTGCAAACGTTTCGTCCCCTGGCTAGGAGACATCATCAGTGCTTTGGAGCCTCCTGCGAAGCGCTTCTTTGATGTTTCTTCCGGTATTTATAGTAGTCTGTCCTTGCCGCTTCCGGTTGTCAGTTTCAGCTGTCCGCTGTGGTGGTTGGTATATTGGGTCCAGGTCGATGTGTTTGTTGATGGAGTTTGTGGATGAATGCCATGCCTCTAGGAATTCCCTGGCTGTTCTCTGTCTGGCTTGCCCTATGATAGTGTTGTCCCAGTCGAATTCATGTTGCTTGTTGTCGGAGTGTGTGGCTACTAGGGATAGCTGGTCGTGTCGTTTCGTGGCTAGTTGATGTTCATGTATGCGGATTGTTAGCTGTCTTCCTGTTTGTCCTGTATAGTGTTTTGTGCAGTCCTTGCATGGTATTTTGTACACTACATTAGTTTTGCTCATGTTGGGTATCGGGTCCTTCATTCTAGTTCTGAAACGCTCCTGATGTATGGTAGTGTGGCTAGTCCTTTTGGTTGTGGCATGTCCTCGTTCCGTGGTCTTTCTCTTAGGCATCTGTTGATGCCTAAGAGAAAGACCACGGAACGAGGACATGCCACAACCAAAAGGACTAGCCACACTACCATACATCAGGAGCGTTTCAGAACTGACAGCCAGACTACTGCGACCCTTAGGACTCATAACGGCACACAAACCAACAGCCACGCTCAGACAACAACTCACTAGAACGAAGGACCTGATACCCAACATGAGCAAAACTAATGTAGTGTCCAAAATCCCATGCAAGGACAAACAGGAAACATGAGCAAAACTAATGTAGTTTCCAAAATTCCATGCAAGGACTGCACAAAACACTATATAGGACAAACAGGAAGACAGCCTAACAATCCGCATACCTGAACATCAACTAGCCACGAAACGACACGACCAGCTATCCCTAGTAGCCACACACTCAGACAACAAGCAACATGAATTCGACTGGGACAACACTATCATAGGGCAAGCCAGACAGAGAACAGCCAGGGAATTCCTAGAGGCATGGCATTCATCCACAAACTCCATCAACAAACACATCGACCTGGACCCAATATACCAACCACTACAGCGGACAGCTGAAACTGACAACCGGAAGCGGCAAGGACAGACCACTATAAATACCGGAAGAAACATTTGCAACAAAAACTTCCAGCTCGGCGAACAGAACCTTTTACAAATTATGCCCAGATACCAAGCTCAGAAGACAACAATGAGTATGAACCTTCTATTAGAAGTTTGGATACATCAGATGAGAGGCAAGCGCGTCTGATAATGGCTATTCTCTCTCAAGTGAGGAGGAGGAGGAGGATGGATGAATTTGGTGTCGACATGTGGTGTCGGAAGAATGCATGCTTCCTCCACCACCACGCTTCCCATTCACTGGAAATCCTGGAATATCAATTGGTCAAGACACAGCTGATATGACTCCTTTGGATTTTTTTAGTCTTTTATGTGACAACAGAATTATTGATCGAGTTGTGGACGAAACTAATCACTTTGCTGAACAAACTGGAGAGAGAGATTGTATGTGGCGCCCTGTAACAAAGGCAGAAATTTGTGTATTTTTCGCCTTGAAAATGTTTGGGGGTATTGTGAAAATGCCAGATCAAGAAATGAACTGGTCGAAAGATGAACTACTTGAAAGACCAATTTTTTTTTGCCGAAAATGGTATCTTCAAAATAAAATTAAGTAAAATATTGGAAATAGATAAAAACAAAAGTTATTTCCATAATCAGCATTAAAATACTATTAAAAAAAGCAATAAAAAAATTCGTCTGAAAATGAAACGTTTTCTCCAAAAAAAGTCGCTGGGGAAGGGGTTAAAGTCTCAGTGACCAGACATCTGCTATCATAATTTCAGTCAAGGGTCAAATATGGGCTAGTACCAAACTCTCCTTTATGATTTGAAAACTATTACAGGATCAATTTGCACCTACAAGGAGGAATACAAGGTCCCAATTTTATACCTTATCCAAAAATCACCCCCTAGAGCAATGCAGCACTTTCTAATACTGCATTAGTATCAACCTGGATTTTATGCTGAATTCAAATGGAGTGGGATCTGAATTTATAATCTTCCAACGTAATCAGCAATATGCCATGCATAGCTACACAGTAAACATACAGAATACTTTTCTTTTTACTGGGACACCAGGGCTCTTGAGGTTCTAACATAAAGAATCTTTTATTGCCTACAGCTGAAGCCAAACAAGTTCGAACTCTTGGGTGTACTCCAGTAATTAACATGAAGTATTGGAAAGATATAATTCAGGCTTTGCTCATAAGCAACATGATCAGAGAATACTTATGGCAAAGTAATTAATAAGTTAGAAGACATCTGGGAGTAGCTTTTAAAGCTCAAAGATAAAAGGATGAAGCAAACCAGGAAAGAGTGCATATAAAAAGTCACCTGATCTCTTAAGATATTGTTTTAACTTTGAAAAGCACATCCAGTTTTTGTAATGCCATGTCACACTGAATTTGTCGCTATACCTGTGTCATTCAGGCAACTACAGTGTGTGTGATGCAACACAAACAAATCGCACAAGCTCCAGTCCATTTAAAGTGTCATTAAGGGGAGTGTCCAGCTTTCATAAAATCTTAATATTTAGAAATACATGTTGTAAGTGATGTGTAGCATATAGCCCCAAAAACATGCAAACATAGAAACAATGTCAATTCAGAAGTTCAATATGGTGGTAAAATGTACAAGATGTCAAGCATGAGAAGTCACAAGATGATGAGCATCTGTGATTGTACAATGAAGTTAAAATGTGAGGCCCACATCTCAATCAGTGCAGCCAACCACATTAAAACATTGTATCACCATTTTGAGTATCATCATAAACCGGGACAAGAGTCAATGTTGATAATATTCTTAACATGTGACTCAGATGATGGAGGTCACAGAGTCAACTCAATGATGCAAATCCCTTCTAGTAAAGTAAATTGAAGATACTAGCTCAGTACTGTCTGTGGGGCACGCAAACCCAACACAAAAGCACGTACAATCTATCAATGGTTTCAGGGGCGGGGAGAGAAGTATTAACGGATTGTAATTCATTAATTGTAGTAACATCTTCAACTAATCCTCATGAAGCAAGTCCAAGTAGGAATCCACCAACAAAACCTCCAGTAAGGACAATGTTCTTCTTCACAAACACAGTCACCTGATGGGGGAGAAGGATAGAATAATTAACATTTTCCATTTCACAGCAGTTGTGAAGAAACAAAGGATAACGTACCTAATGGAATTGTTTGTCATGTTTAAATTTTTACTAAACCAGAATTCACTATCAGCTTTATGGTTTGTATTATCTTAAGACATTCTGTCTAACGGTAAAAAAAATTCCAGTTTTTTGAAGTTCAGTTTTCTTTTGTCAGCAGTCATGTCTGGATTAAGAAATAAATCCCTCAAATTTCATGGAACAGAAAAACCATGCTAAGGTAATATTTTTTCACTACTGTGGCTTTTATTTGGCGAATAAAACTGTACTGTAATAACACAAGTTCACCATTTTCCTACCTCATCAATTGCACCGTGCACTTCTGGAGCAACCTTATTCTTGCCAATTTTCAACTGTTTCTTTGCCTTATTTACATCCCTTTCCACTCGCTTCCAGTCAATAGTGATGTATCCCGTATGATTGGCAATCTGAAAGAAAAATTAGAACATCACTCCATCCACCTGTTGAGAGTCACTACAATCATGACTTTTCACAGGATTCTGTATTAAGATTTTCAGTATCTTTTCCTAATGGATATGCACTGTTTGGTTATAAATCATGTGAAATGCAACTGTATGCTTGTTTCTTTACCATAATTATTGTCAAAATAGTTTTTCTCTTCCTTCCAATAATGAATGGAATTTTTTTTTTTAGGAAATTGATTATCACTATTCCCACAGTAGTAGCAAAAAATACAGCTGTTTTAACTTGCATTCTAGAAATTGGATTAACTTTTCTGTTCTTTCTTTTCCCTCAGGAGAAGAAACAGCACAGACAGTGTGCACAGTATACATATTTATGAATGCAGACATGCAAAATCACAGAACAATACCAATTTAATGCAACCTGGACCAAATCAACACTAATTCAGCAGCCACAAATGAACTTCGGAAGATGATGGTGAAGATGCCTTGAAGGAGACAGTTCAAGTATTTGGTTCAGTGATGAAGGAACATTTGTGATACATTTTGTCTCTTTTGGGCGGGGGAAACATGTAGGTGGTGGTGTTCCCATACTCTTCCTGTCAAAGTGGTAGAAGTTATGGGGCTGCAAGGTGCAAATCAAGAAACCTTGGCAAGTTATTGCAGTGCATCTTGTAGATAATACATACTGCAGCCACTGTGCACCAGTGTGGAGAGAGTAAATGTTTAAGGTAATGGATAGGATGTCAGTCAGGAGAGCTGCTTTGTCCCCTCCCACTCTGCCAAGGACATGGAGGTCCTGGGCCTCCTTCACCGCCGCTCCCTCACCACCAGACGCCTGGAGGAAGAACGCCTCATCTTCCACCTCGGAACACTTCAACCCCAGGGCATCAATGTGGACTTCAACAGTTTCCTCATTTCCCCTTCCCCCACCTCACCCTAGTTCCAAACTTCCAGCTCAGCACTGTCCCCATGACTTGTCTGGACTTGTCCTACCTGCCTATCTTTTCCACCTATCCACTCTACCCTTTCCTCCCTGACCTATCACCTTCATCCCCTCCCCCACTCACCCATTGTACTCTATGCTACTTTCTCCCCACCCCCACCCTCCTCTAGCTTATCTCTCCACGTTTCAGGCTCACTGCCTTTATTCCTGATGAAGGGCTTTTGCCCGAAACGTCGATTTCGCTGCACTTTGGATGCTGCCTGAACGGCTGTGCTCTTCCAGCACCACCAATCCAGAATCCATTGTCCTTGATGGTGTCAAGCTTCCAGAGTATGGTTAGAGCTGTACTAAGCTGAGAATGTTTCATATACATGGTGGAAAATTAATGGAGAGTCAGGAGGTGATCTAACTGACTTTTGTACCCCAGTTTCTCTTCAATGGTACAACTATCCTGCAAATCCCCCTCACAGGAGACTCCCAAGCACTGAGGATGTCACCTAGACAGGGGACGAAACATCTGCAACACAAATTCCCAGCTCGGCGAACAGAACCACAACAACGAGCACCCGAGCTACAAATCTTCTCCCAAACTTTGAAATCCCCCTTCTCCAATTTGAGATTCAGTGACGGTAATATCACTTAATATTGTTGGCGATGGTCACTGCTTGATAATTGTGTGGTAGAAATGATATTTGTCAATAATCAATCCAAGCCTGACAATATACAGATATGAATTATTTCAAAAATCGGAAAGATTGAAAATAGAACTAAACATTGTACAATCATCAGTGAACATTTCCTCTTGTGACGGAGGGGAGGTCATTGATGAAGCAGCTGAGGATTGGCTGGGCCTATGGTCTGATAAACTTCTGCAGCAAGGTCCTAGGGCTGCAATAATAGGTGTCCAACAATCTTCCTTTGTGCTTGGGCATGACACCTTCTAGCTAGTGGGAATATTCCCTGATTCCCATCAATTTATCAGAATTGTGTAATACCACATTCAAGTCAAATGCTATTTGATGTCAAAGGCAGTCAGGGAGTCAGATTTTTTTGGTCCACATTTGGACCAAAGCTGTTGACAGGTTTGGAAAAACCAGGATTATTCTCATTAAAACACAAACGATTAAGGGAGATCTTTAAGAGAGATTTTCAAAATTATGAAGTGTTTTAATAAATAGGGAGCATCTTTTCAAAGGCAGAATAGTCAGCAACCAGAAGACAAAGATTCAAGGTAAATGTAAAAAGAATCAAATGCAAGGTTAATACTTTTTTTGAAACAGTGAGTTGTCCTGATCACTCCCTGAAAGGGACAAAGGAAATTAGGTAAATATTTGGAAGGGGAAAATTTGGAGAAAAGCAAAATAGGAGACATGGAATTAAAACTCATTGGTTAATTCTTTGAACAGTTAATATAGGGTCTGTGGGCTCAGTGGCCTTCTGTGTGTATGAGACTGTTTTTTAGTTTGTTGGCCTGTTCATTTTCAGGTCCCTTGTATCATTTTTCTTCCTTCCTTCCTTCCCCACAAATACTACAGTATGAAAAACAAAGGTGCTTCGTGTGGTATTTCGAAAAAAAAGTACTGGGATAGCTGCTGCCAATGAAGAGCAATGAAATCAAAAAAGATCAAACACTCGAAATGAAACAGAATACAGACGCATGGAATAGTAATTATGAATTAAAGGACTTAGGAAAGGACAGTTGGGTGATAGTTTTAAACTCACCAATATTTTATAAGTGTCAATACAACCCCCTTTATATACTCTGACAGTAGGGACATAAATGAAATGCAAAAATGCTTGAAACTAATGAAATCAATAACTTGGATCATACTTTAGTAATTAATTAGACTAACTTAGTTATTCTATTCAGGCTGCACACTTGATTTAGCACTTTTCAAAGACAGCAATGAAACGAATGGCACACTTATCATCCACCACCAGCTAGGAATCAGCAAATGCATGTGTGATGCCCTCATTGGTGTGTTACATTTACATTTACTGAATATCAACTCAAATTCATATTAGACACACCCCAAAAAATTACTGTTTTTGTTTGCAGGATTAAACCCCAAAATATGCATGGGTGCAGAGATCATGATAGGTTACCATTGGTTTAAACATTGTCTCAGCCTTTCAGTCCCTGTCTATAGCTAAAAGCTCTTCCCTCACTCTACCATTCTGAAAAGACTTAATTTCCCAAATCAACAACTGACTCACCTGGAGCAGGAAGAAACCTCCACCAACTGCTGTTGCAGCTAATTTTCCAACCTTCTGAAACAAAAACCCTGCACACCTACAAAGAAAATGGCAGAAATTTAACGTTTAAAATTATGAGCAGATTGAGAAAACAGATTCACTCATCTCTCTCCAAAAGATTTGCCTTCTTGAGATTCAGTTGGAAATGGGACATGGATTCACGCACAAGTTATTTTGTAAAAACTTGAACGTCTATAAGTTACAGAACAACTAAGAAGTTCACCGATGAAATACAGGCCCGTGTATTGCGGAATACAGAATTAAAAGCAAACGTGGGAAATTGGTTGAGCAGCAGGTGACAGAAAGTAGAGATAATGGGCTGGTGCTCAAATTGGCAGGAAGTGACCAATGGTGTCCCACAAAGATCTGTGTCAGGGCCTCAATTATTTACATTATTTATTAACCACTTGGATAATGGCACAGAAAGTCATATATCCAAGTTTGCTGATGACACAAAAGTTAGGCAGAATTGCAAACAGTGTAGATGATAGCATAAAATTACAAGGGGATATTGGTAAACTGTGTGAATATGCAAAACTGTAGCTCATGGAGTTCAAATGTAAGTATGAGGTTACCCAGTTTTGGCCAAAAAAAAAGTGTTTCTAGATGGTGTGAAGTTATCTGTGGAGAGAGAAACAAAATTAGTGTTTCAGGTCTGATATCCAAAGAGACTTTGATTCAGGTTCATACATCTTTAAAAATGTGAAATGCAGAAAATAATCAAGAAAACCCTAATAGAATCTGGTCTTTATATCTAGAGGACTGAAGTACAACAATGCAGAAGTTATGCTGCAGTTATACAAAACCTTGGTTATATCTCACTTGAAGTACTGACAGCAGCTCTGGGCACCACACTTTAGAAAAGATACACTGGCCTTTAAGGGAGTACAACATAGGTTTATAATAAAACTCGATTTCAGAGGTTAGGTTATGAGAAGAAATCATACAAAGTAGGCATATTTTCTGTAGAATTTAGAAAATTGAGGCATGAACTGACAGAAGGAAAAAGCAGGGTAGATAATGATAAACTATTTCCATTGGTTGGGGATTCTAGAACTAGGGGACATAGTCTGAGAATTATGACCAGACCATTCAGGAGAGATGTTAGGAAGTACTTCTACACGCAAAGGATAGTAGGTATTTGGAATACTCTTCCACTGACAACAGTAAATGAAGGATCAGTTGTTAAAGTTTCAATCTGATATAGATAAATTTCAGTTAAGCAAAAGGTACTAAGGATATGGAATTAGAGAATGATCTCACTGAATGGTGGAACAGGCTAAAGGGGCTGAATAGCCTACTGCTGCTCCTATGAATGCAGCTTATACTAACAGTATGAAAGAAACAAACACAGAAAATGCTGGGGAAATTCATCAAGTTGAGTCAGATATGTATTTTCAGGATGATCACATCAGACCTGATACATTAATTTTGTTTATCGCTGCTAGATGTTGTCAGACCCGAGTTTCCCCCAACATGCAATTATTTTGCTTTAATATATTTTCAGAGAGTTACTTCACAGTTATAAGGACCCAGAGAGAAATGAATCAAGTAGAAACAACGTAGGCCCCAACGACCACATGAATCCACACCTACTATTCAAAGGTTCATAATAATTCAAAGGCTTATTCAGAGATGTTAAGGATGGCTGGTACAGAAGATAATTCAGGTTAGAACTCTCACATTATTGGGAACTTGAGGAACCTTCACGCTTACAGTAAACAAGTAACTGAAATCCCTCCTCTTTATCTGAAGATTTGGAATTTGTTCTGAAGATATTTTCTATTCAATCTGTACAGTTAAGTTATGACGCACCTCTAGAGTAAGTGAGCCATGACCTGGAGTCTCTGGGCTCAAAATATTGTTCTAAATACTTATGCTAATTAAATCATTGAGCACAAACCAAGCAGTTTAAAAGCAGTCAGGGACTCTCTGGGAATGTGTGGTCTCAGTTTTACTAAAATATCTCTTTCCTTTTTATTCATGTAGTCAATAGTGATTTGAAATACTTTGATCTTAGTGAACAACACCAGTTGAAACTATGAATGTTAAATTCTGAGTAGTTTCTTGAACCTTGTGTAGACTTAAAAAAATACACCACTACATTACACTAGCAATCTGTTCATTGGGATATTGTAATGGAAAACATTTCCAATTCAGTTCAACAGATTGAATTTGCATACACTCTCCCAATGTTTCTTAAAAATCAAGTAACTTTGGCAACAGTGATACATTTATAATTAGCTAATATGAATCAAACAACAGAGGATAGTTTTCTAAACATGATCTTCAATGTCACAAATTCTGTCCATTTTTATCAAAAGAAAGAAAAACTCTGCTGAAGGTGAATCAAAAGTTAAAGCTCACCACCCGCTGGCTCCTCCAATCATCAGCTGTGTTGCTACTGTGTATTTCTCAGCAATTGGTCCAGAATTTCTTCCAAAGAATCGGTTCCACCATCTTTGTCGTTTGGCATATTCAGCTAAATCCAACACCTCAAACTGGCTATTATCATTGGTTTTCTCTGGGAAGAAACAACAAGATCTCAATCATTTTGATATAGATTCAACATACTTCCAGGAAACTCTAGTTTCTTGGCTTATAAACTTACAAAATGCCTGTAAGAACATTATACCTAATGAATCTGACATCTTAGAACAGAACAAACAACACAGGACCTGTACAGTACTCTTGCTTTCTTCTCATCTAATAATAGCTTTCATTTTCGCTCCATCACGAAACATTTTACAAAGACATTTACATTCAAATCTAAAGGCACATTTGCTCCCGTATCCAAAAAGCATTTGGAACCTTTGAAAGTGAAACATCCAAATGCATAAATTTGAGAAGATACAATATTGAACATTTTTTAAAAAATTGCAACAATGCTAAAATAATTTATAATCGACTAACTTAATAATTGATTGGAGAAATATTTTCATAGCAGAATATGACTGAGTCATGGTTCCGTGCTCACTGAGACACCAGACAGAACCTAACTGTGTAAAAACAATGACTGCAGATGCTGGAAACCAGATTCTGGATTAGTGGTGCTGGAAGAGCACAGCCGTTCAGGCAGCATCCAAGGAGCAGCGAAAATCGACGTTTCGGGCAAAAGCCCTTCATCAGGAATAAAGGCAGTGAGCCCGAAGCGTGGAGAGATAAGCTAGAGGAGGGTGGGGAGAAAGTAGCACAGAGTACAATGGGTGAGTGGAGGAGGGGATGAAGGTGATAGGTCAGGGAGGAGAGGTTGGAGTGGATAGGTGGAAAAGGAGATAGGCAGGAAGGACAAGTCTGGACAAGTCATGGGACAGTGCTGAGCTGGAAGTTAGGAACTGGTGGCATTTATGGGGACAGTAAATTAGCCTCCTTTTTAAAAAAAACTATAAAAAGGTAAGATAACCAACAAACAACAAAACTCAAATCTTTGTGAGTACTCCAGCTCCAAACAATTTCTCCATTCTGGACTATAAATATTTTAAAATTGTATCACACACCACAATGATCAGAAGAGAGACACTGGTTAAAAGCAAATTACTGTGGATGCTGGAATCTGAAACCAAAAGAGAAAATGCTGGAAAATCTCAGCAGGTCTGGCAGCATCTGTAAGGAGAGAAAAGAGCTGATGTTGCGAGTCTAACTGACCCTTTGTCAAAGCTTTGACAAAGGGTCAGTTAGACTCGAAACGTCAGCTCTTTTCTCTCCTTACAGATGCTGCCAGACCTGCTGAGATTTTCCAGCATTTTCTCTTTTTGGAGGGACACTGGTAATTGAATCCAAGGTGGCACAGTAATTGGATGTAAGCAGAGATAATGTGAACCAGCCTAGCAGGTACACTTCAAAAGAATTTATTTTCAGATTCTATTTTTAACTCTGACCTTTTCAAAGTTGTCATAACAAGACACAAAATTATATCAATGCAGAAACAAGAGCCACAAAGGACAGCCCCTCGCTAGACGTTTTAGAGTACAGTTCAGAAATGCTGAGTGGTTTCCAGCTGGGATATATGTTACTTTTTTTACATTATTCTTGCAGTTTGAACACACCGACACCGCTGGGATGTCTCGACATGTTATTATTTCATTCTGCCACTGAACAGTAGGAAAACAAAAATGAACCAAAGTTGCAACCACAAGAGATGAGAATATTGTTATTCAGCAAAATGACTAAATAAGCAGAACAAAATAATGAGACAATTATATTTATTGATAATTTGCTAACATTTACATTTTACAGACGTGGATATTACTCCAACTGAGTGTGTCTAAGGTGCACAGACTCAATAGTCTGCTTGCAGTCCTTTCCAATTTTCAAGTTCACAAACAAAGTTGCTGTTAAACCATTTCAGCCTCATGAAGGAGTTATCATAAACTTGTCTCCAAGAGCTGATGATTCTGCTGGTTAATTTCAAACTCCCACATCAGCTGTCACTTTTCAGCATGCTCAAACCATGAATGGAATGCTTGCAAGATTTCAATCCAGCAGCTGTAAAGTGACAGACATTGGCAACTGCCTTTTGTGTATATACGCGAGAGGTAGTTCAGTGTGCCATCAAACATTGGAGATGGGTGAAGGGCGAGATGTAGTTGTAATATGCAGTATCTCCCCATGTGCCCATTTTTAAAGCTGAACAGGAAAACAAGCGTTTTTAATCAAGACAGCATGGTGATGCAAACCAGATCGAATCCTTTTTACACTTTATAGTACAGCTTATGCAAAATTCATCAAGGTCAGTAACCCTGGAAGCCTTTTCTCCTTAGACCAAAACAATAACAGGACTGTGGTCAGCCAAAATGAATGCTGAGCCAAATTTCAGACAAATTATGAAGGTGATCAAAACTTTGATGAAAAAAAGAGTCAAGCATTTAGGGAGAAATTGCATCCTGCACAGACTGCATAACTGGTACCACAGGTCGACAAGAGCTCAGAATTGGAGGAACACAGTTCAGGGAGGATGTGGAGTGTTGTACAACTGACAGAGACTACAGTGAAAGGGCAGAGGGGTGAGGCTATATCAGGATTTAAATAAAAGGAAGGGAATTTTAAATGAGACATTGGGGAAATAGGAGCCAATGTCAAAAAACAAGATCAGCAAAGGTGTGACCTGGTATGTGGTATGATATTGGCAACAGAGTTTTGGAATATACTGGAGTTTCAGAGTAGAAAGGATAACAGAGTAGCAGCACTGTCAATTGTGATAGTATTAGAAGCTCACCTCATTGTCTTAGAGATTCACTCTCATTCAAATCACGATCATGGTCAAGGAGGATGACAGAATCATTGGTAAAGATATGGAGTTTTACTAAAGGATTAGAATGTAGATATAGCTAAAACACCCATATGTAATCCATATTGTTATGAAAGCTTGTTCCAATTAGTGCACTGTTTGACTTGAAACGTCAGGGCTTCACAACTGTTCTGAGTAAGCCAATGAAGAACCAATCAACCTCCTGTAAAGTTAATTAAGGATAAAAATAAAGTCACCTTAGTCTTAGCAAACCATCGCGCCACTCTAATTAGAGATGCCTGGTGATGGTTTAACTTGAAGGTCACCATGCCTCAGATGAGGAAGAGAGGTTGAGAAGCAGAGTCCTTTATGGTAACCTCAGTCACTGCACGGTGAACCCACTCTGTTGGCATCACACTGCATCATAAACCAGCTGTTCCGCCAAGTCAGCTAATAAGCACCCAATCAAGAATATTGGCAGAACGCAAGGGAGTAAAGATACTTGAAACAAGAAAATGAAAAGCAAGCTGGATATACACAACAGATCATACACTTCTGGGAAGAATCAAAAGTCACGCAGTCAATGCATTGGGTCTAAAAATGGCTACACTCTGTAATACAGGGCTGTATTGTCATAAACTGGCTGAATATAACCAACATTATGCCTATAGGAGTGGTTATGCGGCATAGAGACTACACATAGTAAAATTACAATGTAGGCTTTTCCAACGGTTGGTTTATGTTATTTCAATAGCGATACATTTTCTGACCAAAGAACAATTCTTCTATGAACTGAATGGTAAACATCATTTAAGGGATCAAAACAGAAGGAGGGAAAGAGGGAAAGATGGAAGCAAAGAGACCGACAATCTCAGGACATTCCAAAGTACATCATAATGCAGTTACTGTTGTAATATAAGAAATGCAGAAACATATATAGCAAGCAATCTTCCATAATAACAATAAGGAAATGACCAGTTAAGCTATTTTCATGAAGTTAGTTGATTGGCCAGAACAGTGGGATGACTGTCCCGCACTTATTCAAAATAATGCTATGGGACCTTGGACATCCACCTGAGAGCACTGACTAGGCCTGGCTTTAATGTATCATCCAAACGATATACTTAACGATTAAACACTGTTGTCCAATGGAGTTCAGGTGCCATTATTGTATACCAAGATCTCTGATTAATAACCTGCACCATCGACACTAGTAGAACACATGATACATAATAATGATAACCATCTCATATTTAAATATTATGAATGTAAATACTATAACAATGTCAGTTGTATCAGGTGGTAGTGGTGTAGTAACCCAGAACCCTAAGTTAATGTTCTGGGCATTAGGGTTCAATACCCACCATGATAGGTGGTGAAATTAGAATTCAATACAAAAATCCGAACTTAAAACATCGCCTAACAAACAGCATGCAACCACTGTTGATTGTCAACATAAAAACATAGCTGATTCATAGCTTGTTCACTAATGACCAATACATTTACGATGAAGTCAATAAATAATATCAGTCTTTAGGAAAGGAAATCTGTTCTCCTTACATGGGCTCGCCTACAAGGAGAGAAAGATTTGAGGTTACTGACGACAATCAGCGATGAAGTAGAGTTCTTATAATGTACTGAGTTATTTAGGATCAAGGATGTGCCACTCTAAAGGGTAACAGAAGTGGATTCAATGGCAACAAATGAGAAAAAACAAATACTGGACAATGAGAAAAGAATAAGTGAATGGAACTAATTTTGGCACAGGCGCTATAGGTCAAATGACCTCCTTTTCTGCAATATCATTCTATCATCCACAATGCTTTGATAAGGTAATCAAACCTCAATTACCTTTACAAATTATGCTGGTTGTCATTTATCAACCCATATGTTTCTAAGGGACAATTCAGATTGTCCCAGATGGTTGGCCTGAAAAACTTCTCCATCACTGATGCTAGACTCAGTGACTTAGAGTTGTCAGGCTTATTCAAAAAGGGAGGGGAATAAGTTTTTGATGGAGTTTTTTGAGGATATAACCAACAAGTTTGATGAGGGCAGAGTAGTAGATGTTGTTTACATGGACTTTAGTAAAGCCTTTGACAAGGTTTCACATGGTAGGCTAATGAATAAAGTTAAATGTCATACGATTCAGGGAGAGCTTACCAACTGGATACAAAATTGGCTTTACGATAGGAGACAGAGGATGGTGGTAGAGGGTTGTTTTTGGACTGAAGGCCTGTGACCAGCGAAGTTCCGCAGGGATCGATGCTGGGTCCACTTTTGTTTGCAACTGATATAAACTATTTGGATGAGGATTTAGGAGGCATGGTTAGTAAGTTAGTGGATGACATCAAAATAGACTATATGAAGAAGGTTATTTACGATTACAAAGGGATCTTGATTGAGTGGGTCAACGAGGCGAGAATTGGCAGATAGATTTTAATTTGAATAAGGTAGTGCGTTTTGGTAAAACAAAGGAGGGCAGAACTTATACAGTTAACAGTAGGGGCCTGGGTGGTGTACAGACGTAGGAGTTCGGGTACATAATTCTTTGAAAGTTGTGTCATAGGTGGACAGGGTGATTATGAAGCATTTAGCACACTTGCCTTCATTGCTCAAACCATTCAGTCTTGGAGTTGGGACTTCATGTTGAGATTTTACAGGGCATTGGTGAGGCCACATTTGGAGTACTGTGTACAGTTCTGGACATACTGCTCTGCAAGGATATTATTAAATTGCAAACAGTTCAGAAAAGATTTACTAGGACGTTGCCAGGACTGTAGGGTTAGGCTGGTATTTTTTTCACTGGAGCTTATGACGTTGAGAAGGTGACCTTATAAAAGATTATAAAATCTTGGGGGCATATGCAAGGCGAGAGAAAGATTTAAAAGGGACCCAAGAGGCAATATTTTCAGAGGGTGGTTTGTGCGTGGAATAAACCACCAGAGGTAGTAGTAGATGCAGGTAGTTACAACATTTAAGAAATATTTCAACAGGCACATGAATAGGAAAGATTTTGAGGGATATAGGCCAAATACAGGCAAGTAGGACGAGTTTAGTTTGGGAAACTTTGTTGGCATGGATGAGTTGACCGAAGAGTCTGACAGTAAGAAGACAGACTGTGTGTGACTCTGGGCTCTCAACAACGTAGTTGACTTTTAAATGACCTCAGAAATGGCCTCACAAGCTATTCCATTTTATCAAACAGGTGCAAACTCTCAAAAGGAATGAAAACAGATGGACAACCTGGCATCACCTAGGCAGAAAGAATGACAACATCAACACTGCAAAGTCCTCCTAACCAAAACCTGGGTGCTTGTGCCAAAACGGGGAGAGCTATCTCACAGGCTAGTCAAGCAACAGTAAGGCATCACCACACTCACGGAATCATACCTTACCGACAAGTCCATGACCACCATCACTATCCTTGGGCACATCCTGTCCCACTACCAAGATAGATACACCAGAGGTGGCAACAGAATGGTTTTGGAGTCAGAAAGAGCTGCCCTAGGAGTCCTCAACATTGACTCCAGATCCCATGAAGTCTCTAGACATCAACTCAAATAGGGGAAAGGAAATTTCATGTTGGTTACAACTTACCACTCTTCCTCATCTGATAAAGCAGTACTCTCGACATTGAACATCACTTGAAAGAAGTAAAGGTAAAAGTAAAGTCGCCACAGTGTTACCAGATCACGTACTTGAATGGGGACTGTAAACATCCATCACCAAAGGTGGCTCAGTTGCACCAGCTGAGTGAATGGGACAAGTCCTAAAGAGTATAACTGCCAGATCGGTTCAGTGGCAAATTACAGGTGGAAGGTGGGACCTGGTCTTCATCAATCTGCCTATAACAGATGCACCTGTCCATGACAGTATCAGGAAGAGTAACCATCATATAGTCTTGGCCTCATATTGACAATATTCTCTATGATATTGTATGGGACTACAACCCATGTAAAATGGAATAAAGTTTAAACAGATCCAGTAACTCAAAACTGAGCATCCACGAGCTGTTATGGGCCACCAACAGAACTGTATTTAACCACAATTTGTAACTTTGTTGTCTGGCATATCCTCCACTTTACTCTTTTAAAACTTAAAGTAAAGCTACTTCTCCACTTTTTAAATGGAAGGTAATGGTAACAAAAATGGTAAAGATAGGCCCTGATGGGACACTGTTACAAAAATGCACATAATCCCACTCTACCATTAACATAAAGCTGGATGGTCAAAGCAGAGCTCAGCAAGTTATGGCTGTCACTGTCCATCAGTGGTGAAACAAGTGAATGTCGAAGATGATCGATGGGATGCGAATAGAATCATCTACTTTGTCTTGGGCAGTGTCAAGCTTCTCAAGTGTGGCCAGAGCTGCACATATCCAGGCACGTAGACAGCATTCCATCATACTCTTGACATTTGCCTGGGAGAAGGTGATCAGGCATCAGGCAGTCAAGAGGCAAGTTACTCACGATAGAGTTCCTAACTTCTGACCTGTCCTTGTAGCCACAGTATTTATACGACTATCTAATTCAGTTTCAGTGGTAACTCACAGGATATTAATGTGGGGTATCCAGCAATGGTAACGCCATTAGACATCAAGCTGCTATGTTTAGATACTGTCTTTTTAGAGATGATGAATGGCTGACCCATTTCTGGTGGGAATGTTGCTTGGCACTTATCAGCCCAAAACAGCATATCATCCAAGTCATTCTGAACTGCTTCAGTATCTGAAGAGTCACAAGGGGCATTGAGCACCACATGAAATCATCAGTGAACATCCTCACTTCTGATCTTAGAATGAGGAAAGGTACTAATGAAGCAGCTGAAGGTGTTTGAGCCAAAGCTGCTATCTTGAGAAACTCCTGCTTATATCCTTGAGCTGAGACAGGTGACCTCCAATAATCACAACCATCCTCTGATATACTACTAATGTACACTATTACTGTACTATGGTCACTGTAACATACATGGATATTATTGAACCATCTTTATACATTAATGCACATCACTGACACTTTTGCAGCATAGAGAATTAATGTACACTGACATTACTGTATAGTCTTCATATATTAATGCACACCACTGACCAGTATATCAGATATTATAAATCATAGAAATTTACAGTAGAGGAGGCTACTCAATTCATTGTGTCTGGACCAGTTCCCAAAAGAGCTACCCAGCTTGTCCCATTCTTCAGCCCTGTTTCTATGGGTCTCTACATTCAACACTTTCAAAAGTGAAACATCCAATGGATTACACCTCCACCATTCTTGCAGGCGGCACAGTCCAAATCCGAACAACTCTGTGTAAAGAGGTTTACATCTTATTTTTAGCTCTCTTGCTGTCAATCCTGAAATTACTACCCCTAAGTATTATCCTGGTCCTTGGATGCTGCCTGACCTGCTGTGTTTTTCCAGATCCACACTCTCGACCCTAATCTCCAGCATCTGCAGTCCTCACTTTCACTCAAAACCTAATTATTGACATACCAACTGGTGGAAACAGAATAATTTCTTCATCCTGTCAAAATTGTTCATAATTTGGAACACCTTAATAAGGTCACATCATAATTTTCTCTAAAATCCTTCATTCCTGGTATCATTTCAGTAAATTTCCTTTACTCACCAGGGCTTTATCATCCTTCCTTAAATAAGGTGCCCAAACTGATCACAATATTCCAAATGTGGTCTGACCAATGATTTACACAAGTGTAGCATAATTTTCTTGCTCTGATATTCTACATCTCTACTTATAAATCTAAGGATCCTGCAAGTTTTCTTAACAATTGTTTCAACTTGCCTGGTCACCAAAAATTATGCACATGAACTCTGAGGTCCCCTCAAAATTGTATATTGAGCCTGTATTGTTTCCCCATGTTTCTTCCACCTCACATTTCTCTGCATTGTAATTCACCTGCAAAGTGTCTGCTGTATAGTCTTTACTTAATATCAAAGAACCTTACTGATACCATTGCAGTATATCATGCAAAATAGTGAAATTGAGACAACCTTTATAAATTAATGAAGAAGATTACTGATCTGATTACAGTATATCATGCACTATAACATACATTACTGTAGTGTTTTATATTAATAAAGGATAATGGCATAATTATAGTACAGTAAACATTAATGTACATTAACATTACTCTAGTCTTTAGTAATAATGTACATCATTGACATAATTACAGCAGCAGACCCTAATTTAGACTTTATTGCACAGCCTTTTAATATTAATGTAAATCACTGATACTTATATGTCAAACACTGATGTACACTGACATTATTACAAGATATCAAACATTATAACGGATACTGACATGACTGTACAGTTTTCATCTATTAATAAACGACATCACTCAGCGATTAACACTGTAGTGGGCCCTCCCGCCCCATGTTAACGCTGACTTCACTCCCACCCTCCTTCCGCTCGGTCTTTACCCACCGCTGCCGCTGCCTAACTCTTCTCCCCAGGCTCTCACCCAAACTGCCCACCTAACAAACACTAATTCCCAGCACACTAACTCACCTTTCGCCTCCTCCATCCTGCTCTGCCCTCTCACCCGGAAACAATCCCTTCAAGCCAGCGGAAGTGATGTAACTGGGTGCACGTGCCCGGCCTGCTGTCAATCATTCAAGTGCTGAGTCCAGTCTGCAACCTACAGCAGGGTGACAGATGGCATTGTTTGTATATTGTTATTTGTGGTGTATTTTGATTAAAGAATAATATAATTTGTAAGTCTGTTTTGTTAATGAATTCTGTACTGGAAGATATACAATTTTATTGATGCAAATTAGGATCTGATGGTAGTTCTACATCGTTCGTGATATACATTAATATAGTGGGATTTATCAGGTAATGATGTGCTAGTAAACACATAACTAAAATTTTGACAGCACTAAAGCTGAACGGTCATTTTCCATGCCATGTGTTCTAAGAAATTAGTTTATTGTCCAGAAAAGAAGCAAGTCCACAGTAACTGTTCTAACTTAAAGGATGTGTCCAATGTATCCACTCTCCCTTTGACTGTAAATTGTTATTTTTTGCTATATAGCTGATCTCATTTTGGAAATAGACAGCACTCAACCAATCTGATGATTGGGCGGCACGGTGGCACAGTGGTTAGCACTGCTGACTCACAGCACCAGAGACCCGGGTTCAATTCCCGACTCAGGCGACTGACTGTGTGGAGTTTGCACGTTCTCCCCGTGTCTGCGTGGGTTTCCTCCGGGTGCTCCGGTTTCCTCCCACAGTCCAAAGATGTGCGGGTCAGGTGAATTGGCCATGCTAAATTGCCCATAGTGTTAGGTAAGGGGTAAATGTAGGGGTATGGGTGGGTTGCGCTTCGGCGGGTCGGTGTGGACTTGTTGGGCCAAAGGGCCTGTTTCCACACTGTAAGTAATCTAATCTAAGTCTCTGTCTGCCACTCTAACTATGTATCTTATCAAAAATGATCAGTTTCTTTGTGGCACAGTGGTAGTGTCCCACCCCCTGAACTGAGAGGACCAGGCTCAAGTCCCCCAACTGCTTTGGAGGTGTGCAATAACATCTTTGAACGGTTTGATTAGAACAAAAACATCATCATCTGCATTTAGCAACTACCACCTAATGTATTCAAGACCCCCTCAAGTACAAAAAAAGAAACAAAATGGACCTTTCTGTAGTGTTCCAACATTATAAACATTATAATGGAGAGGAAGCATTTAATGTTAATGTTCAAAATGGCTCAGTAGAACCAATACTAATTAAATCAGCTCAGTCTGCAGCAGGTGGTGGTGGGACCAATAAAAGAGAAAAAAGCCAATTGACCATCTTCAGTAAGTATTGAGTTGTATATTATTAGCTGGTCTTAAAGACAAAATATTCTTCATTTCGAGGACAAATGCCATAAAATTATATAGAATGACCACCATGCTAAATGAGATGGTTTCAGAACAGATCTAAAAGCATTAGGACCAAAAGAAGCAGAGATTTATATTTACCACAATCTTTCATACATGCCATATCCCTAATTTTTGCCATAAGCATTAAGCCAGGGAACAAATTTTTGATGAAGAAAGTCTGCTCAACAGCATACCATACATTTCAAAAAAAGGTGCCAACCTGCTGAAGTTAGAACCTTACAACACAGCAGAAGCAATATGCTAAAAAATAGGACTAAATGATTCCATATCCAACTGTTCAGATCCAAGTCCTACAGTATTGCCACTTGCAGTCATCAATGATGGTGAACAATTAGGAAGTGTCCACAACCGCTACAACCATTATGATCGCACAGTCCAGCATTCAACGAAAAAGACAAGGTTGGAATGTTTGCAACCATCTTCAACTATACATTTAAAGTAAATGGCCCAGAAAAGCCATCTCTTCAGGTACCCAGCATCACAGATACTAGAATTCAGATGAGTATATCCTTTCCATGTGATATCAAGAAATGGCTACATAAAACAAAGGTTGTGAGTACTGACAACATACAGACTTGTGCTCCAGATTCAATTGTGCTTCTAGCCAAGTTGCTCTAATATACTTGCAAGCATGGAATATACCAAAGTCAAAAACTGCCCAGGAATGCTCTGCCTATACAAAAATGTAGCATGTCTAGTCTGACCAATTAACACCTCATCAATCTATGTTCAGTCATGATCAAAGTGATGGGATGTGTCATCAATGAAAGTGCCAAGATGTACTTATTCATCAAAAACTACTTAACAGATGCTGGACCATTCAGCTCAAGAGAGCTTTACAGCTCTGGTTCACAAATAGCTGAAAGAACCAAATTCCAGAAGTGACACTGAAGTATAAAAAAACCCCAAAAACTGCAGATGTTGGAAATCGGGAACAAAATGAGAAATTGCTAGAACAATTCAGCAGGCCAGCATCTGTGTAGAGAAAACAGAGTTCTCATTTCAGGTTCAGTGACCTTTCTTCAGAACAATGTGATATTGAAGTGATTGTCTTCAAAAAGATTGACCAAATTTAGTGTCAATGAGTGTTGGTTAAATTGGGATGGACATAGAATGATGATGATGCAGCATTTTCCACTACCCTTTTTCATTTTGGGAATGTGGGTATTAGTGGCAAGGTACATCATGTATAGTCAAACAAAAGCGAAATACTGTGAATGCTTAAACAAAGGTTCTGCCCTCAGTTCTGAAGAACAGTCATACCAGGCTTATAATGTTAACTCTACTTCTCTCTTCACAATTGCTGACAGGTCTGTTGATTTTATCTGGTATTTTCTGTGTTTGTTTTATCTTTTCTAGCCCATTGCTAATTATTCTTGAGAAGATGGTGGTCTTTATGAAATGCTTCAGCCTCTGTGATGCTGGGTCAAAGTCCTGTAACTCCCTCCCTAACACTTCAGTTGTCCTAGTTCTTAGATAAGAAATCTTGACAACGTGTCATTTACTCTCTAGCTGGTAAATACTTTTTCCTGAATCGACATGCTAATCAAAACAGATTAACTGGCTATACTCAAATTATGAGCCTTCATATGTGAACATCAATTTCAGTACTCCTTATATCACAGTCAATACACAGCAGCCAGGAAAATTCTATGTAGCCTTGTTGTTGTTAATAACAGCATGTGCAGCATTTTGACACAAACAAAGAAATATATACTCAATGACAGTACTCTGGTGAAGGTACTACACTGGAGAAGGCGAACACAACAATGTTAGGCAGTAACTGGTGAATTTTGTTTGGAGGCAGCTGTTTGAGAGTAAATCCACATCAGACGTGGGAGTATTTCAAATGGCATTTGATAAGAGTTCAGAAGCAGCACATTCCATCGAGAGTGAAGAATAGATTTGGGAAGTTACATGAATTTTGGATGGCCAGGCATGTCACAACCCTCCTTTCCAAAAATAATCCTTCTGCCACTACCTTCTGTATCCTATGACTAAGCTAGTTCTGTATCCATCTTGCCAGCTCTCCCTGATTCCATGTGACTTCACTTTTATACCAGTCTGCCATGACGGGCCTTGTCAAAAGCCTTAACATCAACCATTTTCCCCATCAATCATCTTCATCAACTCCTCAAAAAACTCAATTACGTTAGTGAGGCACAACCTCCCCCTCACAAAACCATCCTGACTATAGCTAAGAAGTCCATTTGCTACTAAATGCATACAAATCGTGTCCCTGTGAATCTTTTCCGATATTGACCTTGGTCAAAAAGAAAAAGGAAGCATAGGTAATATCTAGGATGATGGGAAATGATGATGCCCTTGAAATATATAAGGGAAATAGGAAAGGACTTAAACAAGGAATTAGAAGGGCTGAAAGATGTCATGAACACTCATTAGCAAACAGAATTAAGGAGAATCCCAAAACTTTATATTCATATATAAAAAGCAAGAGGGCAGAAAGTGAAAGGGTTGGCCCACTCAAGGACAAAGAATGGAATCTATATGTAGAAACAGAAGAGGTAGTTAAGGTCCTAAACAAATACTTTGTGTCAGTGTTCACCAAAGAGAAGGAATTGGTGGAGGATGTTCTCAGGGAATGGAGTATCAAATTTCTCAGCCAAGCTGCTATTAAAAAATGGAGAGATGTTGTGTGTCCTAAAAATTATTAAGGTAAATAAGTCCCTGGGGCCTGATGGAATCTATTCCAGAATATTGAGGGAGGCAAGAGAGCAAATCATTGGAACATAGATAGATATCTTTGTATCCTATTTGGCCACAGATGAGGTCCAGAGAACTGCAGAATAGCCAATGTTGTCACATTGTTTAAGAAGGGTAGCAGGGATAATCCAGGAAATTACAGGCCTGTAAGCTTCACATTGGAGGTAGGGAAATTATTGGAAAAGATTGTCAGGGACAAAATCTATCTACGTTTAGAAGCAAATGGACTTATTAGCTATAGACAGTTGTGAGGGGGAGGTCGTGCCTCACTAATTGATTTGAGATTTTTGAGGAGGTGACGAAGATGATTGATGGGGGAAAGATGGTTGATGTTAAAGCTTTTGACAAGGCCCGTCATGGCAGACTGGTACAAAAGTTGAAGTCACATGATATCAAGGAGAGCTGGCAAGATGGATACAGAACTCGCTTAGTCATAGGAGACAGAGAGTAGCAGCGGAAGGATTATTTTTGGAAAGGAGGGTTGTGGTGAACCACAGGGATCAGTGTTGGGCCCTCTGCTGTTTGTGATCTGCATAAATTATTTAGAAGAAAATATGGCTTGTCTAATTATTAAGTTTGTAGATGATACAAGGACAAGTGCCTGGAATGGGCTGCTAGAGGAGGTGGTGGAAGCAGACACAATAGTAGCATTCAAGAAGTATCTGGATGAAAATATGATTAGAAGGGGAATAAAGGGATCCTGTAATTGAAGACAGTTTTAGAAGGGCAAAATGGGTCTTCACAAGCTTGGACGGTCAAAGGGCCTGTTCCTGTGCCGTATTGCTCTTTATGGTGCTGGGAAAGAGCAGCAGGCCAGGCAGCATCCGAGGAGCAAGAGAATCGACGTTTCGGGCTTATGCCCAAAACATTGATTCTCCTGCTCCTCGGATGCTGCCTGGCCTGCTGCGCTTTTCCAGCACCACACTTTTCAACTCTGGTCTCCAGCATCTGCAGTCCTCACTTTCTCCTGTATTGTTCTTTGTTCTATTCACTCCCTTCACCCCTGATAGAAAGAAGCAGCAGTGTGTATCATCTTCAAAATGGAGTTCAAAAATTCTCAGACTCCTTAAAGCATAGCTTCCATGCTCATGAGCACTACTATCTGGAAGGGAAAAGGCAACAGATACTTGGGACAACCACCACCAGCAAAATCACCTCTAAACCAATCACCATCCTGAGTTGGAAATATATTGATGTTCCTTCACTATTGCTGCACCAACATCCTAGAACCCCCTTCTTAACAACATTATGGGTGGACCACATTGCAGTGGTTCAAGAAAGTAGCTCACTATCATCTTCTGTTTCTGGTTATTAGATTAAGCTCGGGAGGTGGCTTGTTTCTGTCATCTCTTTACCTCTGGATTGGAACTCTCAGGAGTACCATTGAACATTGTAGGAACGTGCACACAGAAATAAATATATTTTATAAATCTTTACATATTTTCCAACAATGTTATAATTTTGCAGGTAACAAACACAAGTAAAAAACTTCAGAAGTCTTCTGATCCAGAATGAGCCCATGAATTCCATTGTGCCTGCACCAGCAAAAACTGCAAGAGCTATAGGGAAACAGAGGTAAAAACAAGGACTGCAGATGCTGGAAACCAGAGTCTAGATTATAGTGGTGCTGGAAAAGCACAGCAGGTCAGGCAGCATCCGAGGAGCAGGAAGCTCCTCGGATGCTGCCTGACCAGCTGTGCTTTTCCAGCACCACTATAATCTAGACTATAGGGAAACAGAGATTAATAGACAGATACAGAGACAAGAAATTTACACTGCACTGAAAGTGAAGAATTTTCAAAATTTATTCCAAATGAGATGAACATCACCAAGCATATACAGTTTCTAAGAATATTTATTAAGGAATATAGTTTTAAAATGCTTCTGAATATATTTCCTTACAAACTTTGCCTCCACCTCACCACTGAAATGTTTTCCTACCACGTTACACATGGACATTCTGATTTTATTAGCAAAAAATGATTGTTTGCATATATACTGTGGTGGCCCAGAATATAACTTTGTTATTAGGTAAATCTTACAACACATGAGTTTTAACTTATACTGTTTGTATATACAGGTGTGTCTATCGAATAATATCAAGTATCATAAGCCCAAGAATGTAGGCCACCCAACAACATGGAGAGTCATTCCATCAGAACTCAGGAGTAAGCACTGGGGAGGAATCAGATAAGTCTATCCAGGGAATACTCCCGAGGTCTAATGGCCATTACTGGGCTTACAAGGCAAAGATATTTATGCCCACAGTAACATTTATTATGTGATGTGTGGCATTTTAACCTACGTGCAGCACTGCAATAATGTATTAAGGGCAGCAATTAGAGAACTCTGTACGATATTGCAGCGACATAGTGAATATGTAGGTGTCAGAGAGCCTAGTGCTGAAATACAGCAACACAATAATGTTGTAGAGTAAAGAAAGATTGATGTTAGAATACAGTGATAATTATGTAGGTTTCGATTTTTGTTTAGAATTAAAGTGATACACGACTTTTGTTAATAGAAAGCTTGTCATCAGATGTGATGTGAAAGGGTTTAGAGACCTAAGTGCAAGATTGTGTGGCATTAGAAACACCATCAGTGTTACTGAGGTGTCAGTGCTGAATTGTATTGTATCAATAACACATTGCATTACTGAGGTCAGCACAGCACTGCCGGAACTGAGTCAATCATCTGCATTCCAACCTTACTGGTGTAATTCCAACATCAAACTATTTGCAGTCCTGTTTTTTGTGCCTTTATTATGAATAATACTTGGTATTGACTTATTTTGAAAGGTCCTCAGCTGATAGAAGACAAACTGAATATGTTTTATGAACTATATCTGTGAAATTATTGGCTGTCATGATGCCTCAGCATGAAGTAGATAACACTGAATGATCCAAATATATTCACTTGTCTTCACACTTCTGAAATATTTCTCATTCTGTCTTCATATGCTGCATCTCCTCCTTTCAATTTATTCTTACTTTTCCATTATATTAAAGTTCTACATATCTATGGTTTATTGTCTGCATTGATTAATTTGACCCATTAATGCCGTAACATTATCTGGTAGTTTGTTTACGATAACAAAAGCCTGCAATAATAGTGTGCATGGGATAAACAGAACCAACTGGTGTTTGGGCAGTATTGTTATACTATGAATGCCAGAATTGCAGTTAAATGCATTTACAAAACTTAGAACAGGATGACATTGCTGTTTGCCCAACAATCGTACAGTTGTGAAGTTTCTCTTATTCCTAATGAGCAATATTTGTAGTTTGATAATGTCATCAGAGACCCAGTAACCAGATGTAGCTGTAGAGATTATGAAACAGATCCTACACTAGCTACTGAGCAACTGATTGACATCTTTGATCCAACAGTTAGGAAGCGTCATGTTGTGGTTCCTGCAGAGCCAGGTAGGAGTTCCATTTTATCCTGTAATAGAATAAAACATACACAAGCTGCAATTACTATATTGTAAGAAATCAAAGCCCAGTAGCCAAATGAGGACATGTCAGACAAAATCTGACAGAAGTTGGAAGATGACGATCAAAGTAAGCCCTCAAATTGTCCGTGGGAGTAATTGTACATACAACATTAACTAGCCATTCAGGCTGTGACAGTTGAGTCCCTCTCCTCTTCTGGACAACAGAAAAGCACCAGGAACCGCCTGAGAAATTGACTTGATGAAGCAGCAGCGCTATGAAAGCTAGTGCTTCCAAATAAACCTGGTGGACTATAACCTGGTTTTGTGCGATTTTTAATTTTGTACACCCCAGTCCAACACCGGTCCTCCACTTTATGAGAAATTGAATATCTTGTTAGGTCCAAAATTCAAATGCAACAGTTCCTTTTCTCAGTTGATAGCTTTACTCATCATTTGCCCAATTTTCTGTTTTAACAAAACCCAGTAAATTCCAATGGGAAATAACACACATTAGTTCCTTCATTTATGCTTTGATTTATTTGCAGGAACTAATTTTATCACAGTGAATGCTGCAAAGGAAATTTTTGGGCGTAACTGCAATATTGGTAATGAGCTACTGCAAATCAAAAGCATATGACTTGCAAAGAAGGTGTCGTTTAAAGTGCCTAAAAAAATGAAAACAGGATGCACGTATTGGCTGGACTGACAGGTCCCTCACATGGATAATTTAGCCATGCTCAAAGAAAGTGATCAAAGTAAATGCGGGAGTGATTTTAACTCCACCAACCCAGATTGTTCAACCATCAAGATGACTTAACCAATGACTTTTGTTTTAACCAGTTTCCTAAGCGGGCCAAAAGGGGCTTACAGAGACTATCAGTGAATGTGCAGACCAGGATCTGATGATGTCATTGAGCTCCAAAGACAATTTAAACACCAGCCTTAGTCAGGAAACTGTTGTGAGTGTGTCATCGGACTGGAAAAGATCAAAGGTTTGTAGCTTTATATTTCTCGAACAGCTAGGAATAACATTTAGGCATTCCTTTTTATCTGCTACTTCCACCATCCCTCATCTTGCCCACCTGAAATCTCCACAGGGCAGTAAGTATTTTTCTGCTTGACATATCCTACTCTTCTAGGAATACCACAGCAAGATGAAAAATTTGATCTGAACCATGTGGGGGATTTTCATTGCCTTCATACTGCAATTAATGATTTGGATCCATTTTGGGAAACTGCTCTTCTGTGTAAATGTCTTCCAATAGACTACGCCAGTCTGTTGTAGAGGCACAGATGAAAAATGTTGCTCTAAGCTTGTTGCGTTGAGTTTCAGGCTGCTGTTACCACGGACAGGTTAACATTGCAATAAAGTAATATTTTCGTATATAAAAGAAACTCAGGAAAATAAAACCAGCACAAATATTTCTGTAAGATATAATTTAACACCTCTTTCTTTTAGAATACAGTGCATTTCAACATAAGACTAATGGAATTATTTCACTTAAAGGGAGGATTGTTGAAAGCAGTTGCTAGACAAAATATTTCACCAGGGTTTGGAATCTCACATATCACTTCCACCATTCCTTCAATAAATCTTATTATGTAGTAAAGCAATAATTGTGTGCACCATTAAAAAGCCTTATACTGATTTAAATAATATGGAACTCCAATTGGTGTGCATCTCAGGAAACATTTTAGCATTTTATTATCCTTTATTGGCCCAGTTTTGCTGATTAACTTCCATAGTCACAAAATATTATCATGATTAATGCACTGGAATTTCTCAATCAATGATGCAATTTCTATATTTTCTTAACTGTACAATTGCTATGTGCTTAACAAACAGAAGGAAATTGCATTTGCTTTGAAGAGACAGTGGATTGCACTCTAGTTACTTTGATACATGATTGCACAGCATCTCATTAACCAGGCATGAAGCAAGCCTGCTGAATGCTTTGTTTGTGTCAGCAGGTGTTGAGATGCTGTTTGTGGTTTATGTGGTCGTCTGAGGCAGACGTGTGATATAGTTTTTCATTGAAAATGCTTCCCTTCTGTTTCCTCAACTTACTGCACAAACAAAAAACAGCTGCCCATGTTTACTCTTCTGATTTAATTCTGCACCAATATTGTTAACTGTTTTATATGTATGCTAAATTGGTGCACTTTAATAAGTAATGAGTCATTCATTGATATGGTAAAGCTAAGCTCACAAAAGTATGGAAAATTTATAGGAAAGGTAATTGTATTGATTGAAAAGTGCATTAGCAAAGGAATAATATTTTCTGCAAAGTATTATATTGAAGAACTGAGTAGACTGAAAGGTGTGTCAGCCGAGGTGTGGACTGAGCAGTACAATGCACAGAGTGGTTGTGTAGACTGAACAACATTCTACACAGAACAAACACTATATCTGAGGCAGTTGAGCTAAAAATTCTATTCATGCATCACTAATAGAAAGAAAGTCTATTACCAATCTAGCAAATTGCTATAGTGAGATAAAACTGATCGACCTATCTTGAACAAGTTCAATTTTAACATCACTTTTTTTACCAAAACTTGGATGCATCTTTTTTACTTATAGTTTTTTTTTTAAACAATGTTCGGTATTTGAAAGAAAATTAACCATAAAACATACCTGTTTCAGGACTGGTTGTCTTCACCTCAAGATGATATCTTCACTCTTGACACCAGTGAGGAGCTCCTTCGTTCACATTCAGCGAAGCATTTGGTAGAGTTTTCACAGATTTTAGGCAATCTTTAAAGCCAGCACGTAAAGAGTATTCAATTGGTGCAAGCAAGCCTTATTTAGATCAGAGCAGGATGCAGCAGAGATGCTGTCATGTGCCTTTCTGTGCAACATGCTTTCAGCAGCCGTCAACCAGTCTGCTATTCTACTGTACATCATTCTCTATGAGCAGCTTTCATCCATGCCTTTAATACGTCAGTTGTAGCTGGGTGAAATCCCCTGGTTCTGCCCCTGAGACGTTCAAAGGCTGCTGAGATGCTTTTAGTCAGTGCTGGGGCTGCCCCAGTCACTCTGGGACACTACGTGCTTACAGTCCCACACTGCTCATATCATGATTGTCTTTGTCTGACATGAAACTGGAGGCTGGTGAATTGAAAGTCATCTCATCTGGAGCATTTCCCGACACTTTCCCCTGTGTTGGCCAAGTCAGCATTCAACCTATTAGAAAGTAGAAAGGCGACCACATTAATCCTGGTTGTATTTTACTATAGTTGGGGAATTTTCTTTTAAGTGAATTGGAATTTTTAATGACCTGATTGATTGAAACAAAATAAATTTCCCAGGTAGTATTTAAAAGAAAACCAATAATTTAGATTTTAAAAATAAATCTCAAGATCAATTGGCAAAGTATTTCAGGAATCAATCAGCGAAACATTCTCAAATTCTTTTTGTTAAGACTGAAACTATTTTTCACAACAATTCACTGCCTTTCCATCTTAGTGAGCATTGCATGGATGAATTTATTTCATGAAGATTCAAAACTTAAAATGTGCTGTCTTAAAAAATGTCAAAAGTAGTAACCTGTATTTATATAGCACCTTATCCAAACTACCTTATGTGGAAAGTATAGCAGCAAAGTTCAATAAGTTGACTTGAAACATATAAAACAATTTGTGGTTTTGGCATTACCCTTAATATGAACCACAGAACAGGAAGGTAAGAACTAAGTGTGTTAAAACCAGTCCTTGGTCCAGGTTCCATAATTTGTGAGGGTTCTAGATGTGATAGCCCAAATTACTAAGTTCCTGGGAGAAAAATGAAGAAATGGCTCCCATTCTTTATCCAGCTGACTCCTAAGTTGGTTGCAGCAAGGTTAATTTAGAAACGATTCCTTCTCTTTCTTCTTGACCAAATAATTTATTTTTAAAGGGAGCCAATTTAACCAGGCTTTTGGTTTTAAATTAAATTGTTCATTCATGTTATAACACATGTCTGGGGCAGATGAGACCTGAACCTGGATCATCAGGCCTAGACACTACCCCTGCACCACAACGGCCCTTAACCAAGCGCTCTTAAGTTAACAATTGCATGAGTCTATTAGTTGCTTACCATGAGAAGAAATAATCACACAACACATATACATACAGATTAGGAAAATAGCTCACAAAAAGGTTTAAAAGTTTAATAAAAAGATTTTAAAATGTTGTGCATGTTACCAGACAGTGTTAATTTGGTAGTTGAACAGTCGATTGCAAGATTCTTAGATTTGCAGGTTGATTGAAATTCTTCTGTCCTGATTCCTTTTGACAGTGGCTGTCTGGAGGCACTCAGAATGAGAGTTTTATCTCTTTCTTTACCTGTTGTCAAAGCTGCAACCTTCCTAGCACATTAGTCCATACACTGGAATATCAGGTCACTAACATACACAGTCCTGGGTTGAAGTTCACTTTTAAACATTATTTTTTGGATGTTTGTTTTTTTCACCCTGGAAGGATAAAACACAAACATGTTGACAGAAGCGGCCTCCTGTATAAGACTGCTTTCGGGAGTCAGCTTTTGTCTATTAAAGCTCGCCTAAATCTGTGGAGAAGTGACATTCCAGAATTTCTCTCCAGATAGTCACTGGATTCATATCCACAGTAATGCATTAGCTGTATGTCTTTTAACAAAAAATAAATATTGCAATTAAATATTCAAATGTACATAAGTAATCCTGAATTATGATCTATGGTTATGCCAATATTTTTGTTCTTTTCATTCATTCATGGAATGGTAATATCAATGGCTGGGCCAGCATTTGTTGTCCATTCCTCATTGCTCTTGAGAAGTTGGTGGTGAGCTGCCTTCTTGAATCATTTCACTGGGGAGCGAGTTCTAGGATTTTGACTAACGACACTGCAGGAGGAATGATATGTTTGCATACCAGAATGGTGAATGGCTTAGAGATGAAATTGCAGATGGGTGGTGTTCCCATGTATTTGCTGCCCTTGTCCTCCAGATGGTAGAAATACCGATAATCAACACACAGTTCTCCGGTGGTGTATCATCCAAATATATATGACCAGGTTTTGAGGCGAGGCTTGAACTCATAGTTGTCTGATCAAGATAAAATGACACTCAAAACTCATTTGTTTTTCCTTTCTTGGCTACCTTTATCTATGCAATCTTTACCAGTGTTGTCCAATTCATTAGCCACTTATCTAATTTGGACAGATGTGACTAATTACGTTCCTATTAGTAAACAAAATATAAATAATTACTAATAGATGTTGAATATCTAATTTCAATATTCACATCTGCATGGTGAGTACACAATATTTAACCCTTGTATCTAATTGCAACTAAAATGGTAAGAAGAAAAATAGGAAGTGACAATATTTTTTGATTTTTGTGAATGCTCAAGACCATAAGACCTTGGAGCAGAAATAGGCCATGCGGCTCATTGAGTCTCATCCACCATTCAATGAGGTCATAGCTAATTTGATATTCCTCAACTTCACCTTCCCACAGAAGAACAGTAGATTTCATAAAAAAGCCACATCAAAGCATCTTAGAGTCATAGAGATGTATAGCATGGAAACAGACCCTTTGGTCCAACCCATCCATGCTGACCAGATATCCCAACCAAATCTAGTCCCACCTGCCAGCACCCAGCCCATATCCCTCCAAACCCTTCCTATTCATATACCCATCCAAATGCCTTTTAAATGTTGCAATTGTACCAGCATCCACCACATCCTCTGGTAGCTCATTCCATACCTGTACCACCTTCTGCGTGAAAAGATTGCCCTTTAGGTCTTTTTTATATCTTTCCTCTCTCACCCTAAACCTATGGCATCTAGTTCTGGACTCACCACCCCAGGGAAAAGACTTTGTCTATTTACCCTATCTATGCCTCTCATAATTTTGTAAACCTCTATAAGGTCACCCCTCAGCCTCCAACGTTCCAGCTCTGTCTTCTCCAGATATATCTGTTTGCAGATATATCAACAGACCTGGCATATACACAAGAGAAAAAAATAAGTACATTGCTGATATGTTGGGAATGTGTAGCTACAAATATTAATGCATGCTTTTTTAATGAAAATACAGATGTTTGGAGAACTGCCTGTGTACATACTGTACTAGCTGGTTTTATATAGTACTGTGACCTGTGCTGTAACTAAAAACTTGCAGATGCTGGAATCCAAGATAGACAAGCCAGAGGTTGAGAATGCAGCAAGCCAGGCAGCATCAGGAGGTGGAGAAATCGATGTTTCAAGTGTATCCTGAAGAAGAGTTACATCCAAAACGTCGACTTCTCCACCTCCTGATGCTGCCTGGCTTGTTGTTTTCTTTTTAGTTTGGGCAGCCATTAAACACATTACACGACAGAGTTTTTTTTTGTCCTATGCTGTTTAAAAGTGTTGTGTTATGTTAATAGCTAGAGTGCATGTTCAGAGATTCAGATCACATGGAATCAGGACCTTAGGAAAGAAGGTTCTAATGGAGTCCTGCTGAACTATGTCTCTGTAAATGCTTCAGAAATGTTCACTAGTTTGCACTAGTAAAGTATCCAGTGCTGCATTCTGGCAAAACCCATCCAGAATCATGGTTGTGATATTTATATATTGCAGCAATGATTTACAAACCATTTATTGAGGATATTTGCCACATTGCTAAGGGTGGGAAAGTGAAAACCTATTGGCTCATCAAAGAACATTCAAGACAACATCCACATCAATAATCAGTTCAACTAATCATTATTGGAGTCCCACAGCAGCCAACTATGGGGAGTGAAAAAGCCATACTCCTCTCTGAATCACACCCACAGCTTTGGGTCAATTGGAAGCACTGTTTAAATGGATATTGGACTGCCTCCAAACTCATTCAAAGGGCTAGGTTAGTGTCCTGCTACACTGCACAATCAGCAGTGGCTCTGATATCATTCTGATTAGTCAGGGGATCAAAGAAGAAACTGCCAAATATGAAGAAGTCATTAAGACCTTGGATTCTTATTTTGGGTTACAGCACATCCCAATAATAGACTGAATGAAGTTCTATCAATGCAGCTAGGAGTGACAATTGATTCCCTTATAAATGTCTGTGCTGCCCCACAGATAATTGCTGATACAGAAAATTTAGAGATGAGCTGACATTTGAACAAGAATGTTTTTTTATAGAAGGGGCAGGATAGCTTCTTGGGTCATAGCCATCAGTTCTTACTTAGTCCAGTTCATCAATCAGAGGGCTGCTAATATGCCTGTAAGAAACCAGAACCAGTCAGAAGAGGGTACAGCCACTGCCATTATTGTATGTTTGTGTTGTGGTGTGAAAATGCCATATTGGCTTGCCTACCATTAATGCTGAGCGCCATCATGCCTTAAGAGAGGCTATTGCAGGATGGTTTGCCAGAGCAGCAGAAAGCTTGTCCTTAGAGGAAAAAAATGTAAAATCAGATCTCTCATATCTGCAAGAGTTTCAAGGGTAGATCATACCGAAGTGCAAATTCTTATTAGAGGAAGCACTAGATGCACTAGAGTGTTTCTGGATTGCAGAGATCATGGTTATTGGCAGAAGCGCGGAGTTTAAACTGGAGACACATCAAGTAATGTCCATTCTTACTGAGAGCATACCATGCAGCTGAAACTTTTCCAACTATGTTCCATTCAATTCCAATTTACTAAGTAGGAGAAGACAGATGTGTGCTACATTTCAATACAATGGAAGAGAGATCATTCGTATTCTCTATGTCTTTTCTAATCACCATTGTTTCTTTATTAAACAAACAATCTTTATTAAACAATGTGTCACTTTAAATCTACTTTATTCAGCTGCAGAAGAAGTTCAAGTTGGCTTTGTTTACTGTGAGTCTGTCTTATCAAAGAAATTCCAGGAGGTCATTGTATATTTTTCAAATATTTTGAGGAGTGGGCAGATGAAGTAGAAGAGAAGTGCACCATAATGAAGGTGACCAGCTGTAAGATGACATGTTAGACATTAGCTTGTAAATGATGGCTGTTGTAGACATCATCTATGCTGTTTTCAAAGAGTGAAGCAATGTTCAGGAGCTCCCCTTCCAATAAGTCATGAACATTAATATCATCTTCATTAGGAGAAAGTGAGGACTGCAGATGCTGGAGATCAGAGCTGAAAATGTGTTGCTGGAAAAGTGCAGCAGGTCAGGCAGCATCCAAGGAACAGGAAAATTGACATTTCGGGCATGAGCCCTTCTTCATGCCCAAAACATCGATTCTCCTGCTCCTCGGGAGCTGCCTGACCTGCTGTGCTTTTCCAGCAACACATTTTCAGCTGTCATCTTCATTAGTCAGTGTTTGAAGAAAGAAAGTTAAGAGATGGAATATTCAGAAAGCTTTTGATCTAGCCTTCTGGCAAACACAGACAAGCCACTAAACACATGCAGTTCTCTCTGAAGTTGGCAGATATATCTTGATCAGAAAACACAGTATTCAGAAGTCTTCCAGACGGTCTTAAAGAGGACAATTGCGTTTCACATTGGACTCACACAGGAGGTTTCAGCAAGGCTGAGAGTTGAATTAGGCAGCCTTCTCCTCAGAGTGCTTTTCTCCAACTGAGAACCAAACATTCTCCAACTGTTATCCACCAACAAAACACTGTTCAAACAGAAATAAGCTCTTTCCAATCATATACCCAGCCATGTGTTTCCCAGAAGTAATTAGATGAAACCAAGAAATGGTTTCAAGAAATGCCCTCTCAGAAACTATTCCCATGTCTAAAGTGAACTTTGAAAAATAGAGAGGAATCCTCAGAACTTTAAATGAATTCATTTTTCCACTATCCTTCACAACTCAAGCTCTCAAAAGGAATTAAATATGAAGCCTTCATGATACTATCATTTCACATGTGATGATTTGACAATAGCAGAATCTGAATTACAAAGTACCACTGTTCCTTTATGAGTTCCAGACACTCACTGCAACTAGAAATAGAAGAGATTCAGCAGAAGATGGAGAGTGCTCAGAATAACTTGTCCCTACCACTGTGTGACATGGCACTGCTTCATAACCCAGCTGGCCAAATCAAAGACATTCTGCGTCACATATTCTCAACTAAACTGGATAGATTTTCAGGCAGTCACTGAGCAACTGTTTCTGCAGCAAGTGATTGAAGAGAAAGCAGAAGGTTTTCTACAGAAAATCAGCAATGTTTCACAGCAAGATTAGCTGGAACATATACAAGAGGAGCCTGCCTCCACAGAAGTTGGCAGTCACATAGCACTATTGAGCAGCTATCAAATGTTAGAAGTGGTGCACGGAAGAAGCAAGATGCAGTGTAGGAGCATGTAAATGTCATTTTGCCTGTAGTGAGATTAAGAGGGCACCAATAGAATATGTTGGTCACAGACCAAGTATCTAAAGTACCAAAGCTATATGTTCTTGCTCTCACCAGTTTAGTTGATGTGGAGGAAATATCTGATGCTAATAATAAGGTTACATGGAGTAAGAACGTATCAGAGGAGCTGCCCAAAGATCCCAATTCTGATTCCTGATGAAGGGCTCTGGCCCGAAACGTCAAATTTCCTGTTCCTTGGATGCTGCCTAACCTGCTGTGCTTTAACCAGCAACACATTTTCATCCCAATTCTGATGCCAATTCTTGTCAAAGTGGATCTAAATTCCTCAAATTTTCAATTTATTCTACTGTTGATAATTATAGAAGAAATTCTGCTTTCTGTTGAATTTCCAGAGAAGTTCTTGTCTGCAGAGGAGCAGTGTGAAGAGAATGTGGTAATACTACCACTGCCTACTGGAAAATAAATGCTTACTATTGGAGTAGTTGGGGCTGTGAAGATTTTCATGCAAGTTGAGAGTGCTTCATTTTCTCCAGCCAGTGTTCGTAACTTTCCCCAGTGTGTAAAGGAGAAGGAAAAACAGAAGAAGTTGGAAAGAGAATTCAGTTTGTTGTTCTCCTGATGGCTTTTGATGGTTCAAGACCTAAAGATTTGTCTTTTGAAGCAGTTCTTCTTTGATCAGACTTCATTGCTTTTGACTTCAAGTTACCATCAGTGGCAGAACCCAGGTACCAGCTGTTGTGAGATGGCTGGCAACCCAGTCAGCTATTCCACAGAAAAAAATAATGAAATGTATATGTCCCTCTCTTTTTCAAAATGAGCTGAGGAGACTGACACGTTTGGCCAAAGGAGACTTTGAGGAGGAAAGTGGGAGTTGAATGAAAGTGTTAAGGGGAGTAGAATGACTTGTAGGGAAGTGTAGCTTAAAGGATTATTGGGTATTATACTCATAGCTGGAGCACATCATTAGTAATGCTGGATGATGTCAGGTCACATAGATGTAGAATCTGAGGGAAGAAGGTTGTACTGAGTTCTAACGAAATCTGATTGAGGTCTAAAAAGTTATGATTGATATAGTAAATAAGACCTAACATTTTTTTTCCTTTAGTAGTGAGCTCAATTAACAAGAAGCATAGACTTAAAGTTTAAATCAGGAAGTTAGAGGGGATTTAGGGTGAATTTGTTTCACCTAGAGGGTGGTAGTTATGTGGAAATTACTGCCTGATACAGTGAAGGGTTGGGAACCATAACAACATTTTAGAAGCATTTAGATGAACACTTGAAATGCTAAGTGCAGGAAAAAGGTTAGAATAGATAGGTGCTTCATGACTAGCACAGACTTGATGGGCTGAAAGGCCTCTTTCCATATTTAATACTTTATTTTAACTGTGACTCTACGAGTCCTGTTGAAGCATGTCCCTGCAAATAGTGTAAAATGTTATTATATGTTCATGGCTTTTCACTGGTATGGTTTCCAGTCTTTATCTGACAAAAGTATCCAGAAATGAAATCAGAAATTGCTGGAAAAGCTCCGCAAGTCTGGCAGCATCTGTGGAGAGAAATCAGAGGTAATATTTCGGGTTTAGTGACAAGTTATGTGGAAGGGTAACATGATCCGAAATGTTTTTATGTAGAACATTTTGAGTGTATTTATTAAGATAGGTACCTGGAGGATTTTTCCTTTTCTGGGGGTAACTAGAACTAGGGGATAAGAATAAGAGATCTCCCTTTTAAGACTTCTGGGGATTATAAGAATTTTTTTCTGGTATTAGAGGTTGAAACATATAAGTAATTACAGGCAGAGTTACATACATTTCTAATTTGCAAGGACATTGAGGGCTATGGGCACTAGATAAGAAAGTATGCTGACACCACATCCAGATCGACAATGACCTATTGACTGGCAGTGCAGGCTTGTGGTGCCAAATGCCCTACCTTACCTTATGTTTGCATCTGATTTCCAGTTTACCCAAATTTGCTATATTTAAAGGAACCTTACAAAGGTCAGAATCAGGGTATTTTCAAAGCGCCAGCCCTCATCTAGCAACAAGACAAATGTAGGGTCAATGAATAAAGTCTCCACAAATATTGGTAAATATGTCCCAGGACATTATGCAGCAGTCTGTAAGAAACTGCAAGGAGTTTATGTTCCCCAACAATTCCCACAAATGTCTCCAATGAGATGCCATGAACAACGGAAAAACATTGCTCAGAGGTGATTCACTTGAATTTAAATTCAACTGTTAAAAAGAACCTGGAATAATGGTGAGCATCAAATCATTGTTAATTGTCATAAAAGCTTATTTGGTTCATTCATGCTCTTTTTACAGGGAGCAATCTACCAACCTTGGATTACCTGGTCTGGCCTACAAACTAACCTGATGGCCAGGTCTGACTTTGTGCAGGTAAAGGTTAGACAGTCTTTAGTCGGACTGTCACAAACCAAAAGGACAACAGCCAAGAGCAGTGGAGCAGCCTACCTCTAGCTTTTGTAGCCTGCCTCTGGATACTGAAGCCACTCATCTTGTATTTTGTTGTAATAATAAAGAAAAGAAAAAAAATAAATTTTAGTTACACATGTGTAGTACAATCATATCTCACTTAGGTCAGGAAACAGTAACAAGTATTAGTTACTATATACGAGTGAAGGTCAGTGAGGGCAATTTGAATACAGAACTGGCTCAAAGACAGAAAACAGAGGGTGGTGGTGGAGGGTTGTTTTTCAGACTGGAGGCCTGTAACTAGTGGAATGCCACAAGGATCAGTGCTGAGCCCACTACTTTTCATCATTCATATAAATGATTTGGATGTGAGCATAAGAGGTATAGTTAGTAAGTTTGCAGATGACACCAAAATTGGAGGTGTAGTAGGCAGCGAAGAAAGTTACCTCAGATTACAGCAGGATCTTGATCAGATGGGCCAATGGGCTGAGGAGTGGCAGATGGAGTTTACTTTAGATAAATGTGAGGTGCTGCATTTTGGGAAAGCAAATCTTAGCAGGACTTATACACTTAATGGTAAGGTCCTGGGGAGTGTTGCTGAATAGAGATCTTGGAGTTCAGGTTCATAGCTCCTTGAAAGTAGAGTCACAGGGAGATAGGATAGTGAAGAAGGTGTTGGTATGCTTTTGTTTATTGATCAGAGTATTGAGTACATGATTTGGGAGGTCATGTTGCGGCTGTACAGGACATTGGTTAGGTCACCATTGGAATATTGCTGCAATTCTGGTCTCCTTCCTATCGGAAAGATGCTGTGAAACCTGAAAAGGTTTAGAAAAGATTTACAAGGATGTTGCCAGGGTTGGAGGATTTGAGCTATAGGGAGAGGTTGAACAGGCTGGGGCTGTTTTCCATTGAGCGTCAGAGGCTGATGGGTGACTTTATAGAGCTTTATAAAATCATGAGAGGCAATGATAGGGGAAATAGACAAAATCTTTTCCCTGGAGTGGTGGAGTCCGGAACTAGAGTGCATAGGTTTAATGTGAGAAGGGAAAGATATAAAAGGGACCTAAGGGGCAACTTTTTCATGCAGAGGGTGGTATGTGTATGGAATGAGCTGCCAGAGGAAGTGGTGGAGGCTGGTACAATTGCAACATTTAAGTGGCATCTGGATGGGTATATGAATAGGATGGGTCTGGAGGGATATGGATCGGGTGCTGGCAGGTGGGACTAGATTGGGTTGGGATATCTGGTCAGCATGGATGAGTTAGACTGAAGGGTATGTTTCTGTGTTGTATATCTCTATGATTCTATGAATGTAGAAATTTCACACTGTGTTAAAAATTATGTTACTGCCTAATATATTTATCAATAATAAATATAGGTGGAGAGTCAGAACAATCTGGACTGGAAGACTGACATGAGTATATGGACATGAATGTATGAAGAAGTTAGATTAGTCTTTATCTACTGTAACTATGTTTTACATTTTACCATAAATTGGCTATGTGTCAACTTTGTCAAGTTTAATGGCTTCTTTTTTGCCATTAATTGTTTCATATATTGACTCAAACTTGCCTCATTACCTGTGCACCATACCCTAATGCAATCCACTCATCATGTTCTCCCACATGCCTTAGGTAGAAGGACTGGCCACCGCCAAGACATCCCAGACATGCTGGTGTCAGCATTCAAAATTCAGCTGTGAGTCAGGTCAGACACTGGCAGTCTAGAGCTGCCTGTACAGTTTGTGTCATTGATCCCAGACATGAGAAACAAGAGGAACTTCGCACCCTGCTTTGGGATTGGGGTCTGACCATAGTGGGCGATGCAGAGGAGACCCATTCACTTCCTCCAGGACAAGGAAGCCATGGAACCAGACCCTGCCAGTCTGACCTAGATATTTTTATGACACTCCTCTGGAACAGGCAGGACTTGAAACTGGGTCTCCCAGCTGAAAAGTCGGGACTTTATCACTGAGCCACAGGATTCCTTCCAGTCTGGTCTATGGTTGCCACCTGGGTTCTACAGTCTCCATGGGCTGCAGAAGTGCCCAGAAATGCAGGAAAAAGGTCAATCATCTTTCCACTCTGTGACAGTAAGTGCCATTATATCCTCTCTGCTACTTCACATTCGATCTTTGTTGCTGTATACACCTCGGACCAAGCTTCATGCTCTACCATTCTCACAGTAACATGCAACATTGTCCTTCACCCACACATCCCTACACTGCTAACCCTGCCTACTCACTCAGACTGGATACTGCGTCACCTTTCTCCCACCATCACCAACACCATCAGCTGTGGCAGCCTCTTTCATTTCACACTTATTCCTTCCCTTTGTCTCCTTCAGACGAAAAGGATCCAAAATACAGGCTGAAGAGAGACAAAACAGAAGGTGGCAGGCCTGAAATTCAACTTCTCATCCCGTATAAAGTGATCCTGGCTCTGGTTGATAAGGACTGGAACAAGTCCTGTGGGGATGCTGAAAAATCCACATCACTGCAAGAAAGTAGTAATTATTGTCTATTACTGTACTGCTCTCCCATTATAGCCACTGTGAATTGTATTCTTAACATCCCAAGCTCCTATCTCTTATTCACTACATACTCTCTTTTTTGCCTCTGGCAGGTACAAATGGTATCTGCACTGCATCAGCATCCAAGAGACTAGCCCCACAAAATTAAACATTTCCTTATCCAACACTGAGGAAGAAGCCAATCTAGAATTAGGTTTTATTATCGGGTGTACTCAAGTACAGAGGTACAGGAGTTAATCTTCCATAATTCGTTCAGTTACAATTCTAGTGACTCCGTTGGGTTCATCATATCTACTGCTCCCTCTGATTGCGAGGGTCTGATCAACCTATCCTGTAGGAAACTTTTAAAATTTCACCTGGGGATGTGATTGTCACTGGAAAGGCCAACATTTATTGCTTATCCGCATTTGCCCTCGAGCATGTTTTTAACAATTTGATAACTGTTATTGTAACGTACCTCTCCAGGCCGGAAAGAGAGCAATGTAAACTTTTCTACCCCTTCCTGCATGTAGTAAATTGCTGGGTGGACGCTATAGTTGTTGCAAAGTACCATTCAACATTCACCACTCACAGATTACAGAAGAGTAATTTTTGGATAGTTACTGTCATGATGAGTTCTCCTGCATGTTACAATGTGGGCACAACTAATAATGGATTTTTCCAGTCTTTTTAAAGATAACTTTCTTTTATTCCAGAGTGGATACTAAAAAAATGGAAGGGAAATATAAGGAGGAAATGAGAGTGAGTATTCTCTCATTCCAACCTACTGCATGGATTATATAGATTACCTGAACTTTCCCTTCCTCGATGCATCATCACAAACTGTCTCCCAAAGGTTTGCTTCCACCATAAAGCACAAATTGAGGATGTGACGAAATATTCATCACTGGCCTGGATGGATGCAGCTGTGACAGCACTAGTATAATAGTTCTCCATTTGCTGGCATACATTCTATCCAATACTACCCTTGTGACTGATGTGCATTCCACGACAACAACTTGGCAAAGCTTCTTCATGAGCACCTTCCAAAATACAAGTCTCCCCCACCTGGAAAGACAAGGCAGTAGCTACATGAAAACCATCACCCTCCAGCTTTCCCTGAAAATCAGAAACTATCCTGACTTAGATATAGTTTGGTCATTCTTTCAATGTTGCTGAATCAACACCTTGGAAATTACTACTTAATGATATTGTGGGAGCATATTCACCACATTGGAGTGAAGCTGGTCAAGAAGATAACTGATTACCACTTTCTTGAGGGCAAATGCGGATAAGCAATAAATGTTGGCCTGTCCAGTGACATTCACATCCCCAGGTGAAATTTTAAATATGAGTTTCAGCCCCAATTTTCTGTTGTGAATTTAATTGACAATTAATATGCAAATTCAAGTTCTTAAAAAGAAGGGTGAGATGCTGTTGGTGTAAGACAGACAAGAGAGTGGCATAAATCGATCAGCAAATCTTGAAGGCTCATGACTCTTAATTCCACTATTAATCAATTTGAATATTAATTACAATGTGCATTGCTAATCTGCTGTTATTTTTCCAAAAAGTTCTAGCCCATTACTTATATCCAAGGACCCACAACTTATATGTTCCATGACCAAAGCAACAGCTGTATGAGAGGAGCTGCATATGAGCAATTTTATTTTGTTACTAGACAAGGAAATTAGAGTCACGCCTTATCCCACAGTTGTTTTTATTGTATTCAAATTCTAAGTTTCAAAATGTACCTTAATGATTCATTTAGAGATCACAAAAGTAGTTTCCACAGGATGCAGTTTTTCAATATTACATGTGCCACATTGCCCACACAATGGCACATATGTATGGTTCCTGCAGTGGTTGTGCTGGATGCTGTTTTGGTGAGGGTATTAGAGTGCACACAGGAGCATCCAAGAGGCATATGCAGAACTTTAAGGTAATTTGGTGGTACAGCAGCTCAGTGGTTAGCATTGCTGCCTCTCAGTGCCAGGGACCTGGGTTCGACTACTGTCTGTTTGCACCTTCTCTCTGTGTTTCATTCTCCTCCAGGTCCTCTGGTTTCCCCCCACAGTTCAAAGATATGCAGGTTAGGTGAATTGGCCATGCTAAATTGCCCATAGTGTTCAGGGATGGGTAGGCTAATTGCATTAGTCAGGGGAAATGTAGAGTAATAAGGGTTGGGAAATAGGTCTGGGTGGGATACTTTTCAGAGGGTTGATGTGGACTCGTTGGGCCACGTGGCCTGTTTCCACACTGGAGGGATTCTATGGTCATTTAGTGTGTAATGCTGATTTGTAGAGAGCTGAAACATTTTAGAGATCTACTCTTAAACTAATGCCCAATTTTTACTTCAGCAGCAGAAAGGATTCCCATTTTCCCATTACCAGAATTATTGAAAATGATCATTAACTAATTTTTGGTTATTATTGAATTATTTCTGCTGACTCTTGCTGCAATTGTAAAAAGCAACATAGCAGCTTAAATTTGCTGAAACCTTCAGAAAGTGGTATGGCATATGCTGACTTTATCTTCCTGACTTTAAGAAGTCTGGGAAAACCATTTGTTTCCAGACATGGTTGCAGTACTATGCATCTCCCTTGGTTTACTGTATGTAAGCAAAAGTAGTGGAGACAGTAAAATGTAGAAAAAGTGACTGAAGAAGGGAAAAATCATTAGAAGAAGCAGATATGTCAGCTGGACTCTGACAACCAGGGTCTTCAGAGAACAATTTTCCTACCTGAATGTCAGTGTGGAGCAGTGTTGTAGAAATCCCCATTTCACTAATGAGATTCTCAGTGAAATCTGCCACCTACTAAGTGCTCACAGCAGGGCAAGGCTGGCATTACCAGTTGCTGTGAATCTTTATGTTTCTGTCTCCTTACAGGCTAGGACAAGTGATGTGTTTGCAATATGTCACAAGTTTGACATACACAATTGAGGAGGGGGTTCATTGAGAGTTGAACACATTTCATTCTCTCTGGCTAGAGAGAAATCGGGAACAGGTGTTATTCATTGACCACACGGTGCATGATGCTGCTACACCATCCACAGATACAGCATGCTTTTAATGAGAGCCATTCTACCTCACAAAACATGATCAAACCAAGATCATTGCCACTCTGAAACAATGCTTTGTCTGCATGCCCTGCTGTAAATCAGTCTATCTTGAGGCACCCTCTCAAAACTTGTAGATATTTTTTGATCACCCTGCGCAGTGATATTATTACAGACTTCTACAGTGAGTGTGACTTGAACCTGGGCCTTCTGGTTCTGAGGTAGGAACACCACCCAACCCCCCCTTAAACTTTACTACAAGTTGGATACAACTACAAAGCCACGTTTGGGAAGGTGGAATCTTCATACAGAGTGATCTGTGACCACAGCAATAGTCAGGATGTTGAATTGTGATGCAAAGTTATAGAATATGCTATTGTTTGTGAACAAACAAAAACAGAAATCATTGGAAAAAAAACCCACCAAATTGGGTAGCATCTGTGGAAGGAAAACAGAGTTAACGTTTCGAGTCTTCTGACCCTTCTTCAAACTGTCTTGGAAATGTTCTATCTCCATAAACGCTGCCAGATCTCCAGTTAGTTCCTCCAGCAATTTCTGTTTTTGTTTGTTTTAGATCTCCAGCATCCACTGTTCTTTGTTTCACTTTATTGTTTGGGAACTTTGTTCGAAAATAGAGGAAATTTTTTGTTTTTGTTTCTCAGTTCTAAGAAAGTTACTTTCTGTAATGGTAAGAAATTAATTTTTTTGAATTGGGAGTTCAAAACAACCTTTCCAAGGAATCATGTGGCTTAAAAGGGTTTAGAGTTACTCAGGGAGATAATTGCTGGGGTATATATCAAGTAGAACTTTTATGATCCACAGAGAAAGCTAGGTAGCCAGGAGCACAGAAGAAAGGGTCCATTCCAGTAGAAAGGCACAAAGCCTGTGCTGAGTTGCTGCTTAAATCCATTATGTTCCATGACATTGACTTCAGGATTTCTGATGCACTTGGCAATGTCACAAACATCTAATTATATATACCCACAGACTTCTTCTATAGACCACTCCATAGAAGTCATCAACTGACTCATTTGCATCAGAAAAGGTTAGTCACCTGGCAACTACGCCGCCCTTGTCTGTTGACCTGGTTGTTGGCCAGTTGTGTCTAAGCTATCTTCCATGCAGCTTCTGTGAGTGAGAATATGTCTTTAACACCACTATTTTTTGTTCATCCACTTTTCATTGTTGCAACACAGCCTCAATAGGTGTCAGTTTCTGAATATATTAAAAATATGAAAATGATAGTGTTGTTGTGAGGGAAGCAGGGGAAAGCAAGAGGTACAGGCTTACTCCATCAGCAGCTCAGACTCAGAAGAGATGCAAGAAGATCATAAGCTGGTGGGATGAGGAGGAGATGGGAATGCAAGCATCAGACATATTCCTCAACTGATATGCATTATTTTATGTTTGTGGGAAGATAACACTTACACATTGATGAAATAATAGCCAATCTAAGATGTGCATTTCTAAAAGAAAATTCAGGGGAAATGGGCTTTGTTGTCTGATTCAGCATTTATTGCCCATTCTTTAGTGCCCTTGTGAAGGTGATAGTGAGCTGCCTTTTTGAACAGCTGTAGTGTAGGTATGTGTGCATGTTAGGGAGGATTTGATGCAGAGGTATGAAAGAACAATGATCTATTTCCAAATCAGGATGGTGAGTGAATTGGAGTGAGGTATGCAGGTGGTCATGTTCCCATGTATCTGCTGTCTTTGTCCTTCGAGACAGAAGTGGCCATGGGTTTGGAAGGTGTTGTCTAAGGAGCTTTGGGTAACTGCTGCAGTGCTGTTACTGAATGTCAGTACTGGATGGGGTGGATGTTTGTGCATGTGGTTCCAGTCAACTGGGTTGCTTTGTTATGGATGATGTCAAGCTTAGAACATAGAACATAGAAAAATACAGCGCAGTACAGGCCCTTCGGCCCTCGATGTTGCGCCGACCAAAGCCTACCTAACCTACACTAGCCCAATAACCTCCATATGCTTATCCAATGCCCGCTTAAATGACCATAAAGAGGGAGAGTCCACCACTGCTACTGGCAGGGCATTCCATGAACTCACAACCCACTGAGTAAAGAATCTACCCCTAACATCTGTACTATACCTACCACCCCTTAATTTAAAGCTGTGTCCCCTAGTAACAGCTGACTCCATTAGCGGAAAAAGGTTCTCACTGTCAACCCTATCTAAAACCCTAATCACCTTGTACACCTCTATCAAATCTCCCCTAAACCTTCTTTTCTCCAATGAGAACAGCCCCAAGTGTCTCAGCCTTTCCCCATACGATCTTCCTACCATGCGCGGCAACATCCTGGTAAACCTCCTCTGCACTCGTTCCAATGCCTCCACATCCTTCCTATAGTATGGCGACCAAAACTGCACACAATACTCCAGATGAGGCCGCACCAGAGTCTTATACAAATGCAACATGACCTCAGGACTCCGGAACTCAATTCCTCTACCAATAAAGCCCAGTACACCATATGCTTCTTGAACGTTGCAGGAGATGCACCCATTCAGGCAAGTGGGGAGTATTCCATCAAGTTCTGACTTGTGCCTTGCTAATGGTGGTCAGGGTTTGAGGAGTTAGGATTCCTAGTCTCTGATTTGCAATGGTATGCCACAGCATTTATACAACTCGTTCAGTTCAGTTTCTGGTCAATGATAACTCCTAGGATATTGATAGTTGGAGATTCAGTGATGGTAATACCATGAAAAATTAAGGGGTGATGGTTAGATTCTCTCTTGCTTGAAATATCCATTGCTTGTCACTTGTGTGTCATGAATGTTACTTCCCAGTCCAAACCTGAATATTGTCCAGTTGGGCAGAAACTGCTTCAGTATGTGAGGAGTCACAATGAATGATAATGAACATTGTGTAATCATTGTCAAATAGTCCCACTTCTGACCTTTAAGATGGATGGAAGGTCATTGATGAACCAGCTGATAAAGGTTGGAGTAGGACACTACCCCGAGGAACTCCTGCAGAGAGATCCTGGAGCTGAGATGACTGACCACCAGCAATGAAAATGATCTTCCTTTTATATTAAATATAAGTCCAACCAGTGGAGAGTTTTCCTTTGATTCCCATTGACTTTAGTTTTGCAAGGGTCTTTGATGCCATGCTCAGTCAAATGCGATTTATGATATAAGATTGTTAATAAATAATTGCAAGACTACTGGTCGAAACATTGTTCTTGGCTTCAGTGGAAAGGAAAATCAAATGGGGTATAAAATAGGCAGATTAGCCACTAGCTTCCAACTTACCAACTGATCCACTACCAATTACCTAATCAATTTACTCACCCGTACCCATTTATCCTGCTGTGAAAAAGTCACTGTCCTTTGGCAAATAGCCAAACTGGCACAAATTCATTTTTTTTTGCCGACGGCACTGTGAAAATGAATGAAAGTTTTTGCTTGATGGATCAGAGCCTCAATAATACACAGAAAAGCAGCTTATCTCTGTGGTAACATAAGCAAGCATCTAGAGGGCACAAAGGTTCAGGGCAGCGGCCTTCACTAAGACAGAGCAGATGGGTGGATCAGGTAGATATCCCTTTGGTCACAGGCCCTCTATTAGTACTAACATTCTCATTTACCAGGCAGCTGCTCTGTGGTGGGAGAGTGCCTCTGTGAAATACTCTATTACATAGCTAGTGCAGTACATTTGTCTCCTGCATTAACAGACCACCCTCTCTCACTACTCTAATTGATAACTGGCAGTAACCCCTGACCTAAACCATGGACCAAATTATTCCTAACAGCAAACACCAGGTTGACTGTAGAGGACTGTAAAGGCTGGGTCATTAAGCAGATTCTAGGCTGGACAGATTTTTCAACAATAAAGAAATCAAGAGTCATGAGGAAAGTGGAGTTGAGGATTATCAGATCAGCCCTATTTCAATGAATGGCAGGGCAGAATTGAAGGGTTAAATAGCTTACTTCTGCTTCTATGTTTTACAAATTCTGTATATGCTTCACATGATAGTCCTTCAATTATCCCTCAGCAAGGAAAAGTTCCCCTTTCCTAATTTCTTTGAACATATTTTATGTTATAAACACGACGTACAGCACCAGTACAGACAAGCGTCTGCCACCACTTTTTCGATTCATCTTGAACCCCTATTTATATGCAATTATTTTTACCCAAAATGTAATCCTTAGAATCAAGTGGGCGGAGAGAGAATTTAGAGGAAATGTAGGGGCTGATGTGTGATTTTCTGGCCAATTATTCACGTCAGATAAAGTTCCAGGTCTCATCTCATCAGCTGATTCTGCTTCTCATTTGCATGACACCCGTCTCATCACCTGAGGAAAGTTTTTTTTGTGGTAACTTTTTTGCAGAAAAGCCTGTTCAGAATATTTTCTTTGAAAAATCGGTTAATGATGTCATCCTTTCAAGATGCTTAGACCAGTAAAAGCCTCAGCATCGAGCTGACAGTTCAATTCCATACTTTAGGTCAATGAGTCAAAATCTGTTACTCCAGTTGTGGTTGCAAAATAATCACTCACAATCAGCATTTGTGTGAGATTATGACTGGGAAAGTTGAAAAATGGTACAAATTTAATGCAGAAACCCCCGAGACAGTGTATTTCAAACAAGACCCTGCCACAATGTGCTGCTCACTAATTCCATGCATCTAAAATCTAGGTCTTCAAAGCACATTTCAAAGTGCAAATAGAAGCTGAACGCTCCTCAATAAAGTACAGAAGAGATGCATTACTCAAAATGCTGATCCAGCATTTTCCTGTTCCTTTGCATGTTGCAAGGGATTCTTTTTCTCTGTTATTTAATGTCCCATCAGTGAAATTAAATGTTTCAAACCTGCATTTAATGTAGGTTATTACCAGAGTGGAAACAAGGATTGTCCTATGTTCATAAGTTAATAAGATGTAGGAGAAGAATTAGGCCATTCGGCCCATTGAGTCTGCTGTGTCATTCGATCATGGCTGATACGCTCCTCACCCCCATTTTCCTGCCTTCTCCCCCAACCAATTAACCCATTACAATTAAAAATCTGTCTAACTCCTCCTTAAATTTACTCACTATCCCAGAATCCACCGCACTTGGGGCAGGGGATTCCATGGATACAGAAATAGTTTCTCCTCAACTCTGTTTTAAATTTACTATACCTTACTCTAAGACTATGACCTCTCATCCTAGAATGCTCCACAAGAGAAAGCACCTGCTCCACATCTATTTTTTTCCACACCCTTTATCATCTTGAATACCTCAATTTTATCTCCCCTCATTCTTTTAAATTTCAGGGAGTATAAATGTTCAATTTCTCTTCATACGACAAATCCCTCATAGAACATAGAACATAGAAGGATACAGCGCAGTACAGGCCCTTCGGCCCTCGATGTTGCGCCGACCGAGTCCTACCTAACCTATACTAGCCCAATAACTTCCAAATGCCTATCCAATGCCCGCTTAAATGAACATAAAGAAGGAGAGTTCACCACTGATACGGGCAGGGCATTCCATGAACTCACAACCCGCTGTGTGAAGAATCTACCCCTAACATCTGTCCTATACCTACCACCCCTTAATTTAAAGCTATGTCCCCTAGTAACACCTGACTCCATTAGCGGTAAAAGGTTCTTAGTATCTACCCTATCTAAACCCCTAATCATCTTATACACTTCTATCAGATCTCCCCTAAACCTTCTCTTCTCCAATGAGAACAGCCCCAAGTGCCTCAGCCTTTCCTCATACGATCTTCCTACCATTCCAGGCAACATCCTGGTAAACCTCCTCTGCACTCGTTCTAAAGCTTCCACATCCTTCCTATAGTATGGCGACCAAAACTGCACACAATACTCCAGATGAGGCCTCACCAGAGTCTTATACAACTGCAACATGACCTCAGGACTCCGGAACTCAATTCCTCTGCCAATAAAGCCCAGTACACCATATGCCTTCCTCACAGCACTATTTACCTGGGTGGCAACTTTCAGAGATCTGTGTACATAGACACCAAGATCCCTCTGCTCATCTACACTACCAAGTAGCCTACCATTAGCTCAGTAATCCATCATCTTGTTATTCCTACCAAAGTGAACGACTTCGCACTTAGCTACATTGAATTCCATTTGCCACATTTCCGCCCAGCTCTGCAACTTATCTATATCCCGCTGTAACCTACCACTTCCTTCCTCACTATCCACAACTCCACCGACTTTTGTGTCATCCGCAAACTTGCTTACCCAGCTTTCAAGTCCTTCCTCTAGATCATTTATAAAGATAACAAAAAGCAATGGTCCCAAAACAGATCCTTGTGGTACACCGCTAGTAACTGCGCTCCAAGATGAACATAATCCATCAACTACTACCCTCTGTCTCCTTCCAGCCAGCTCATCTCTCGGATCAATCTAGTGAACCTCCACTGAACTGCCTCCAATGCCACTACATCTTTCCTCAAATATGGTGACTAAAATTGTGCATGATACTCCAGGTATGGTCTCACCAATACCTTGTTGTGGTTGTAGGTATGTTCGCTGAACTGGTAAGTTAATTTGCAGACATTTTGTCCCCTGTCTAGGTGGCATCCTTGGTGGTTTGCAGCTAGAGGTGATGCTAGACTATGTCTTCTGAAATTTATTTGATTCCATTCCTGCTGTTTCCAGTTGCCTGTTCCGGTTGTTTGTACTAGTGGCCAGTACATTGGGTCTAGATCTATGTTCTTGTTGATGAAGTCTGTGGCTGGGTGCCATGCTTCTGGAAATTCTCTGGCTGTCCTATGTTTAGCTTGTCCTATGATCGTTTTGTTGTCCCAGTCAAATTTGTGGTTCTTGTCATCTGTGCTTATGGCTACTAGGCATGACTGGTCTTGGCATTTAGTGGCTTGTTGGTGTTCATGGATGCGGATTGCTAGCTGTCTGCCTGTTTGCCCTATATGGTGTTTTGTGCAGTCTTTGCTTGGAATCCTGTAAATTACATTAGTCTTGTGCATGATGGATGTAGGGTCTTTTGTTCTGGTGGGTTTTTGTCTGAGTGTGGCTGTTGGTTTATGGGCTGTCATGAATCCAAGTGGGCGGAGGAGTCTGCTGTCAGTTCCAAGATGTTTTTTATGTAAGGTAGCATGAGTTAGGTCATTCTGTGTTCTTTGTACCATCACATCCAGGAATTGGAGTTGATTGTTGGCTTCCTCTTCTCTCATAAACCTGATCCCTGTGAGCATGGTGTTGATAATCCAGTGTGTGTTCTCGATCTCTGTTCTCTTAATGATAACAAGTGTCATCCACATATCTGATCCAGAGATTAGGTTGGATCCCAAACGGCAAATGCACCACAAAAGTGTACAGGAAAGCCACACACACCGACCAAGTCCTGAATTACAACAGCAACCACCCAAACACACACAAGAGAAGCTGCATTAGGACCCTGTTCAAAAGGACTACAACATGCTGCAGCACTCCCGTCCTGTGAAGCGAAGAAGAAGAACACCTCTACAAAGTCTTCACCAAGAACAGATATTCCTGCAATTTCATCTGCAGATGCCTAACAGACAAAAAAAATGCGACAAGGACATGTCACGATCTAACTCACTAGCCACGCTACATGACATCAAAACACCTCAGACTTCTCCAACCACAGGGATTCATGATATCCCATAAACCAACAGCCACACTCAGACAACAGCCCACCAGAACAAAAGACCCTACATCCATCATGCGCAAGACTAATGTAATTAACAGGATTCCAAGCAAAGACTGCACAAAACACCATATAGGGCAAACAGGCAGACAACTAGCAATCCACATTCATGGACACCAACAAGCCACTAAATGCCAAGACCAGTCATGCCTAGCAGCCATAAGCACAGATGACAAGAACCACAAATTCGACTGGGACAACAAAACGATCATAGGACAAGCTAAACATAGGATAGCCAGAGAATTTCTAGAAGCATGGCACCCAGCCACAGACTCCATCAACAAGAACATAGATCTAGACCCAATGTACTGGCCACTACAACAAACAACCGGAACAGGCAACTGGAAACAGCAGGAACTCAACAAAATAACTTCCAGAAGACACAATACAGTAGCACTTCAGAAGAGGCTCCAAAGCACTGAAGATATCACTGAGACAAGGGACAAAACATCTACAACTCAATTTGCCAGCTCAGCGAACATACCCACAATCACAACAACCGGTACCCGTGCTACAAATCTTTACACAAACCTTGATCACCAATACCTTGTATAGTTGCAAAGATATTTCTTTGCCTTTATATTCTATTCCTTTAGCTATAAGAGCCAACATTCCATTCACTTCCTTTATCATCTGCTATACCTGCATACTAGTTTTCTGTGACTCATGAACGAGGACACCCAGATCCCTCTGTACCATGGCAGCCCAAGTTTCTCCCCATTTAAATAGTAAGTTGCCTTCTCCTTTTTCTGACCAAAATGCATGACTTCACACTTATCCACACTTAAATTCCATCTGCCACATTTTAGCCCACTCTCCTAACCTATCTATATCCATTTGTAAGGTTCTTATTACCTCATTGCAATTTACCATCCTGCGTATTTTTGTGTCAACCACAAATTTGACAGTAGAGCCTTCTATCCCTGTATCCAAGTCGTTAATGTAGATTGTTTATTAAAAGAGAAATTCCCTCCTGGTCTGGCCCTAGTTGTTTAACGTTGTTATTTTCAGATTGTCAGCTGTCAAGGTACTTTACACAGTTTGCCAACGATTATTGTATATATTCAACCAACGAACCATTGACAATGCAAATTCAAATTTACTCTGTTCTAACTAAAACCAGCCCACCACAAGTCTCAAGGCAGGAGTGAGATGGATGAGTGAGATCACAATAATATACAAATTCATTCAGAGCAAAGCAGCTCACTTCATCCACCATTTTAAACATTCATTCTTTCCACCTTCACTGCAGCAACTGTGTGCATTATTAATAAGAATACCACAACAACTTACCAAGGCAAGAAGCACGGTACTGCAGATACTGGAAGCCTGAAACAAAAACAGAAATGGCTGGAGAAACTCAGCAGGTCTGGTTGCATCTGTAGGCAGAAAGCAGAGTTCACAATTTGGGTCCGGTGATTACAGTTTGGAAAAGATGGCATATTTGTTGAAAAAGGGGTGGGGGCTGGGAGGAGGAGGGAGAAAATGATAGGTGGAGGTGGAGCTCAGAGAGATAGAGAAAAGAGAAAGGAAAGCTACTAATGGGGACCATTAGTGGGTGAAAATGGATTAATAGACAATAGACAATAGGTGCAGGAGTAGGCCATTCAGCCCTTCGAGCCTGCACCACCATTCAATGTGATCATGGCTGATCATTCCTAATTAGTATCCTCTTCCTGCCTTATCTCTATAACCCTTGATTCCACTATCTTTGAGAGCTCTATCCAACTCTTTCTTAAATGAATCCAGAGACTGGGCCTCCACTGCCCTCTGGGGCAGAGCATTCCACACAGCCACCACTCTCTGGGTGAAGACGTTTCTCCTCATCTCTGTCCTAAATGGTCGACCAGTATTTTTAAGCTGTGTCCTCTGGTTCGGCACTCACTCATCAGCGGAAACATGTTTTCTGCTGCCAGAGTGTCCAATCCTTTCATAATCTTATATGTCTCAATCAGATCCCCTCTCAGTCTTCTAAACTCAAGGGTATACAAGCCCAGTCGCTTCAGTCTTTCAGTGTAAGGTAATCCCGCCATTCCAGGAATTGACCACGTGAACCTACGCTGCACTGCCTCAATAGCCAGAATGTCTTTCCTCAAATTTGGAGACCAGAACTGCACTCAGTACTCCAGGTGTGGTCTCACCAGGGCCCTGTACAACTGCAGAAGCACCTCTTTGCTTCTATATTAAATTCCTCTTGTTATGAAGGCCAGCATGCTATTAGCCTTCTTCACTAACTGCTGTACCTGCATGCTTGCCTTCATTGACTGGTGTACAAGAACACCCAGATCTCTCTGTACTGCCCCTTTACCTAAATTGATTCCATTGAGGTAGTAATCTGCCTTCCTGTTCTTGCCACCAAAGTGGATAACCATACATTTATCCACATTAAACTGCATCTGCCACTCACCTAACTTGTCCAGGTCACCCTGTAATCTCCTAACATCCTCATCACATTTCACCCTGCCACCCAGCTTTGTATCATCAGCAAATTTGCTAATGTTATTGCTGATACCATCTTCTATATCATTAACATATATTGTAAAAAGCTACGGTCCCAGCACGGATCCCTGCGGTACTCCACTGGTCACTGCCTGCCATTCTGAAATTGAGCCATTTATCACTACCCCTTGTTTCCTGTCAGCCAACCAATTTTCAATCCAATCTAGTACTTTGCCCCCAATATCATGCACCCTAATTTTACTCACTAATCTCCTGTGTGGGACTTTATCAAAAGCTTTCTGAAAGTCCAGGTACACTACATCTACTGGATCTCCCTCGTCCATCTTCAGAGTTACATCCTCAAAAAATTCTAGAAGATTAGTCTAGCATGATTTCCCCTTCATAAATCCATGCTGACTCTGTCCTATCCTGTTACTACTATCCAGATGTGCCATAATTTCATCCTTTATAATAGACTCCAGCATCTTTCCCACCACTGAGGTCAGACTAACTGGTCTATAATTTCCTGCTTTCTCTCTCCCACCTTTCTTAAAAAGTGGTATAACATTAGCCACCCTCCAATCCTCAGGAACTGACCCCGAATCTATTGAACTCTGGAAAATAATCACCAACGCATCCACGATTTCCCGAGCCACCTCCTTCAGTACCCTGGGATGTAGACCATCAGGCCCCGGAGACTTATCAACCTTCAGACCTAACAGTCTCTCCAACACCAAATCCTGGCAAATAAAGATTCACTTAAGTTCAGGTCCTTCAGCCACTGTTACCTCAGGGAGATTGCTTGTGTCTTCCCCAGTGAACACAGATCTGAAGTACCCATTTAATTCTACTGCCATTTCTTTGTTCCCCGTAATATATTCCCCTGTTTCTGTCTTCAAGGGCCCAATTTTAGTCCTAACCATTTTTTTGCCTTGCACATACTTAAAAAAGCTTTTACTATCCTCCTTTATATTATTGGCCAGTTTACCTTCGTACCTCATTTTTCCTCTGCGTATTTCCTTCTTAGTAATCCTCTGTTGTTCTTTAAAAGCTTCCCAGTCCTCTGTTTTCCCACTTATCTTTGCTATGTTATACTTTTTCTCTTTTAACTTTACATGTTTCTTAACTTCCCTCGTTAGCCACGGCCGCCCATGCCTCCTCCTGGGATCTTTCTTCCTTTTAGGAATGAACTGATCCTGCAACTTCTGCATTATACACAGAAATATCTGCCATTGTTCCTTCACGGTCATCCCTGCTATGGTATTGCACCATTAAACTTTGGCCAGCTCCTCCCTCATAGCTCCATAGTTCCCTTTATTCAACAGAAGTACTGTCACTTCCGATGTACCCTCTCCCTCTCAAATTGCAGAATGAAGTTTAATGTATTATGATCACTACTTCCCAATGGCTCCTTCACTTCAAGGTCTCTGACCAATTCTGGTTCATTACACAATACCAGATCCAGAATTGCCTTCTCCCTGGTCGGCTCCAGCACCAGCTGTTCTAAGAATCCATCTCTGAGGCACTCCACAAAGTCTCTTTCTTGAGGTCCAATACCATCCTGATTCTCCCAGTCTACCTGCATGTTAAAATCCCCCATAACAACTGTAGTAACATCTTTGCTACAGACCAATTTCAGCTCCTGATTCATCTTATATCCGACATCCAGACTACTGTTTGGGGGCCTGTAGATGACTCCCAAGAGGGTCTTTTTACCCTTAGTATTTCGCAGCTCTATCAACATTGAATCAACATCCCTTGACTCTAAGCCCCCCCACGCAAGGGACTGAATATCCTCCCTTACCAACAAGGCCACCCCACCCCCTCTGCCCGTCAGTCTGTCCTTACGATAGCACGTGTAGCCTTGAATATTCATTTCCCAGGCCCTGTCCACTTGAAGCCATGTCTCAGTTATCCCCACAATATCGTATCTGCCAATTTCCAAAAGAGCCTCAAGCTCATCCATCTTATGTCTAATGCTTCGTGCATTCATATATAGTATTTTTAATTTGTTACTGCTCTCACCCTTCCCATCAACTCCTATTTCACTCAACCTAACAGCATGATCCCTTTCCGAGTTTTCTGCCTCATTGATACAGTTGTCTTTCTTGATTTCTCTTGTTCTAACTTTCCCTTCAATTTCCTTTTTAAACATCCAGTTTGTCCCCTCCCCCCGCTACTTAGTTTAAATGTAGCTGTGTTGCAGTGGAAAACCTGCCTGCCAGAATGCTGCTCCCTAACCTATTAAGGTGCAAACCATCTCTCTTGTAGAATTTATGCTTACCACAAAATATACCCCAGTGATCCAAGAACTTAACTCCTTGCTTCCTGCACTAGTTCCCCAACCACACATTCAAGATTGGCTAAGATGAAAGCATTCCATTTGATAACAAGGTCTGATGTGTGGGGGTGGGGGAAGGACATGGAAGAAAGTGCTCAGGCCATAAAATTATTGCATTCAATATTGAGTCCTGAAGGCTGCAGAGTTCCCGAGTGGAAGATGAAATGCTATTTTTATATCTTACACTGAGCTTTGATAGAGCACTGCAACAAGCCGAAGACAGAGATGCTGGCCAGGGAAGATGGTTGTGTATTGAAGGAGCAGGCAACCAGAATCCTTGTCATCAAGTGGACTGCTTTCACCACAGCCAACCCACTTGACCCACTAATGGTCCCCATTAGCAGTTTTTCTTTCTCCCTGGCTCACCTTCCAGTCCTTTGTCTGCCCAATGGCTATTCTTTCTCTCTCTCTCTTTCTCTCTCTCTCTGGCCTCTATCTCCACCCATCAATAACTCTTTCCCCTCCATCCCATTCCATCTTCAGGATATATACCAAATCTTTTCCTAGTTACAATCAGTTCTGAAGAAGGGTCACTAGACCCGAAATGTGAACTCCGCTTTCTTTTCACAGATGTTGCCAGCCCTGCTGAGTTTTTCCATAATTTCTGTTTTTGGTTCAACATTTCTGACAGCAGCCACTATACTCATGATCCCCATCACCTACAAGCTTAAGGACAACAATCACATGGGAGCTTCCAACTTCCCTTCCAAGTAATACACTATCCTTTGGAAATATATCACTGTATCTCCATTGTCACCAGTCAAATTCTTGAAGCACCCAATTAACAGTGGTGTGAAATTGCCTTCAGCATATGGACCACTGCAGTTGAAATTGCATCTCAAGGGCAACTTAGCATGGTCATTAAATACTATCAGTGGCAAAGGCATTCATAGCCTAAAAATAAATCCTTTTAAAATTACAGTAACCAGAAATTGTTGTCATCAGATTTTTATTCCATTTTTCCAGCTTTCTCTTTTTTATACCTTCTCTATATTTTTTCTCTTTTTCACTGATTAATTTTACTACTTAGTTTGTCAGGAATGAGATTTTCTGGCAAATGAGAACTGGATGCCTTCATGAAGGACTCATAGAATAGTTCAATTTAAATATCGGGCATTGGGGCTTTGCTTGGATTTATATTCATTGGCATCTATTCTGAGCCAAGAATTGAATTCTTGTTAGCTTTGTTGACCATAGAGCAGGGCCTATGTAAGTCTCCTCACTTAATAAGCCTTGAATTCATCAGAAAATCCAAAGGGAGTCCTCAGATGCATTCTTCCTCAGCGCTGATTGCCCATTGACCTCCAGCTAATCATTGTGCTATGTACAGGAATTAAAACAGAATTGATTGACTACTTCTGTTTAATGACTGCCTGTTTATTTATAAGAACTTACTCAACAATGGGGAGGCTGTTTCGGCATGAGCGAGCAGCACAGAATGTATGTTTGCAATTCCTTATCACTCCAGGTATGGAGGATATGCATCAATATTCTTAAGCTTGCAGCAGGGGGTGAGATGCATTTCAATGATTCCCTGTTGAAGTGCATTTCCAACATGGGGAGCATTATGCAATTACAAGTTTTTGCTGATGTACTTGTTTTGTGTTATCTGATTTAAAAGAGTGCTCATGCATTTAGATGGGAGTTAAATACACAGTGCAAATAGTGCACAGTCAGACATTTACACAAAATTCTCAGAGACTACTAATCAGGTAGTTTTCTACATGAAATAGAGTCGAGTTCTTTTAGCTATGTTTCAATTAGACAAAGCGCCAGTCACCATTGGTGCATGCACACAGACAATACTACAATGACAGACCTGAGAAAAGAACTGCTCTTGTCATTACAGAACTGGCTTGGTACAATGTCCAAACCCATTACCTGAGGAGGGTCAGCTCAAGAGAGTCAGATCAGGTTGCACATTCTTTTAAATGGGTCTTGGAAAGGAAGGTGACATGAAATGGCATTGGCTTTTGTTTCATGAACCATCTCCTCAATAAATGGATTTACCTTCCCAAGAGTACTAATAATAACTTGAAAGTCTTTAATCTCTCTCCAGGCGATCTACGCTCATCAATGCATTCACCCTCACTGTAATCAACCTTGATGATGTGAAGGATAAATTCTGTGAAAGTCTATGTTCTATGATTTCTGCTGTGCCAAAGTCTGACAACCTGAACTTTCTTGATTACTTCAATTGGCCCTCAGCAAGGAAAGAGTTCCCCTTTCCTAATTCCTTTGAATCTGTTTATGAGTTGGGACAGATCATCAGGCAGAGAAACTATGTGTCACTTATGGGGTCCAGTAAATTGGAACCACACTGCACAGGGGGATGACAGGTCAATGGTAAGGTTACAGTGTAACCCACTGTTATTAAAGGTCCTTGGCTCTAATTCTTGGAAGCATCACATTTATTCAACAAAAGCAATGAGCTGACTCAGAAACTACTCGGGGGAGAAGAGGTGGTAGATTTAGAGGGCTTACCTTAATGACAAGTCATCATTATCTAAGTACGATGGTGACTGAAATATTTGCAGGACTGTTGAATGAAAGCTCAGGGGAAGCAAGAAATGTGCAGAATTAGAAAGTGGATGGATTTCAGTCATATTTCAACAGTAAAGACTGGAAGAAATTCTATGATGTTTTGAAATCTATCTATAACACGAGGACACTGAATCATCATTGAATTGGCACTTCGTGACTAGTGGGTACAATATACATCAATGCATGGACCTCAGCTATTCACAATATACGTTAATGATGAAAATGAGGGACTCAGTCAGGGAAGGAAATGAGGAATAAAGAGAACAAGAATAGTGATTGGATGGACAGTTAAAAAAATTACACAAGTTATGAGGATCAGTTTCAGGATTAGGAAAGAACTAGAGTGGTAGCAAAATTTAAATGACTCAGTGAGGCCAAAAGATAGGAGAAGAAAATAGAAGATTTTCTAATCTTTGGGTAAAGGTGAGAATTGTTAAGGGGCAGAAGCAGGAACTTTATTTCATATCCAGCTTGCTACTCCTGACTAGAGGGGAGAGTTTGAAGGGGGATTTTAATCTGCCTCTAATTCATCCTATATCTGATTTTTGAGCACCTATATTCTCAATTTGATAAGCAGAAGTGTAGGCCAAAATGCAAACAGAATGAAAATTTTATATATATATATATATGGGTTGTTTCAAATTAATATGGTTTTAAATGATGCTAAAATGTATCCTTCCTGAGTGCTTTTACTCCCTTGCTGATTGGTTCAACAGGTTTTTCAGTTACACTTATGATGTGGTGTTAGCCAGCAATTCACTCATCAGGGCTGCAGCACATTTCTCCATCAATTCAAGGATGACGACCAACTTCACCATTTGTACCTGTTCCATATCTTCACTTCCAGAGAAGTACCTTTATCAGTGCATCCACTAATGGTCTATCCTCAAATACTAGCTGGTCTTTGATCAGCTGCCACACCTGTCTGCAGATTTGGATACACCTTATCAATGCCCCATGCTGAATCTACCTTGCGTACCTCCAGTTTATCCAACAAAGGGCCCTCTGGACTCACCACTGTTGTCTCTTATCCATTCTTTATGTACGATAGTTTTATATGTCAATGTAACTCGGCTGGTGTAACTTGAACTTTTCTAATACCCATTTGCATTGCATTTTGGCATTGCTTTGATCAGAGTGTCTCACGTTTATGTTCACATTTTCTCCCTTTATTACTTCTTTTTTATTTACCTCCTCTGGATCTCTCTCCCTCCTGTCACCATGCCTCTTTTCATATTTAAAAATCACGCAACACCAGATTATAGTCCAACAGGTTTTTCTGGAGTGCCTTTAATTCTGTTTCCCTGGTACTTACTCTTCCTTTGAACATCTCACTTGGTTGCACTCCTGTCACCTTCATTTTAAATTCTGTTTGTGTATTCTTTCCCCATCAAAGAACTGTAAAAAAATTGCTCACTGATTTAGCTTCACTGTTAATCTCTGCAATGGGCAAACACTCAGTGCCAGTTATTTCAAATTCCCTTTGAACTCATAAGAACATAAGAAATAGGAGCAGGAGTAGGCCACCTGGCCCATCAAGCTTGCTCTGCCATTCAATAAGATCATTGCTGATCTTTTTGTGGACTCAGCTCCACTCACCCACCTACTCACCATAACCCTTAATTCCTTTACTGTTCAAAAATCTACCTTTGCCTTAAAAACATTTAATGAAGTAGCTTCAACTGCTTCACTAGGCAAGGAATTTACAATCCTTTGAGTGAAGAAGTTCCTCATCAACTCAGCCCTAAACCTGTCCCCCTATTTTGAAACTATGCCCCCTAATTCTAGTTTCACCTGCCAGCGGAAATAACCTCCCTACTTCTGTTTTACCTATTCCCTTTATAATTTATATGTTTCTACTCAAATTCTACTCAAACTCTCCTCTTACGGCAACCCCCTGAATTCTGGAATCAACCTAGTGAACCTCCTCTGCAACGTCTCCAGTGCCAGTACATCTTTCTCAACTTTCAACTCATCATGCTGTCTCTGAGTTCACTGTCACCTTATTCTGCCCAAGTTTTTCCTTCCCTGTTAACTTCAATACTCATATTCAGAGTTACACTTTGTCATCATTCATTATACCTATAACAACAATCACAGATGAGGTCACTTCTGATCCCTTCCTCATATCAATTAACAACAACATCTCCCCTCTCCAACCAAACCTTATATCCTTCTGTATTCAGCATTTGGGGAAAAGAACTCATCCCCAGTTTACTTGCAACTACGCTTTCAACATTCCAAAATTTGACCCTTTGACCATGACATTTCTTCAGCTACTGATTTGCTCAAGTACATCCCTACCTCCACCTTTTATGCCCTAATCCCCAAGAAATCCATTACTGTCTCTCTCACCCACCTCTGTTCCCCTGATACAACTGTCATCTCTTCTTACCTAAATCCAAATGATACAGGGTTGGAAGGATAGGTTGAAACACTGGTTTAACCCTTCACAACACATCTAGCTGGAACACATTCTTGTTTGCCAAAGCTGCTCCTTATTTTAGAAGCTCTCTTGAATGCCTACTGGGGGAACAGCCATGGTGAGAAAGGCAGATATGAAACCATAAGAAATCAGCACAAGATTAGACCATTTGGCCCCTTGAGCTTGATCCAACGTTCAATAGGATCACAACTGCTCTGACACTCTTCATGCCCACCTTCCTGCCCTTTCCCTATAACAATTGATTCCCCAACTATTCAAGAATATATTTATTTCAGCCTTAAATATGATGAGGAGTCTGCCCAAAAGCTGTCTGTGACAAGGAAATCCAAAGACTGAGACTGCCTCTTGAATTCAGTGCATACTTGTGGAAGGATGTTAATGCAGTGAAAGCAGTTCGGCGAAGGTTTACTTGACTAACACTTGGAATGAGATGCCTAGAAGGAAAGCCTAAACAGGCTAGCCCTGTATCCTTAGAAGTTTAGAAAAGACAGAGGTGATTTATTTGAAACATATAAGATCAGAGAGACTAAGCCTGGTGGATGTTGAAGGCATGTTTCCTCTTGTGGGAGAATCTAGAACTAGGGACCATAGTTTAAAAATAAAGGGGGCGAAGGCACTCATTTAAAACAGGGATGATGAAAATAAAGTCTCTCCATGGGTTGTGAGCCTTTGGAATTCGCTTCCTCAAATGGCAGTGGATGCAGAATTTATAAATATTTTTAGGCCGAGGTCGATAGATTTGTGATTACCAAAGGGATGAAAGATTGTCCACGGTATGTAGAAATGTAGAGTTGAGGTTACAATTGGATCAACCCTGACCTTATTGAATGGAGCAGCAGGCTTGAAAGGCTAAGTGGTCTACTCTTGTTTCTTGTTTGTATTTTCATATGTTTATATGCAAAGAAAATCTTGACTTCTCTTCCCTACCACAAGCCATGTTATTAAACCCTCTCCCCTACTTCCTTCATTCTCACTTTTAACAAATGCAGGAACCTCATAGATTTCTTTACTTTCTGGTTTGAGACCATCGAACAACAGCCTCGGTCATTTCCTTTCCCATAGCTTAATGGGCCAAGCTCAGTATCATATTGATGCTGAGATGAACTTCCAACCAAATAGCTGTTTCACCACTAAACTCATCAATTCTTTGCCTGTATCATTATCAAACTCTACCTCTGTATTAGTGTAAATAATAATGAAGCCTTCATTCACATTGATATGACCAGACTTGATGATTTCAGTATACTCCTGGACCACCTCCCTTATTCTAGCCTCTATAAATTCAAGGTTCTATAATTCTGCTATCCAAGTCTGCACCAAATTCAGTTCATCAATTGCCCTGTTCCTTGCTGACCTACATTGCCACCTGGTTAAATACTTGATTTTGAAATTCTTATCCCGTTTCCAAATCCATCAACAGATTCACTCCCTTCCAATCACTATATCTTTGCTAACTGGAGAAAACTTCAAGATATTTGTGCTTCTCTCAATCTGGCCTCTTGAACAGTCTCAAATTTAAACTCTGAAGTTTCCTGCATCAACCTCACCAACTCTCTCTCTCTTTTCTCCTTTAATGTATTCTTTAAAACGTATTTCTGACTAAGCGTTTGACCATTAGCCTTAATACCTCCTTATGTGGTGTAGTTCAGATTTTGCTTTAAAAATGCTCTTGCTAAGGACATTAAATGTGCTATTATAAATGCAAATTGTTGTTGATAGCATCCTACTATTTCTGAACATGTGATGATTTGCATGAGAGGCCCATCCACTCTGTAGAGAATTAATTTGCTAAATAGATATGCCAGGAATCTAACCTGCAGACACAAGTAAACTATGAAAAACATTTCTGAAGTTAGGTGACTCGCTGTTTGTAAGTTTGCGGATAAGAGCATAAGGTTGGAGAGATTACTAGAGGTGCACTGTAATGTTCTATGTTCTATAATCCTGGCAGGACTTTCCCAGCAATTTAACACTGAACTATCATCAATCTTACTCACAGCTACAGGAAGAGGTTAGGCGGCAGCAAGAAGCACAGTAATGAGTAGTGGCTGTCACAATGTAACCACAAAGTCACGCTCAAGCTGCTTATTAGGAACCTGAAACCAATGGCAAGAATATAGAGACTGAGATACCTGAACCACATGTCCAGTGTATGTGCAAAGGATGAAAGAACAGATTCAAAATGGCTTTATTTCACCTGAGGTTACCAATGTGATTAACATCTTTGTAAATAGTGTTTAAGTGGAATTTCACAATCTGCAAAGCCAGGTGAGTCACACATGGGGAGGGAAGGGGGGTTTCTTAGACACATGTTCAGCCATAGGTGTGTTGATATTTTTAGAATCAATTACCTCACTTGTAGGAAAAATCAAAGTGATTTAGAATGTCAAAGTTACTCATTCTTTAAAATGAAACACACACCTAATTTGCATTGAGTTTCTTTCTGGGTGAATCATTTTGCAGTTAGAAGTGGATGAGGAAACATTGTGTCACAGCCACACAGGAAATAACTGTAAACATAGACCTCTGCTCCTCCCACAGTATCTGTAACCTTTTAGATTCTGGTTGGGAGCAAGGAGACAGACTAAAAAGATTGAAGGTTAAAGGATCTGATATCCCATTTTAGCCCCCTGTATTCCTCTCTAAATTGGGAGGAAATGACTGTGTTTTAATCAGACGACAGAAAGCTACCCTTGACCATCAAATTCACCTGTTTCCAACAAGAAGTGACTGAAAATGAAATTGCAAGGGACTGTGATGTTGTCACTCCCGCATGACTTAAGTTCAAGAAACATTTTGTCCCAAGCCGTCTGTTCAGCCACATTGAGAAATGTCTTCTTTGAGCAAGACTTGAAAAGGAAACCAAAGAATTACAGTATTTGGGGACTTTCAGACTTCATCTCCACCCAGAATATTTTAAATTCAGTTTGGCTCATTTCAGAAATGCTCAATATAATGATCTATTACAATGAAGCTCAAAGTCCTTTACATTTACATTATCACCACGATATATGAGACAGATTCGAACAAGTATAGAGGTAAATGGTCAATTGAAGTTTCTATTCCTGACCACTATCCAATGATCTCTACTGGAAGGTACAAGCCATGGCAGAATATTTTACAAAATTCATATCTACTCCAAGCACTCCTGGCTGGCCTACGTAAGTCCGAGTAAATACATTACTGCTGCCCATGATCTAATTGACACCAAGTCATGCTTGCTCATTGGAAGACATGCAGGCCATTCAGCCCATCTTTCCATGATTCAATTGGATCATGGCTGATTCTATCTCAATGCAACTTTCCCACACTCTCTCCCTATCATTTGTTAGCAGTGGTCTCCAAATAATCTATTATAGAATCATCAAATCATACAGTAGAGAGGAGGCCCTTTGGCCCCTCAAGTCTGCATGGACAAACTGCTACTCTACATCTACATTCGCCCCACTTTCCAGCATTTAGTCCATAGCCTTGAATATTATGACATTTCAAGTGCTCATCGAATTAAGTTTTAAAGTTGTGAGGCTTCCCACCTCAACCATCCCCCCAGTCCATGACATATCAGCAAGAGTGATCTTCACATTGTCCTTGCGGAGACAAAGTCCTGCCTTCACATACAGAATACGCTCCATCATGTTGTGTGGCACTATCACCATGATACATGAGACAGGTTCTAACAAGTATAGTGATTCAAGACCTGGGCATCCATGAGGTGCTGAGAGCCATCAATAGCAGCAGAATTGTGTTGAACGCGATCTGCAACCCCATGGCCCTGCATATCACCCAATCAACCATTACCAACAAGCCAGGGGATTAATCTTGGTTCAATGAAGAGTGCAGGAGGACATGCCAGAAACAACATCAAGCACACCTAAAAATGAGTATCGATTTGATGAAGGTATCAAACAAGACTACGTGCATGCCACACAGTATAAGCAGCAAGTGATAGACAGAACTAAGTGGCCCCTATAACCAATGAATCAGATCTAAGCTCTGCAGTTCTGCCACATCCAGTCATGTGTGATGGTGGACGGTTAAATGCCTAACTGGAGGAGGGGCTCCACAAATATTCCCATCTTCAATGATGCAAGAGCTCAACATACCAGTACCAGTGTTTCGGGTCCAGTTCTGAGGAAGAGTCACTGGACCCGAAAGATTAACTTTGATTTCTCTTCACAGATGCTGCCAAAACTGCTAAGCTTTTTAAGATCTGGACAATATCCAGGCTTGGGCTAACAAATGGCAAGTAACATTCGTGCCACACAAATGCCACACAATGGCCATCTCCAATAAGAGATAATCTTAACACCTCTTGACATTCAAAGGTGTCATCATCACTGAATTCCCCACTATCACCATCATGGGGATTGCCATTGACCAGAAACTCAACTGGACTCACTAAACAAATACAATGGCTACAACAGCAGATCAGAGGCTATGATTACTGTGGTGAGTAACATAACCTCTTGACTCCCCAGAATCTGACCATCATCTATAAGGCACAAGGTTTGAGTGTAATTAAATATTCCCCACCTCTGTTTCTTCCAGTTAATCTTCTTTTGTGTATCCTGATACTTCCTTTGACTCTGTAGGCAGAAATATATAGGGGCCTGAAGGATGTGAGCTATGGTAAGAATTCTGGTAGAGTCATGTGAGAACTCTAGTGAAGCCTTTCTCAATACTGAGACGAACCTGTTGCATTTTTTGACTAATTTCTGGATGTCAAGACAAGATTCTTGCTGGGCAGCAGTGAGTTGCTTATTAAGAGGGATGATTGTTTGCTAATGACTAACTGTGAATCTCACCTCATTAATTTGCAGTTTTATATCCTAACATCTGCCACACACAAACCAGACATTGAAAATTCTCAACATGCAAGTCAAATCCGGTCTGGTGATTCCAGCTTGCTGCTTGCTCCAAAAGCCTGTCATTTTGGACACAAGGCACTGACATCTCAGGGCATATCCCATGGGCATTGGTCACATGCACCCCAATTGATGGGCCTTGGCATTATCTGAGTCCTTTTGGCACATATCTGATCCACTTAGAGTCGGCTTCTGTACTTCAGTGCTGCACCTCGCACAGTCAACTCTCATTGTAATGCTGCAGCAAGAATACTGTGTACTCAGGGATATGCACCCAGCACATGGACTCAGCCAGGCTGCAGCTCCAGGTTGTTTGCTTTCTCTCTTCAAGCTCATTCAATCTCAGCCTATCTGGATGCTCACAGCATCGCTGCCTGGCCTTTCCTTGCCTTTTTGCACTTTGCTCCTCTGCCAGAGAAAGCAGCCTCATTATACTGTGGATTGCCCTGCCACTTAGCACAGACACAAAGTCACAAGGCATCTCAGCTCCAGGATATCTCAGCAGGAGTTTCTCAGAACAGTGTCCTAGGCCCAACCATCTTGAGCTGCTTCATCAATGATCTTCTCACCATCGTCAGGTCAGAAGTGGGGATAGGCAAAAGTGAAGATTGCAGATGCTGGAAACCAGAGTTTAGAGTAGAGTGGAGCTGGAAAAGCACAGCAGGTCAGGCAGCATCCGAGGAGCAGGAAAATCGACGTTTTGAGCAGAAGTGAGGATGTTCACCGATGATTGCACAATGTTCAGCACCATTCACAACTCCTCAGACACTGAAGAGTCTGTGTCCAAATGCAACAATATCCAGGCTTGGGTTGACAATTGGCAAGTAACATTCATTCCACACAAATGCCAGGTATGACCATCACTAACAAAGGACAATCTAACCACCACACCCGATCAGATTCAATGGTGCTACCATCACTGAGTCCCCTACTATCAATATCCTGGGAGTTATCATTGATCAGAAACTCAACTGGGCTCACCACATTAATACAGTTGCTACAAAAGGAGATCAGAGGCTAGGAATACTGCAGCGTAACTCACCTCCTGACTCCCCAAAGCCAATCCACCATGTACAGGTTGTGGTTCTGTTCGCCAAGCTGGAAGTTTTTGTAGCAAACGTTTCGTCCCCTGGCTAGGCGACATCATCAGTGCTCTAGAGCCTCCTGCGAAGCGCTTCTTTGATGTTTCTTCCGGTATTTATAGTGGTCTGTCCTTGCCGCTTCCGGGTGTCAGTTTCAGCTGTCCGCTGTAGTGGTTGGTATATTGGGTCCAGGTCGATGTGTTTGTTGATGGAGTTTGCGGATGAATGCCATGCCTCTAGAAATTCCCTGGCTGTTCTCTGCCTGGCTTGCCCTATGATAGTAGTGTTTTCCCAGTCGAATTCATGTTGCTTGTTGTCTGAGTGTGTGGCTACTAGGGATAGCTGGTCGTGTCGTTTTGTGGCTGGTTGATGTTCATGTATGCGGATTGTTAGCTGTCTTCCTGTTTGTCCTATATAGTGTTTTGTGCAGTCCTTGCATGGTATTTTGTAAACTACATTAGTTTTGCTCATGTTGAGTATCGGGTCCTTTGTTCTAGTAAGTTGTTGTCTGAGCGTGGCTGTTGGTTTGTGTGCCGTTATGAGTCCTAAGGGTCGCAGTAGTCTGGCTGTCAGTTCTGAAATGCTCCTGATGTATGGTAGTGTGGCTAGTCCTTTTGGTTGTGGCATGTCTTCGTTCCGTGGTCTATCTCTTAGGCATCTGTTGATAAAGTTGCGCGGGTATCCGTTTTTGGCGAATACCTTGTATAGGTGTTCCTCTTCCTCTTTTCGCAGTTCTGGTGTACTGCAGTGTGTTGTGGCTCTTTTGAATAGTGTCCTGATGCAGCTTCGTTTGTGTGTGTTGGGGTGGTTACTTTCATAGTTTAGGACTTGGTCTGTGTGTGTTGTTTTCCTGTGTACCCTTGTGGTGAATTCTCCGTTCGGTGTTCTCTGTACTATCACGTCTAGGAATGGGAGTTCGCTATCCTTTTCTTCTTCTCTCGTGAATCGGATTCCTGTGAGTGTGGTGTTGATGATCCGGTGTGTTTTTTCTATTTCCGTGTTTTTGATGATTACAAACGTATCATCGACATATCTGACCCAGAGTTTGGGTTGAATTTGTGGTAGGGCTGTTTGTTCTAACCTTTGCATAACTGCCTCTGCTATGAGTCCCGAGATTGGTGATCCCATGGGTGTTCCGTTGATTTGTTCGTATATCTGATTGTTGAATGTAAAGTGTGTAGTGAGGCACAAGTCCAGTAGTTTAAGTATGCCGTCTTTGTTGATAGGTCCCGCCTCCTGGTTTCTGTTATGTATGTCCAGTAGGTTGGCTATTGTTTCTCTGGCTAGGGTTTTGTCAATCGAAGTGAACAGTGCCGTCATGTCGAATGAGATCATGGTTTCTTCTTTGTCTATGTGTGTATTCCTGATGACGTCCAAGAATTCCTGTGTCGATTGTATAGAGTGTTTGGATCCGCTGACCAGGTGTTTCAGTTTCTGTTGTAGTTCTTTGGCCAGTTTGTATGCTGGTGTCCCTGGTAGTGATACTATGGGTCTGAGTGGGATGTCTGGTTTGTGTACTTTGGGTAGTCCATAGAATCTGGGGGTGTTGTTGCTTTCTGGTTTCAACAACACCCCCAGATTCTATGGACTACCCAAAGTACACAAACCAGACATCCCACTCAGACCCATAGTATCACTACCAGGGACACCAGCATACAAACTGGCCAAAGAACTACAACAGAAACTGAAACACCTGGTCAGTGGATCCAAACACTCCATACAATCGACACAGGAATTCTTGGACGTCATCAGGAATACACACATAGACAAAGAAGAAACCATGATCTCATTCGACATGATGGCACTGTTCACTTCGATTGACAAAACCCTAGCCAGAGAAACAATAGCCAACCTACTGGACATACAGAACAGAAAACAGGAGGCGGAACCTATCAACAAAGACGGCATACTTAAACTACTGGACTTGTGCCTCACTACACACTTTACATTCAACAATCAGATATACGAACAAATCAACGGAACACCCATGGGATCACCAATCTCGGGACTCATAGCAGAGGCAGTTATGCAAAGGTTAGAACAAACAGCCCTACCACAAATTCAACCCAAACTCTGGGTCAGATATGTCGATGATACGTTTGTAATCATCAAAAACACGGAAATAGAAAAAACACACCGGATCATCAACACCACACTCACAGGAATCCGATTCACGAGAGAAGAAGAAAAGGATAGCGAACTCCCATTCCTAGACGTGATAGTACAGAGAACACCGAACGGAGAATTCACCACAAGGGTACACAGGAAAACAACACACACAGACCAAGTCCTAAACTATGAAAGTAACCACCCCAACACACACAAACGAAGCTGCATCAGGACATTATTCAAAAGGGCCACAACACACTGCAGTACACCAGAACTGCGAAAAGAGGAAGAGGAACACCTATACAAGGTATTCACCAAAAACGGATACCCGCGCAACTTTATCAACAGATGCCTAAGAGATAGACCACGGAACGAAGACATGCCACAACCAAAAGGACTAGCCACACTACCATACATCAGGAGCATTTCAGAACTGACAGCCAGACTACTGCGACCCTTAGGACTCATAACGGCACACAAACCAACAGCCATGCTCAGACAACAACTTACTAGAACAAAGGACCCGATACTCAACATGAGCAAAACTAATGTAGTTTACAAAATACCATGCAAGGACTGCACAAAACACTATATAGGACAAACAGGAAGACAGCTAACAATCCGCATACATGAACATCAACCAGCCACGAAACGACACGACCAGCTATCCCTAGTAGCCACACACTCAGACAACAAGCAACATGAATTCGACTGGGAAAACACTACTATCATAGGGCAAGCCAGGCAGAGAACAGCCAGGGAATTCCTAGAGGCATGGCATTCATCCACAAACTCCATCAACAAACACATCGACCTGGACCCAATATACCAACCACTACAGCGGACAGCTGAAACTGACACCCGGAAGCGGCAAGGACAGACCACTATAAATACCGGAAGAAACATCAAAGAAGCGCTTCGCAGGAGGCTCCAGAGCACTGATGATGTCGCCTAGCCAGGGGATGAAACGTTTGCTACAAAAACCTCCAGCTCGGCGAACAGAACCGCAACAACGAGCATCCGAGCTACAAATCTTCGCACAAACCTTGAACCATGTACAGGGCACAAGTAATAGTGTGATGGAATAGTCCCCACTTGCCTGGATGAGTGCAGGTCCAAAAACACTCAACAAGCTTGACCATCCAGGACAAAACAGCCTACTTGATTGGCACCACATCCACAAGCATCCACTCCCTCCATCACCGACGCTTAATAGCAGCAGTATGTTTATTTGCAAGTTGTGCTGCAGAAATTCACCAAAGATCCTCAGACAGCACCTTCCAAACCCATGTCCACTTCCACCTAGAAGGACCAAGGCAGCAGATGTTTGGGAACACCACCACCTTCAAGTTCCCCTCCAAGCCACTCACCATCCTGACTTGGAAATATAACACCGTTCCATCACTGTCATTGGGTCAAAACCCTGGAATTCCCTCCCTAATGGTATACCTTCACTCATGGGCTTCTGGCGCAATAAGTCAATAGATCTAATACATGACTCTTTCTTTTACTTGACCAAAACTTCATTATCTTTATTCATCCATTGTTCCCTACTCTTACCAGCCTTACCTTTTAACTCTGACATAATGCCTCTGAACTCTCAGTAGCCTCCCACTTGTCAGACATCCCTTTACCTTGGAACTTTAACTTATGGACTAGGCCTATCCTTTTCCATACCTATTTTAAAACAATTAGAATTATCATCACTAGTCCCAAAGAGTTGCCCCACTAACACTTCAGTCACCTACCCTGCCTTATTTCCCAAGAGAACGTCAAATTTAAGTCTTCATAGTTACCTCATTCTTTGACTTAATCTTTTCTTTCTTTTTGAATTAACTTACTCTTTTTAAAATCAGAATATCTTCATCTGTCTTTCCATTTTTACAGCCAGCACTTCCCCCCCACCCCTCCCCCACCAACCTAACTAAAGGTGTTTGAAATAGAACTAACAAATCTCCCTGCCAGGACGCTGGTCCATTTCCAGCTCTGGCAAAACCCATCCCTTTTGAACCTGTCTTTTTGCCCTTGAGGAAATGCCAAAGATCCACAAATCTGAGTCCTTACACATTGCCCCATATCTTCAGCCATTGATTTATCTGTCGTATCTTTTTATTCCCATTTTCACTAGAACATGGCACTGGGAGTAAATCAGAGATTACTATCTTTGAGGTTCTACTTTTTAACCTTCTACCTACCCTCCTTCTCTAACCATATCGTTCTTCCCAATGTGTGCAACAACTTCTGACTTCTTACTGTCCCACTTGACAATGAGTGTCAACAGTTTTGAGACATCCTTAACCCTGGCACTAGGAAGGCAATATACTATCCTGGATAACAGTCATGGCCGCAAAATCTCCTGTTTGTGCCTCTATCAGGAGAGTCTCCTGTGACAATTACTCTTTTAAATCTTGACTAACCCTGCTTAACTTAAGATTCATTCTTCCTGTCCAAGCTCTGACTGCCACTTCTAGTTTTCTCTGAGAGACTGTCCTCTTCAACAGTATCCAAAGTGGATTGTCTATTTGAGCTATTTCTATAAGCAATCTGTTTTGATCCCAGATGATGGTAGTACAGAGCAAGTGAGATCCCAGAATGAAACCTGGCTTCAAAGATCATATGTTTAATTTTTTCAGCAGTTAAATGTGGTGGTTAGAGACAGAAACAGATTTACTTATCCGCAGATGTTCTACAACAGAACACAAGTCTATTATACAAAAGCGAAAAATCAAAGTTATACCTATAAGACAGATTAGAAAGATCTTAACATGTTCAACAAATCAAATTTTCCATTTGTTTCCAACAATAACTTTTTACAGATACTCAATAGCAGAGAAATAACATTTCTTTCTCAGCTCTATCATTTCTTTAACTGACTCTTTTCCTCAGACTGCTGAGATAGTTATATAACTTCTTTCCAAGTCTATTACCATGAATGTTTTTCAAAACTGAAGACTTAAACCTATTTTAAGTTTGGATAGCTGGAACAGAGCCTCAGACCGACTGAAGCCACTTCCACCAGGTCAGTGATGCCCCAAAATTGAGAATTTCATTTTTCTGCTCAGAGGAAAATTGCTCTTTCTTTGAATCTGAGCTCTTGATACTTCTGAAATAAAATCAAAAGCTAAACCAATGACTTGTTGTAAACTCAGCAGTATAAACATTCCATCCAGTAACACTACATGTATCCTGTTTGGCAGTTGTCTGGGTCACATGCTTTCATGGAAATTATGCAGTTATGTCACTGTTTCATTTAATGTTCTCAATATTTACAGGAAAAGTTATTGCAAAGTCTTATTTCTTTAAACACTGACTAAACAGTTTGCAGCTTGATCTACGTAGAGTCTAACAAGTAATAAAAAGAAATTCAACTTAATGTTAATAATTGAATAGATAACACAACATGATTTCACATTTTAAGATTTTTATGGAAATAAGCAAACTCAAAGTACTACTGACAACAAGCTATTTGGGGAGGCAACTTAGACATTAAAGTACAGAATTGTTTTTAACATACACAAAAACCTTGCTATCACATAGTTATTATAAAATGTAGAAATTGGTGTCTTTGAGACACCAATTCTCTTTTATTAAGTAAGTAACTGGACAGTTTAAAGTTTATGCGCATCCAAACATTATCCAGTCCTTCCTGGGGCCTTGGAGGTAAACAGTCTGACCACTGCAAATGTGAATGTTCTTGCCATTGACTTTAAGTGTGAACACCTTACACATTCTTTCCATCAAAACAATTCTTTACGTCTTCATTTAATGTTTAGCAGCTACATCACCCAACCTGCCACCTAGAAAATTTCAGCAAAGATCACTTAAAATCATTTTATCTAAATTAAAACTGCTTTCCAAAAAATAACAATCTTATAAACCCCCAAATCAATATAGACTCCACACATGATTAAGTGGGATTGCTCCATCCTTTCTACCACTATACATAGCATGGATACCACATTTGGAAATACCTCACAAGGTGGTTCAATGTTACTGGTCAAGGACAATGCAAAGTCAACAACTGTCTTCATTCTTAGACTTCAACACAGCACAATACATTGTACTTTAATGCTTAGCACTGCTATACATGCCTTACTTTCCTTGTGTGTGCATGCCCATGTGCTCATGTGAGTCTTTTAGAGAGTATGTCATCTGATTTGTTTGGTCCAGTGTCAAATGATCTAACTCCATCCACACAGTGCTATTTATACTTCATGATGTGAAGCCCTGTGATATTATCATGTGGTTACTCCAGGATCTTGAAGTCCACATACATAAAACCCTCCTTCCTATCCCAACCTTAACTCTCCAGTGCTGCACCCGCCACACCGTTTAACATGACTCTTCTGATGTGTAAGGACTTGCACAGGTGCATGTGTCCTGTAACAGCGAGAAGGACTAGGATAAATCAACCTCATGCCTTTCCAACAATACCAACAAGACCTTGAAAGGAAAAAAAAAACAAGAGATATGAATTAATTGTGGCAAATGAACAAATAAGACAGTTACCACATTCATGATTCCTATAGATAAATCATTGATGAAATCAACTCAGAATGTGTATGAAAGACCTGTAACCAGCTATTTGTATGTGTTTTCTCTATGTTTCTGATTGAGAGAGCCACAGATGTACCAGTTATCTTCAAAGAATTTTCCTCTGCATCTGTGTAGTGGACAATTTGTAGTAGCCCACTTTCAGTCTGTGAGTAAAAAGTGAGGTCTGCAGATGTTGGATGAAGGGCTCTGGCCCGAAATGTCGAATTTCCTGTTCCTAGGATGCTGCCTGACCTGCTGTGCTTTAACCAGCAACACATTTTCAACACATTTTCAGCCCCCGCTTTCAGTCTGTGCCTCTTCTCTGCGCACAAGGAGTGAGAAAACAGCCGGGTGAGTATTGGATGTCAGGTACTACCTGAGAAATGCAATGTATTTAATGGGGATGCCTATGAGTTAGATACACTACATTACATCAGGAGTGCAGTGAGTGGCATGGTGGGTGGATTAATTGGTAGATGAAGAAGTGAATCAAAAGTGAAGGATGAGTTCTGCAGAAACTTAAATGAAAGTGAGGAATATGATGGAGTACCCTTGATAAGACAGAGTAAGAGGATGTTTGTACACCACAAGATACAGATCAAATATTTTCACTTTTCCTATTGGGATTAAATCACTAAACCACCTTTATGTTGATCCAAGACTGGTGACAAAATTATCTGCTCACTTTGCCAAGTACCATGCCTTTTTGGTGAGAACTGTTGTTTTTTCCTCCCAAAAGTGGAGAGACGTATGTCCCTCCAGCCCCCAAACTGTATCCAGCAGATAGGGAGCCTCCCAGAACCTGATATAATTAAAACAAAGAGCTACAGATCCTGGAGATCTAAACAAACAAGAACAGAAATTGCTGGAGATACTCAGCATGTTTGGCAGTATCTGTGGAAAGAACACAGAGTTAATGTTTCATATTCTCAAACAGATCATTTTCAGCAAACTGCCTGGCTTTCAGGACAACACCATACAACCTTGTCACAGTAGACGCTGCAAGACATGTCAGAGTGTCAACATGGATACCACCATTACACTTTGGAACACCTCTCACCATGTCGGTGGCAAGCACTCATGCGACTCAGCCAACATTGTCTATCTCACATATTGCAGGTAAGGATGCCCTGAGGCATGGTACATTGATGAGACCGAGCAGAGGCTACAGCAATGGATGAATGGACACCGCACAACAATCACCACGTAGGAGTGTTCCCTCCCATTCGGAGAACACTTCAGCGGTCAGGGGCATTTCACCTTGGACCTTCGGGTGACCATCCTCCAGAGCGGACTTCGGGAGCGGCAGAGCGGCAACAATGCAAAGTGGCCGAAGAGAGGCTGATGGCCAAGATCGGTACCCATGGGGATGGCCTCAACCAGGACCTTGGGTTCATGTCACACGACAGGTGACCGCACTGCACCACACAGACACACATACACACACACACACACACACACACACACTCTTTCCGCCTACTTGCGGAACGCTTCAGGGAACACCTCTGGGACGCCTGGACCAACCAACCCAACCACCCTGTGGCTCAACACTTTAACTCTCCCTCCCACTCCACCGAGAACATGCAGGTCCTTGGACTCCTCCATCGCCAGAACATAACAACACGACGGTTGGAGGAAGAGCGCCTCATCTTCCGCCTGGGAACCCTCCAACCACAAGGGATGAACTCAGATTTCTCCAGTTTCCTCATTTTCCCTCCCCCCACCTTGTCTCAGTTGATTCCCTCGAACTCAGCACCGCCCTCCTAACCTGCAATCTTCTCCCTGACCTCTCCGCCCCCACTCCGGCCTATCACCCTCACCTTGACCTCCTTCCACCTATCACATCTCCATCGCCCCTCCCCCAAGTCCCTCTTCCCTACCTTTTATCTTAGACTGCCTGGCACACTCTCCTCATTCCTGATGAAGGGCTCTGGCCCGAAATGTCGAAATTCCTGTTCCTTGGATGCTGCCTAACCTGCTGTACTTTAACCAACGACACATTTTCAGCTCTTTCATATACAAGCTCTCTCTCATACGGTCACACATACACTCCCACGCACATGAGTCTCTCACAGACTTATACCACTTTACAATCACACACATTCACATACACAGACTCTCTCACAGACACTCATACCCCTCAATGCGTGCGCGCACACACGCATACACGGACAAGTTTGTGGAGTGAATTTGTACTTGCAGAATTACATTTTATTTTGCTCAAGAACTGCATGAATCCATGTAAGATTCTGTAAATCCCTTTTTTAGATTAGAATCAGTCTGACTGTTGGGGCACAAACAGCCTCACACCAGGCACCTCACACCTTCTGGGTCAACATGGCACCTCTTGTTAAAGTTCACTTGAGAACATAACTTTAAGTTATGGAATTTACATATGAAAGAACTGAAACCAACATGCCCATTCTCAAAAATGAGAGACTTAACAAACAATCCAGATCTTTTTCAATATATAATTTCAATTACATCACACTGTAAACTTTTGCTATAAATTCTGTGTCCTACGATCTTATGCAGCACTAACACCTGATGAAGGAGCGGCACTCTGAAAGCTACTGCTTCCAAATAAACCTGTTGGACCATAACCTGGTGTTGTGTAATTTTTAATAATATTCTGAAGATGCTTCTTGAGAACAGTTTGTAACAATTCGTAATAATGTTTACATGTGATCTTCATTTGAGAATATGCCACTGTTAAATCTTCTGGCTACCATCTAGTCCCCTGGTGACTGATGTTTTAAACGCTGAGAGGTTAGAGCTCTTTGTGTTTAGTAGAAATGCTATTCTGTCAAAACAACAATATTATTTTACACAACAGCTGAAACTTCAGTGTTGGCATGAGTGTTGCTACTGGAACACTTACACATACAATTGGCTCCTGGTTAATTAGCTCCTATTTCTTCAAAGACAATGCAATATATAACACTCACTATTCTGATTTGGTAATACATTGCCATTCCTTTATTATCACTGATAAAAAATACCAAATTAAACTCCTTACCAAACAACACTGTGGAAGTACTTTAATCACGTGCATTTCAGCAACTGAAAAATACATCTAACCACAAGCTTATCAAGGGAATTGGGGATGGGCACGAAATGTTGACGTTGCTAGCAACACTCTCATGCTTGAACAGATAGTAAAAGACATAACACAAAATAAAGGAACTTGATAAAACCTAACTAGTTATTCACATTGTCACACTTTTGCAGTCCATGATAAAGCTGACCCTCTGGGAACTGAAGGCAAGGCCTACACTTAGGAAGCAAACAGCAAGGCTATGTAGTGGGACTCCAGTTCAGAATTAGGTTTGAATATATTGACAGTGGTAGAAAGGGAGAGCCTTGACATGTGTATTGACAAGCTCTTTTGGTCAATAGTGATCTATAGCATTCCCAACAATGCTGCTGTCTTGCAATTGTTTAAGCAAAATAGTGATATTTCATATATATAGAAACATTGAGGTTAAAAGCACACCCTCTGCTGGATAATGAGAGGTTTAGCAATATATATTCTGTTTCAGAATAATTTACACGCTGAACATGTACAGAATTATGCGTCTTGGTTCTAAGAGGCACAGTGAAAGATATGGATTTAATTTTGGAATTAATAAGTGTAATTTTAGAATTTCTGAATTTCATTCACACAGAATTTAATTAGGTTTGAGATTTTAATTTTTCTCTTAACATTTTCATCCTGTTTCTTATTTCCCTTAACTCCTAACTCCTCTTTCTAGTTCACTTTCTGTACATTGTTTTACAGTGAATTTAAACTTTCTGAATTCTATCCTGGTTTGGTTTCCATGAGGATTCTTCAAATGATTGATTCAAACACCACACTGTTATTTATCCTGTTCACACATGCCACGGATCTCCCTTAGAGAATGCTATGCTGAAAACAATATTTTAAAATCCTAAATTCCTGTCAAATGCCTGCAGAACTTTTTTTTTAGCATGAATAGCCTGCTCACTCATTTGGGCTCCACCTGAGCCAAATGACTTATGACCTCAATTCAGCCTTGGTCCAAACGTGTACTAAAAAGCTGAACTCAGATGCCAGATGACAACTCTCAACATTAAAGCAGCATTTCATCAAACAAGGAGCCCTATTAAATGGAATCAACAGGAATGTGTAAATCCCATCATTTGTTGGATTCATACCTAGCACAAAGGTGTAATTGTTGGAGATCAGTCATCTCAGCTCCAGGACATCTCTGCAGGAGTTCCTCAGGAGAGTGTCCGAGATCCTGTTACTACATCAATGACCTGCCTCCATCATAATGGCTGTTGTAACCCCCTTGTTCAAGAAAGGATCAAGACAAAAGATGGAAAATTATAGGCCAATCAGCTTAACCTCGGTTGTTGGTAAAATTCTAGAATCCATCATTAAGGATGAGTTTTCTAAATTCTTGGAAGAGCAGAGTCTGATTAGAACATGTCAACATGGTTTTAGTAAGGGGAGGTCATGCCTGACAAACCTGTTGGAATTTTTTGAAGAGGTAACAAGTAGGTTAGACCAGGGAAACCCAGTGGATGTGGTCTATCTAGACTTTCAAAAGGCCTTTGATAAGGTGCCACACGGGAGGCTGCTGAGCAAGGTGAGGGCCCATGGTGTTCGAGGTGAGCTGCTGGGATGGATTGAGGATTGCTGTTTAACAGAAGGCAGAGAGTTGGAATAAAAGGTTCTTTTTCAGAATGGCAGCCGGTGACGAGCGGTGTCCCACAGGGTTCAGTGTTGGGGCCACAGCTATTCGCATTATATATTATTGATCTGGATGAGGGGACTGGGGGCATTCTAGCGAAGTTTGCCGATGATACGAAGTTAGGTGGACAGGCAGGTAGTACTGAGGAAGTGGGGAGGCTACAGAAGGATCTAGACAGGTTGGGAGAGTGGTCCAGGAAATGGCTGATGGATTTTAACGTGAGCAAGTGCGAGGTCTTGCACTTAGGCAAAAAGAATAAAAGCATAGACTACTTTCTAAATGGTGAGAAAATTAGTAAAGCCAAAGTACAAAGGGATCTGGGAGTGCTAGTCGAGGATTCTCTAAAGGTAAACATGCAGGTTGAGTCTGTGATTAAGAAAGCAAATGCAATGTTGTCTCTTATCTCAAGAGGGTTGGAATATAAAAACAGAGATGTGCTATTGAGACTTTATAAAGCTCTGGTTAGGCCCCATTTGGAGTACTGTGTCCAGTTTTGGTCCCCACACCTCAGGAAGGACATACTGGCACTGGAACGTGTCCAGCGGAGATTCACGCGGATGATCCCTGGAATGGCAGGTCTAACATATGAGGAACGGCTGAGGATCCTGGGATTGTATTCGTTGGAGTTTAGAAGATTGAGGGGAGACTTAATAGAGACGTACAAGATAATACATGTCTTGGAAAGGGTGGACGCTAGGAAATTGTTTCCGTTAGGTGAGGAGACTAGGACCCGTGGACACAGAGGGGGTAAATTCAGAACAGAAATGTGGAGACATTTCTTCAACCAGAGGGTGGTGGGCCTGTGGAATTCATTGCCACAGAGTGCAGTGGAGGCCGGGACACTAAATGTCTTCAAGGCCGAGATTGATAGATTCATGATGTCACAAGGAATTAAGGGCTACGGGGAGAACGCTGGTAAGTGGAGTTGAAATGCTCATCAGCCATGATTGAATGGCAGAGCGGACTCGATGGGCCGAATGGCCTTACTTCCACTCCTATGTCTTATGGTCTTATAAAGTCAGAAGTGGGGATATTCACTGATGATTAGACAATGTTCAGTCCTATGACATTTGAAGCAAAACCTGTACAATATTCAGGCTTGGGCTATTATATGGCTAGTAACAAGTGCACCACATAAAGGTCAGGCAATGGTCTTTTCAAATAACAGAAAATCTAACCACCATCCATAACATTCAATGACATTTCCACTGTTGAATACCACACTATCAGCATCCTGTGGCTAAAAGAGGTCAGGAATACGGAGATAATTAACTCACTTTCTAACCCCTCCACATCTGTCTGTCACCTACAAAGCACAAGTCAGGAGTGTAATGAAATATTCTGTACTTGCCTGGATGAGTGCTTCAAACACTCAACAAGTTCTCGATCTTTCTGGAATACAGTAATCTGTTTGATCAACACCCCATCCACCATCTTGAGCATTCATTCCCTCTACCACTAATGCACTATAGCAGCAGGGTGTCCTACAACTGGAGTATAAGGTACAATTTTGGTCACCTGACCTAAGGAAGGATATACTTGCTCTCAGGAAAGTACTACAGACGTTCACCAGATTAATTCACTGTGAGTGTGTATAAAATGAAAAGAGTAAGGAAACTGGGTCTGTATTCTCTGGAATGAGTCTGAGAGGTGTTCTCATTGAAATTTTCAAATTTCTTACAGGGTAATATAGAGTGCTTCCCCTGCCTGGTGACTCCAGATCCAAGAGACATAATGTCAGAATTAAGAGTAGATCATTTAAGATGGAGATGAGGAGATATTTCTTCACTCAGAGACAGTTGTATCTTTGGAATTTTGCTCTCCAGAGGGCTGTGAAAGTTCAATATTAAGCAGATTTAAGAAATAATCAATAGGTTTCTGGAGACTAATGAAATCAAATGGCAATGGAGATGGTACAGAAAACTTGCGATGAGTGCCGAGATCCAGAATGATGAGGCAGCCTTGATGGGCTGAATGGCCTACTCCTGTTCCTACATACCCATGATATATTGCAGCAACTCACCAAGGCTAGTTTGATTGTAACTTCCAAACCATCGACCACTATCACTACCATCTGAAAGAACTAAGGACAGCAGACACATGGGAATACCACAGCCTGCAAGTTCCCCTCCAAGCCACATAGCATCCTGATTTGGAATTATTTGTCATTGCTTTACGGTTGCTGATCAAAGTGCTGGAACTCACCAAGAACCTTCCAAACTAATGACCTCTACCACTGAAAAGAAGGGCAATAGATATATGGGAACACTGCCATTTACAAGATACCCCAAAGCCACACTCTATCTTGACGTGGAACTTATTGCTGTTCTTTCACTGTCACTGGATCAAAATTCTTGAACTCCTTTCATCTCAGCACCGTGTGTGTAAGTAGAGCACATGGACTGCAATGGGTCATGAAGACAGACGACCAACACCAAGGGCAACTAAGGATGGCAGCAACAAATGTTGGCCTAGACAGTGACATTCACATCCTCTGATTGAATAAATAAAACTCCATTCCTAACAGCACTGTGGGAGTACTCACACAAGATGGACTCCAATGTGTAAAGATCACATTGCTTTATTTTGTTTTATTTCTGACTGTGGACTGAATTGGGAAATTTCTGTTTTCCAACAAAGGGCTGAGGAAGGAATTGCTATGCTTTTAAAAGCCAGGTTACTGAAACTCATTTTAAGTTGCATTTATACCATTGCTTTGCAAGCAGAGGGGGGAGAAATGTAAATGGTGATGGCATGGCACCAGGGTGTGTATACAAAGGAAGATTCAAATGGAAGCAGGTTTGTGGTTGGTGGAATTGTGACCAGTTGCAGATGCCAGAGATCACCAGCCTGACAACAACTCTCTGATTGGTTCCTAATCTGATAAACAGCTTGTTGGTGTTAGCAATACCGTGGCCTCTGGATCTCTGGAAGGAGAGGTAGTGTGATTCTCTGCAGCAAAAATATCTGAAGTCTGAAAAAGTCATTTTTTTTTCCCTGAGTAGTTGTTCTAAACTGTGGCTTTTAACCAGTAACTAAGAGACTTTGCAATTACGGTACAAATCACCTGTGCCTCCTGCAAATAAGTGAAAATATCCTCGAGAAAGAAAAGGAAATCTTGGGAGGCAAAACGATTATCCCAGTGAACCCTGTGGATTGGTGTTATCCAACTGTAGTTCCCAGTCTTCTCTTCCTTTCACCATAAAACCAATTTTTTTTTTGTTTGTCTGCACTTTTGTGTAAGGGCTTTAGAAGAGGGTCAGTGTTTATCCAGTAGAACCACATGTTGATTGTACATAACTGTTTACTTCTGCTGAGAATCTATTTAGTTGTAATATATAGTAGTTCCTGTTAAGCACAGAAACGTGTTCTCTGTGAATCTGGGTCTATCCGACAGGCAAATTAGGGACTTTGCATACATTGGTAAAGTTTTTAAGTTTTGTGATGACTCAGGGAAGAGTGGGCTTTGATTTCCAGCAAGCTCTTAATATAAGAGTTCAAGAAATAATTTAAGAAATCAGCTCACCACCAATCTTTCAAAAACAAAACAGATGGACAATAAATCTGTCTTGTCAGCAACTTCCAAATCCTCTGAAAAATTAAAAATAATCATAATGAGCGCTGTTCTTTCACCAATAACCATTAAATCAGAGCCAATATCTTTGGAACACTCAACCAATATCATAACTACTACCCTACCATAAAAAGTGTAAAGGAAGATGTTGCATATAATGAAATATTTAGAGACCATATGTATGGTAAGTATTTTACAATTAACTTATTAAAAACATCATTTCACAATACATTAGCTCTGTTACTCTCTCCACATACTTTTCCTGGCCTGCTGAATATTTCCACCATTTTCTGTTTGTAACTACAAATTTCCAGTGTCCAGAAGTGCTGACTTTGTCATGATGAAGTCACTTGAACAAGAATGAAATAAAATGCAGTATAGAACAAAACAGATAATGTATATGGTAAACAGTTACAGGTAAGTTAGAGTCAGTAATTACAATCTAAAATTCCGAGTTCTATGATGAGAAATTGAATGAATGATTGATTTTTTTTGAGGGCTCCCATTGCTTTAAAGCTGAAAATTTGTGTCCATTTCTATGCACAAGTATCCTTATGGAGTGAACTAAACTGAACACACTATTTATGCACCCATCAATACCAGTGAATGTCATTGTTATTGTGCAGAGCCAACAGACCATGACGTCGATCAATATGCAGTACTGATTTGACGCCAGCAGTATCATTTCAGAGTTCAATGTGCCTGTTAATGCCTGCTGTTAATTTTGCAAAGCTAAACATATGTTCAACAGCATGAAGGCTCCTCCCCACTTATCCACCAACATGTTTACTTACATCAGCTTTCGTCAATTTCTTCTCACGCTTGCTATGATTTGCAAGTATTTGGCACTTTCTACAGTTGTTTTAAGTTGTAAGAGTCTATAGGACTTCATATGACAGGTGGAGAGATAGGGTTTTAATGGATATAAGAATGTGCCTCCATGGTAAGCTGTGAAATAAGTGTGCCTTCCTTGTTACCTGCTGTTCCTGTAGACTAACTTCCTGTGATTCATGCACAAGAACACCCAGATCTCTGCAGTAAAGCATTTTGTAGTTTCTCTCCATCTAGATATTAAGTTGCCTTTTTATTCTTCTGACCACAATTGATAACCTCAGACTTATCCACACTGTCCATTTCTGCGGAATGCTTACACAGTCACCTAACCTATCCATACCCATTTGTAAATTTCTTATTTCTTCACTGCAATGTACTTTCCTACCTATTTTAGTGACATTTGCAAATTTGGCTATTGTACATTCAATTCCTGTGAAATAACTCCACAGAGGTCGGTATCCCATCACCAGGTCACTCTTTATTTACCCATGCATAATACTTGACACTGGTCTGGCTTCCTCTGAGTCAGCTCTCAGAGTGAATAGAACATCTGACACTCCTGTTATAGAGTCATAGAGATGTACAACATGGAAACAGACCCTTCAGACCAACTTGTCCATGCTGACCAGATATCCCAGTCCAATCTAGTCCCATCTGCCAGCATTTGGCCCATATCCCTCCAAACCCTTCCTATTCATATACCCATCCAGATACCTCTTAAATGTTGCAATTGTACCAGCCTCTACCACTTCCTTTAGCAGCTCTTTCCATACATGTACCGCCCTCTGAGTGAAAAAGTTGCCCCTTAGGTCTCTTTTATATCTTTACACTCTCACCCTAAACCTATGCCCTCTAGTTCTGGACTCCCCTACCCTAGGGAAAACACCTTGTATATTTATCCTATCCTATCCATGATTTTATAAACCTCTATAAGGTCACCCCTCAGCCCTTGATGCTCCTGGGAAAACAGCTCTAGTCTATTCAGCCTCTCCCTATAACTCAATCCACCAACCCTGGCAACATCCTTATAAATCTTTTCTGAACCTTTTCAAGTTTCACAACATCTTTCTCATTGGAAGGAGACCAGAATTGCACACAATATTCCAACTGTGGCCTAACCAATGTCCTATACAGCCTCAACATAACCTCCCAACTTGTGTACTCAATACTCTGACCAATAAAGGAAAGCATACCAAACACCTTCTTCACTATCCTGTCTCCCGCAACTCCACTTTTAAGGAGCTATGCACCGGCACTCCAACGTCTCTTTGTTCAGCAACACTCCCTAGGACCTTCCCATTAAGTGTATAAGCTCTGCTAAGATTTGCTTTCCCAAAATGCAGCACCTCGCATTTATCTAAACTAAACTCCATCTACCACTCCATGAGATCTAACCATGGGGAACCTTGTCGAACACCTTACTGAAGTCCATATAGATCACATCTACTGCTCTGCCCTCATCAATCCTCTTTGTTACTTCTTCAAAAAACTCAATCAAGTTTGTGAGACATGATTTCCCATGCATAAAGCCATGTTGACTATCCCTAATCAGTCCTTGCCTTTCCAAATACATGTACATCCTGTCCCTCAGGATTCCCTCCATCAACCTACCCACCACCAATGTCAGGCTCACTGGTCTATAGTTCCCTGGCTTGTCCTTACCACTTTTCTTAAACAGTGGCACTATGTTAGCCAACCTCCAATCTTCTGGCACCTCACCTTTGACTATCAATGATACAAATATCTCAGCAAAGAGGCCCAGCAATCACTTCCCTGGCTTCCCACAGAGTTCGAGTCCTGGGGATTTATCCACTTTTATGAGTTTCAAGACACCCAGCACTTCCTCCTCTGTAATATGGACATTTTCATATTTTTTGTTTGACACTCCCGTTCTTATCTGTCAGCCAGGGCTCCCTGATTGGACCAGATTAACAGCCACAGTCAGAGAATTCATATTCTATGAGATCCACCTGGTAGACCTCGTTACAATCACTATACCCTGCACCAAGTCATTAATTAATATAGATTATAAATAGTTGCAGGCCAGGACAGAACCTGTGGCACCCCACTAGTTACAGCTTGCCAACCAAAAGAAGACTCATTTATCCCAACACTGTTTTCAGTTGAAAGCTAACCTTCTACCCAAGCTAACAAGGTATCCCTAATCCCATGTGATCTTACATCGTTTCCTAATCTTTTGTGCCGCACCTTAACCTTGGGGCAGCACGGTGGCTCAGTGGTGAGCACTGCTGCCTCACAGTGCCAGGGACCCAGGTTCACTTCCAGCCTCGGGCGACTGTCTGCGTGGAGTCTGCACATTCTGCCCGTGTCTGTGTGGATTTCCTCCCACAGTCCAAAGATGTGCAGGTTAGGTGAATTGGCCATGCTAAATTGCCCATAGTATTCAGGGATGTGTAAATATAGGGTAGTGTATCAGTCTTGGTGGGTTACTCTTCAGAGGGTCAGTTTGGACTTGTTGGGTCGAAGGGCCTGTTTCCACACTGAGGAGTTCTAATTCTTAACAAGTGCCTTCTGGAATTCCAGATATACTATATCTACATGATCCCCAAGATGCTTGTTACACCTTCAAATGACTCTAGCAAATTAGTCAAACATGATTTATCCTTCATTATACCATGTGGACTCTGATCAATTTCATTTTAACTTTCCAAATGTCCCTTTAATACTTCCTTAATAATGGATACCAAGAATTCCCCAGTATCAGACATTGGTCTATAGTTTCCTACTTTCAGCCTGCTCTCATTTTTAATAAGCACTTTTAGCATTTTTCCAATCCATTGGAATCGTTCCAGAATCCAGGCAATTTTACCATACTATAGCCAATCCATCTCTGCTGACACTTCCTTTAAGAATCCAGGATGTAGACCATCAGGCCCGAGCGACTTGTCTCTCCCCAATCCCAAAGTTTTGCTCTGTAAATTTTCCCTAGTGACACCGATTGTCTTAAGCTCGTCCTTTTCTATAACCTCTGCGTCACCTGCGTCCACTGGGATTGAGGCAAAATGTTCTGTGACTTCTTGTTTCCTATGAACTCTCCAGCCTCATCCTCAAATGGGTCAACATTCACTTTAGCTACATTCTTTATTTTTATATTTGTATAGAAGCCTTTGCTATTTTTTAAAATATATTTTATGCTATCTTTCATTCAGAAATAGTTCCCGCTTTTAAATTTTTTTAGTAACTCTTTATTGGCATTTAGAATTTTCTCAATCGTTCAGCCTGACACTATCCTTTGCAACATGGTATGCCTTAGGTTTTGCCTTTATATCATCTTTGCTTTTTCCCCTTCTTGCAATCTTTGTTCCTCTCTGGAATATATTTTAATTGGGAAGAAGTAAACATCTCCTTAAAAGTTTGCTATTGTCCATCATCTGCTCTACCTTATGGTCTTTCTGCCAGTACACTCAGGTCAAATCTGTCCTCACACCTACGTAATTACCTTTGCTTAACACGGGAAACTAGTGTGGGATCCAAGTTTCTCATCCTCAAATTGAATTTGAAATTACAACATACTTTGATCTTGCTTCCCTAGACAATCCTTTACTATTAATTAATCCCAATTCATTACACAGTACTAAATCTGCAATAGCCTGGAAGGTTCCCAACTTATTACTCCAAGAAATGGTCACTATTACTCTATGAACTCTCCCTTGAGGCTCCCCTTGCTAATTTGATTGATCTGGTCTATGTGTATCAAAATCACCCATGATTGTTTTCATATTTTGCTTATAAAAGCCCAGTATTCCCTCATTTATATCATGTCCTTCTGTGGAACTGTTAAGGGACTTATTGATTACTTCCCTGAAGTGATATCTTTCACTTGCTATTTCTTATTTATGCCCAGACTGATTCTAATTACCAAAATCATTTCTCACTATAGCACTAATTTGATCCTTCGCTAACAAAGTTACACCAACTTGTTCTCTTTTTTATCTATTCTCCAAAACACTGAGTACCCTTGGATATTCAACTCCCAGACCTGGTCTCCCTGTATCCACTTCTCAAGACAACACAGAGTGTGCTGCTCTGTAGCCTTATCATCATTTATAATCCATTAAGAACTGTAGCTTAGAAGTAACTCAAAATTTTGGCCAGATCTTAGAACAATAAACATTACAGCACAATACAGGCCCTCGATGTTGTACTGACCTGTGGAACCAATCTGAAACCTATCTATCCTACCCTATTCCATTTTCAACCATATGATTATCCCAATGACCATTTAAAAGCCCTTAAAGTTGGCGAGTCTATTACTGTTGCAGGCAGTGCATTCCACACCCCTACTACCCTCTGAGTAAAGAAACTACCTCTGACACCTGTCCTATATCTATCATCCCTCAATTTAAAGCTATGTCCCCTCATGTTTGCCATCACCATCTTGAGAAAAAAGGTTCTCACTGTCCACCCTATCTAACCCTCTGATTATCTTATATGTCTCAATTAAGTCACCTCTCAACCTTCTTCTCTGTAATGAAAACTGCCTCAAGTCCTTCAGCATTTCCTCATGAGACCTTCCCTCCATACTAGGCAACATCCTGGTAAACCTCCTCTGCACTGTCTCCAAAGCTTCCACATCTTTCCTATAACACAGTAACCAGAACTGTACGCAACACTCCAAGTGCGACCGCACCAGAGTTTTAGCAACCTGGGTGGCAACTTTCAGTGATCTATGTACATGGACACCAAGATCTCTCTGCTCGTCCACACTACCAAGAATCTTACCATTAGTCCAATACTCTTTATTCCTTCTAAAGTTGCTCCTTCCAAAGTGAATCACCTCACACTTTTCTGCATTAAATTCCATTTGTCACCTCTCAGCCCAGCTCTACAGCTTATCTCTGTCCTTCTTTAACCTGCAACATCCTTCAGCACTACCCACAACTCCACCGACCTTAATGTTATCCGCAAATTTACTCACCCATTCTTCTACGCTCTCATCTAGGTCATTTCTATGAATGACAAACAGCAGTGGCCCCAAAACAGATCCTTGCGATACACCACTAGTAACTGAATTCCAGGATGACGTTTCTTATCAATGACCACCTCTGTCTTCTTTCAGCTAGCTAATTTCTGATCTTATATGAAGATTCAGTGAATCAATGCTTGAGTATGGTCATAGCAATGGAGACACAATTGTCTTTTGTTCAAAGGAACCTGAAGAGCTGGAGGGGCAGATAAATGATCACAAGGCAAGGCTGAAAAATCACAATGAAAGAACCCATTGGAGGCTTCTTGAATACAGTGACTTGAAGACGCAAAGTATGGTGAAGGAGGAGAAAACTTAACAAATTGAAGTAAAGTGAGACATACTCCAAAGTGTCAGTATGTCTATGGCAGCAAGCAGTGCATACCCTTTTCAAAGCACTTTGTTGGGGTCAAAGGTTTGATGTGAGCATTTTGATTGAAGTTGTGGAAGACTGTCTTCCCACTGTAAGAATGATGCAAAATTTGAAAGTGTTCAGAAAAGATTTAGGAGGGATGTTGCCAGGGTTGGAGGGTTTGAGCTATAGTGTGGAGGCTGAATCGGCTGGGGCTGTTTTCTCTCGAGCGTCGGAGGCTGAAGAGTGACCTTATAGAGGTTTATAAAATCATGAGGGGCATGGATAGGGTAAATAGTCAAGGTCTTTTCCCCAGGGTAGGGGAATTCAAAATTAGAGGGCATAGGTTTAAGGTGAGAAGGAAAAGATTTAAAAGGGATCCAAGGGACAATTTCTTAATGCTGAGGGTGTGGTGTGTATGGAATGAGCTGCCAGAGAAAATGGTGGAGGCTGGTACAATTAGTGCATTTAAAAAGCATCTGGATGGGTGTTTGACTAGGAAGGGTTGAGAGAGATATACCAAGTGCTGGCAAATGCGACTAGATTAATTTAGGATATCTGGTCGGTATGGACAAGTTGGACCAAAGGTAAAAACAATGACTGCAGATGCTGGAAACCAGATTCTGGATTCGTGGTGCTGGAAGAGCACAGCAGTTCAGGCAGCATCCGAGGAGCAGTAAAATCGACGTTTCGGGCAAAAGCCTGATGAAGGGCTTTTGCCTGAAGCGTTGATTTTACTGCTCCTCAGATGCTGCCTGAACTGCTGTGCTCTTCCAGCACCACTAATCCAGAAGTTGGACCAAAGGGTCTGTTTCTGTGCTGTATATCTCAACAACTTCATGAAGCTATGCGTTTCCACAGGTTCAGAACAGTGATCTGAATGGTGCTATTCACTCGTAATATTTCTGATGAGGCTAACCAATGAAGAACAGAGTCAGCTCTGGTTGGATACTGAACAAATCAAATGTATCTGTATTCACTTTTATCAATTTTGCTTCCACAGCATTAAAATTCAGCAGTTTTTCAAAAAAGAAATCATTCATAGGATGTGGGTGTCTTTGGCTGGGCCAGCATTTATTGCTCATCCCTAATTATCCAGAGAGCACTTAAGAGTCAACCACATTGCTGTGAGTCTGGAGTCATGTGTAGGCCAGACCAATAAGGTCAGCAGATTTCCTTCCCTAAAGGACAGCAGTGAACCAGATGGAGTTTTCCAATAATCGACACTGAATTCATGGTCACCATTTTACACTTAATTCCAGATTTTTATCACATGGGGGATTCAAACCTGGGTGCCCAGAATATTACCTGGATCTTTGGATTAACAGTCCAGGAATAATACCACAGCTGCCCCTGTCCAGTTTATATTAAGACAGATAGTAAACTCAAGAAAAAGAAAAATCCTCAGGATAGTTCTTTGCTTGTTAATTTGGAAAGGTGAAGTTGCCATAATTTTACCAAACCATACCACTGCTCTCTCATTAGAATAAAATGAGTGATGGTGGTTTAACCTGAGGATCACTACACTTCAGGTGAGGGGAGAGTATGACAAGGAGAGTCTTTCATGGCAATCTCAGCTGATGCAAGAATTGAACTCAAGTTATTAGCATCATTGATGGGCGGCACGGTGGCACAGTGGTTAGCACTGCTGTCTCACAGCGCCAGAGACCCGGGTTCAGTTCCCGCCTCAGGCGACTGACTGCGTGGAGTTTGCACATTCTCCCCATATCTGCGTGGGTTTCCGCCAGGTGCTCTGGTTTCCTCCCACAGTCCAAAAATGTGCAGGTTAGGTGAATTGGCCATGCTAAATTGCCCATGGTGCTAGGTGCAGAGGAAAATGTAGGGGAATGGGTCTGAGTGAGTGCGCTGCGGCGGGTCGGTGTGGACTTGTTGGGCCGAAGGGCCTGTTTCCATACTGTAAGTAATCTAATCTAATCATTCTGCATTGCAAGCCAGCTGACCAAACAACTGAGCTACCTAAACCCCTAACGTTTTGAGAAGTGTTGACTAAACAGATCTTGCTTACATTCCTAATTTTAGCTAGAAATGTATTAATTGTCTTTTTTGCACCATAGCAAGAGTGTTGCAGGGGTCTTTGCTGCAGGTTTAGATAGAGGATCTGGATCGGCGCAGGCTTGGAGGGCCGAAGGGCCTGTTCCCGTGCTGTAAATTTTCTTTGCTCTTTTCTTTGATCAATAGTGTGTGCAATAATGTTTTAGACAGTTTCTGGTAGCTTTAGTCAATTTCTCAATATTTCTTGCTAATTGCAAAGTGTAATATTTTTTGAGCTGAGGCCAAAATGCTGACCCAATGTTCCTTGAGAGTTCCTGCCATTAGGTTTCTTTCCTGGGGATGTTTTGCTTTCTTCAAGGAATCAGTGTTATTTTCCGTAATCTATTCTTAATTGATTGTGGTGTGACTCTCATACTTAGCAGACAAATAGGAAACTGTGCCATAGACGGGACCATTTTCCAAGCATTAACTGTCAAACACAGAATGAGAACACTGGCTTTTTGTGTGTTTTTGGCCCTTCTCCTTATCAAAGATTCTTCAGCAACTGTGAGGAAGCATTACATTGCAGCAGTGGAGTTTAACTGGGATTACAGAAGCAGTGATCTTTTACTAGGGTTAGGAGCTGGAAATGTGAGGTGAGAATTTTCAATTTTTTGTAAACTATTATCATCCCATTGCAATGCTCCCTCGAACTATTGATACTCAGTGGCGGGTGTTGAATTCATACTTCTGAATTCTTCCCTTGGAGAAAAGTACAAATTTCCACACTGATTTGCAGTCTAACAGACTGAATTAAAAACTCTAATTTATTTTTTACCTGTCCAAGGTTTGCTTGAGCTACAAGCCATGTATACTGAAGTATACCCTTACACCACTCCAAAATCGTCCGACAGACAAAAATAATATAGAGAACAGAAATTACTGTATCAACCGAGCAGATCTGGCAGCGTCTGTGAACAAGAGTCTCTGGACCCGAAATGTTAACTTTGGTTCTCTCTCCACAAATGCTGCCAGATCTATTGAGTTCTTCCATCAATTTCTGTTTTTGTTTCAGATTTCTAGCATCCATGGTTTTTTGTGTTTTTCATTATAGTTAAGAATTTGATTAGACATTTTGCAACTATGTTTAACTTATAATAAATATTGTTCGTGTAGAGCACTCAATAGTGTTGTGGTAGTAACCTGAACTCTAATCTCAGTCATGGTATCTTAGTAAGACACAGAATAAAGAAACGGGAAAGACTGTCTGGAGCTAACATTCTTGCAGCCTGGTTTACAGCAATATTTGCAGTCACAAGATAATCAGAGATGGTAAAGAAATCCAATCATTTGATTAAATAAATAAATGCTGAAATGTTGACTTCTGCACAGGTCATTTTATTCCTCCAAAACGATCCCTCAGTACAGGAAGGCAGTTTTTGTGGAATTCAAAGATTCTTCATTCCTCACACCAGAACCAAAGCCCAAATGGATGGGTAAGAAATGTCTTCATTTCAATTTCAACAAGTCATTATTAAGTTTTCGGTGCTCTTTTTTTTAACTTCTGCTCCAGATTTTCCTGGGTCTTTTGAATGTAGCTGCAGCAGTGGGCTCCCTGATGGAGAGGAATTGCTGTTTAACCAGTACTGCAGTGGACAGACCATACTGATTGCTTGGTGTCAGGGATCCCAGATTCCTCTCTGATCCAGACAGATCACATCCATGTGTTTTAAAATAACCTAGGGAAGAGGTAGAAGAGGCAATGTTGCATACAATTAATAGATTTCTTTCAGAAAAAGGTGTATTGTAGATAAGTATCTGCATTTAAGAAGGTGTGTAGAACACATCCAGGGAATTACTTAACAGTCAGCTCACCGTGGTAATACAAAAAGCCATTTAACACAATAAAGAAAAAGAAAGATCTAGGAGTCAAGTTTGGGATGCAGGTGTGGTGAGGGTTAAAATTGAAATCCTCTCAAAATTAGCACAAAACATTCCACATTTCAAGTTGCTTGCTCATTTTAATGATGATAATACAGAGCTCAGTACTAAACATGTGACTAACTTGCTGCGCAGTAGCCCAGATTGTTCTCAAACAGCCTCAGTTTGCTGTCATCATAGCTGTCGATGTAAAGGTGAAAAGGGGTTAGCAACATGCTACAGCAGTGCAGCTACCTGTCCTTTTACATATTGCTATGCCATCCCAATGGAGTGGCAATGTTAGGAGGCAGCACTAATGTGCTGTCCTCTATCAGGTTGGCAGTTCCCATGGCTCCTGCTCCATCAATGCCCATCAGCAAGGCAGCCGGCCGAGATCACTGCCACCCACGCCATTGTGGTGCAAACTGTCCAGGTTCTCTCAGGCCTCAGCTTCCCAATATTGTCCTGCAGTCCGCTCCACTGCAAGTCAGCAGGTGTCCACCTGCCATGCTGCAGCCACCAGGTAACACTGCATTGGAGCACAAAGACAAGCAAAGATGCATGGAATGAAGATACTGAACACATGTACAAGGATGGTTTGTTGGAATTTTCTTTTTGATTTATAAATTAAGTTTAAAATGTTAGTTTTGTTGGAGTTTTGACATTGTGAGAAAGAGTACAGTATGAAAGCTAAGTATATGATTAGTGGCCAGTACTGCAATCAATCATAGGCAAATTGGTCAGAAATGGGAATTCTGTGCTTATTTACAAATTAGTGTATAAAACAACCTACAATAACTTAAAAGGTAGATATGAATAATCTAAGCTGAGTTATGGCATGCCATGTTTTGTGCCTGGATGGTGTGATTCATGAAATTGTGGAGATAGAGACTGTCCATATTGAACACATCTCCAGTATATATTCCAAAAGTAAATTGTCTGCCTCAGTGTCATTGAGCTGGACAGACTCTGACACATAAGGGATGGAGATAGTAATTGAGCAATTTCAGACCTTGGTCACATCTTGTAGAAAGATATAGGTTCAGAACCTGGTTGGTGTAACCTACAGTAAGCAGTATGAAGGAAACCTAAGTAAGACAGACAATGAGGACATGCAGAACCACATCATATTCAATACATACAAAATAGCTGCTACCTGTGAAAGTAAACGTCATGACTGTCTGGAGAAAAGCCAGAATGTAGTTCTTAGTATCTCAGAGCAGGAGCTTGTCCAAAGCAAAGAAAAGGATGAGAAATATAATTTGGTAGATATGAAGGACTCGACAATTAGGGGAACAATCACTTGAAGAAGGATTGAAAGTCACATGGGGCACCTTGCCTGCCAGGTACAAGCATAAACTGGCTTGAAAGAATACTGGAAAGGGAAAAGGTATATGATAATTCAAGAACAAACAAAAGAGAAGAGGATAGAATAACAATCAAAAATTGTGCTGTATGTATTACAAGTAAAGGAATTTTTTAAAGAATGTAAAGCAATTAAACCCAGTGAAAGAAATAAGAAATATGCAAAAAATGTGTTAAAGTTGAAGGGCTGCTCAAATAAGCTTCTTTGTCCAAATACATAGAGTATAATAAACAAAATGAGTGAAATGCAAGCACAAATGCAACTTGAGATTATGGCATGATACTTGGTTGGAAGATAGGCAGGTCTGGGAACTAAATATACAAAGTTATAGGATCTACAGGAAAGATAATACAAAAATGGAAAGGCAGTGGGAGTAGCTTAATGATTAGCATCAGGCGGCATAGAGCTCTTCGTGCTGCTGCAGACATTTTCATGGATTTATCAAGTTACAAAGATCATGTCAGTGCTTTTTCTCGATGGCTGGAAACTATACAGGATCTCTGGAAATATGGAATATTTGACTAAAAGGAGGCTGTTCAGGATGCCCACCATGAATAAAGGGATATGGTTCTATAATTTCCACAAATTGATTTAGCATCTTCTTTGAAAAGTAAAGCAATGATGGCAGTGTGGAAGTCATTCATAATTATCTCTTCTTCTCAGATATTTGGAAATATCTGCAAACTTTGAGCAAGTGTTTTTGACCACCAGCTTTATTGATTGCTGCAGGAATATTATCCGGAACCCGTTGTTGGATAGTTTTTTTGTATCTCAGCAAGTGGGGGAATATACTCAAATTTAATCTCTCAGGTTATTGTAGGATTGCTTCGTTGGTTTGTGCGATATTGTAGGCTGCTGATTGAGAAAGTTCTGGAAATGCTCTTTCTGACAATCTTGAATAGTTGCTCCAATTTTGTAAAATATATTCAGCCAGAATGAGAAAAGAGCAACTTTTTTTGTTTTCATTGAACTTTGGATTTGACTACTAAGTATTCCTCTTGTTCCTTTAAGCCACAGAGGGCATCACAATAAAGCTAATAATTTACTTTGTCTGCTTGTCCATGTTAAGAGAAATTGACGTACATTTAACTCTCATTGCACACAGAGCTTCAATTTATTTTCGTCAATACAGCGATAGATGGCAAACCAGCAGATGTTGCAAATTTGCCTGCTCCAGCCTTATTGGAGCCAGACACACAATGATTCATCACTGCAATCATTCTCACATCCACTGGCAGTGTTGCACTCACCTTGCTCTGATGTGTGAAAACAAGTGGCATATTTCATCAGTAAAATAGAGTTACTGACACACTGTTCCTTGCTGAGGTTTGAGGTAAGAGAATCCACCCCTGAAGACCTTTGACAGGTACATTCTCCAGCTTACAGGTCTTCTCCCTTTTCCCTTTCTACCCACAGGCTGTCCTACCCTGGGTTGCTTCTATTTGTTCTCCCTAACATGCTGTAGGCCAAACTATTGCACTCATAATTGTTCAGAAGTCTTGTGGTCAGAACAAATTTCTTTGGCATGTGCTGTACCCTGTTCCCTGGAGACTTCAACAGATTTTTTTTAACAAGTACAAAGTATCAAATACTTGTACATATGCAGCAAGAGCCAAAAGATAACAATCTGGGACTAATCTGAAAGTAAATCAGTGTTCTGATGAAGAGTAACTGGACTTGAAATGTTAATTCTGTTGACTTCCCACAGTTGCTGCCAGAACTGCTCAGTTGCTCCAGCAATTTTTGTTTTTGTTTCAGATCTCCATCATCCAAAGTTTTTGTTTTATCATATAACTAAACTGAATTGATAATTGATAATTCATATTAATATTTTTCTTATGAGCTGGTGGGTGAGGTTCCTTCCAGACACTCTTGTTCAAGTGGGCAAGGTTGAAAGAGGGCATTGGCTGGAGCGTTATCTGCAAAATTGCAGTGGAAAGAAGTATAACATTCTTGTGGACAGCTCACTCTGTGTAGGGCAGGCTTCCTGTACGCAAACTAAGATCTGACTCACAATAACACCCAGCATGCCTGACACCAGAAATATGATACAGACATCACTTAACAACCAAAGTAACACCTATGACATTGACATTCTGAACATTAAACACTCCATTATGTAACAGTTAAAAACTCAAAATTTAGAATTAATACTCAAAATGGATTTCAAAAAGGGAAGTTGTGCTTAACCAACACCATTGTTTTATGTGATGACTGATAGAATAGATAAGGGTAAACTAATATCAACATAACATATCAAGATTTCCAAATAAATTATCACGTAAAAGGCAAATGAATAAAATCAGAGCTGCAGAGTCAGGAGCAAGTAGCAGAACGGATAATTAAAACTGCAGAACAGAGAACAAAGAATTGAGATAAGGGAAATCCGAGGTACCGAGGGATTTGGATTTTTTTTATTCATTCATGGTATGTGGGTTATGAAGCCATAGCATTTATATGGCTAGCCCAGTTCAGTTTCTGGTCAATGGTAATCACTAAGATGTTGATTGTATCATTGACTGATAATGCCATTGAATATTACTGGCTGATGACAACTCCTTTGTTGGAGATGGCTGCTGCCTGTATCTTGCGTGAAATGAACATCAATTGCCACCTGTCAGTTCAAGTCTTGGTCCGTGAATCATAAACGTTAGTGAACAAGTAGGGATAGGCAATAAATGCTGGCCTGCCTGGGACACCCATGTTCCACGAATGAAGTAAAAAGTACAGCAAATGATTAGGATTAGAATTGGCAATTATTTATTGCATCGTAAATGGACTGTGAAAGCAGTGATATTTTTCTACAGTTGTACATTGTGGTAGTGAGATCATATCTGGAGTACCAGTTTGGTCTACCTGTTTAAAAGATATAAATATGTCAAAAGCAGTTCTCTTTTAAGGAAATATTGGACAGTCTGCTCCTGTATCCACTGGACTTCAGAAGAATGTAAGGTGATCTCATTGAAACATATAAGATTCTGAGGGGACATGCTGGGATGGTTGCTGAAAGTTTGTAGGAGAAGCTAGGACCAGGGGACATTTAATTTTAGGGGATTTCCAATTAAGATGGAGTTTGCAGGGAACTTTAATTTTTCTGAGGGTCATGAATTTCTTAGAGAGCAGTGGAGGCACAGTCATTGAATATATTGAAGGCAGAGGCAGGCGGATTCTTGTCTAATAAAGGATGTAAAGGTTATTGAGGGAAGGTGGAAGTGTTGGGCTGAAGCGTCAAATGGTCAGCAATGATCTTATTGAATGGCACAGCAGGCTCAAGGCTCCTAATCATAAACTCATATCTAGACAAAAAGTAGCTATTCAGCAAGGCCAAAGGTAGCTCATAAGATCCTGTGTTGAGGCCACTGTTGTTCACAATTCATATTTCCAATTTAGATTTTGGAATCAAAAACAAAATTTATGAATGATCAGGTGATTCCAAATTGAGATTGTCAAAACCGAGGAGTGCTGCAACAAATTAATAAACAGGAAACAGCTGAGGCAAATAAGATAGGTACATTTAAGGGGACGTTAGAGATAAACATACCAAGGAGAAGGGAATGGAGGGTTTTGTCAATTAAGTTAGGTGAGGAAGAATAGATGGCATTGAGTGACAAGGACTGGTTAGAAAGAAGAAGTAATTACTAAGAAAATTTCCTTTCTCATTCTATCTAATTTTGAAAAGAAACCTTCAACAATCAAAGTTCATCATATTGCCAGGGCTTAAAAGTTGCAACTATGAGAAAAGATTGGAAAGTCAAGGGGTGATTTAATTTATATATTAAAACTAATGAGCAATCTGGGTAGAGTGGATAGGTAATTTACCAAGGGTTAATGATTTAAGGTAATTGGTAGAAGAATTAGAGGGAAGATGAGGAAAATCCTTTTCACTCAGGTTGGTTTCTGGAATTCGCTGCCCAATTTTCATGGTTGAGGTGAAAACCCTCATCTCATTTAAAAGAAACCTGGATTTGCATCTGGAACACTGTAAGCTGTAAGGCTAAAGATTAGGTACTGGGAGTGGGATTAGTTTATTCAGCTGGCGAGAGATGATGGCCTCTTCCTGAGCCATAACTTTTACATGGTTCCACATAAAAGCTCTGTATGGCATAAAGGAAAGTTAGAGTCCACTTCAGGATATTTTTATTTTTTTTTACATCCTTTGTCGATTCAAAGAAAGTTCTAAGTCTTATTTTCCTTTATTCACTTCAAGCTGCACACAAACTGAAGTTGTGAGACCTGCTCTCAAGCATTACAAAGAAATCTCTTCATTATTTATTAGGAGGAATGGGCAGCAGGCAGAGAACTCTACTATTCTTTACCCTCTCTCTACCAGGGTAAAACAACCCCGTTGAGCTTACTGTATTCGGTGATACAACTGAGATAAGTAACTGAGCAACAGAAGTCAGACTTCCTAATCCATGAGGCAGCATTGTCTCCCCAATGTGTTCAAGTCATGGCACTGCCTGGATATTTCTGTTCTTGACTGTGTTCTCATTTCTAAGTGAGAAAGTTTCTCCAACAATGATTTCAATACACTTCCAGAATTTGCTGTGTCCTGATGTGAACATATGTACGTTTGTGTGAAACCACTTTCAGTATGAAAGTACATGGTGCTCATTTCTGCATCACAATATACTAAAATTGGAATGATACAGAGAAGATTATACAACACGAATCTATCACATGCACTCAGAAATCTTCACAGCACAACCTTATCCCTTGTCTCACAATCTATTCCATGTCACTCAACTCTTCATGAAGGCCATTGCCAAATACAATAGCTCGGGTCTCCTGCTATTCATAGTCAGCTATCAGGTAGATCCATCAAATTACAGCATTTCCTTTCAAAGTAGCTCGAAACAATAACCATAATAACTCAAATGCATAGTTACATTTTTGCTGGAAGATGTTGGGAAGGTCATATTATGACATGTTTTTTCCATGTGAATTGAATTTCTTTTTATACAGTATCCGACAGTTGTTGTCAGACCCTTTCCGTTCCCCTCAAATTTTGTCCTTGCCTGGCCTGAAAGTATAGACATTAACTAGGATGTGGTTCAATTTACACTATGTGCCCTCGAATATCCTTCATAAGTGGTCAATGTTTAACCCTAAATACTATTGTTGTTTATCTAATCAAATATGAGATTACGGATAAACCTAAACCTGCCCAGATCTGTGACTTTTCAACAGCATCATTGGTATTTGTAGAAGTAATGAGCAATGGTCAACCCCTGTAAAGCCATTGATCACATATCTGAACTGTGCATTGTTGATCAACTACACAATGGTAATTAGAATGCACAACAACCATGCATTTCTAACAGGATCACTGCATATTGACTAGGAAAGGAAACCTGAGCTCATTTTTGTCTCTTCAGCCTATAGGTCTATTGCAACGTCCTAGCTGATACTGTTGGCTGTAATCAGCCAACTCATCTAAATGCTTATTCAACCCTTTTTTTTTACAAAAAATGCCAAAGAATTCAATATGAAAAAGAAACAGCACAATGAACCTCAGTCTGAGAGATAAGGAGCTTTCAGGAATGTGACTTGATCAACTAGTTTTGTCCTAAAACATTCTGATCACTGGGACTTTGCTCTTATTGTAACTATCTCATTGTGACCCATAGAATGAATCATAGAGTCCCGACAATGCAGAGACAGGCCATTTGGCCCATCAAGTCCCAAGATATCAAGTGGACTCGATGGGCCGAATGGCCTTACTTCCACTCCTATGTCTTATGGTCTTAAGTTTCATGTGACAGTCTCTTGTTTTTTTTTGCTGTACCCATGTAATCTATATGTGCATGGTCTAGCATGTCTGTGCAATTATGACTCATTTGGGCTTGAAGATTATATTCTTAGAGAGTCCTAATTCATCTTTGATTGGCATAGAGAATGTATTGACTTGGGTACCTTTTGGATACTTTCAGGTCATCTACTGACAATTGTCTTTTTGAGGTATTGCAGCTATTCAATATCTGATGTAGCTGGCTGAATCTGCTCTGTTTGGTTGTGACAAAATGTATGAGATTAATGTTTCAGTGCAGAATCTTTGTTGTTGCAACTGACAGACTTGTCACCTCATGGCTCATAATAATTTATAGATCCACGCATAGCATTAGATCAATAATAGCTGGTGAATTGGTTTCATCAGGGTAAAATGTTCGGGTATCCAACCCACGGATCCACATTGGGATTTAAAATGGATAACGGCAATGCATGTGTCAACATAACTGGGAAAATTGTGACAAAAATCATATCATATTGCCATCGCAAAATATATAACTGTATAAATCCCAATGAAACTACCAAAATGATCTATCTGCCTGACCGACTGCTACTCAGGCCAAAGCAATTCACATTGGAATACCTCAGTAACAGTGAAAAATACCTCTATTTATTGTAATATATTTAACTTTCACAATGACAGTGAAATGAAAGGTTGCTAATTTATGCAACTTCAGCAATACCCTCTCAAAATCCCAAATACACACGTTCAATCACAATTAAGACAGACAAAAGACAAACTGTTTAACACATGCACTATAGGTTGAAACAAACACAATCTGAAGAAAATTTCAGAGATCCAAAGTCCACAACGAAAGATGGACAGTTAACTTCTCACAGTCCTTTTGATGTTTGCAATGATGGCATGCTATTGTCTACAGAATGAGTGTCATTCTTTCATTCAATGGTTGATCACATGGACCCAGGCTTTCTTCTTATTTTAGATTTGAAGCTTTTTCGGTCTTTTCCAAAAAAGAGATGGATGCTTTCTGTCCACAGGTTGTGGAAGTATTCCTCCTCCTAGCACTTAGAGCTTTTTAACAGACTGTAACTCAGCTAGAGAGCTGTTTCAGGCAAAATTGCCTCACCTTGTAAGATTCTCCGTCTCACGCCATTTCAAATTTTCCCTTTCACTGCTTCAACATTGCGTTGCACAGTTCAACAAAACGTAACACTTGAATTTTTAAGTTGAAAAATCTCTTCTGGTTTTTCTTATAGCTTTTTAACTCTTACGTCACTTTAAAGTCACAAAAAAAGGACAAAAGATGCTCTCTCACATTTGGGATGTTGGACCAGTTGTTAGCAGTTAGTTTCTGCTGTGTGGATTATACCATTTTTTGCCAGTTTCCTGAGTGTTATGTCAAGGGTTGATGTTTGGATTTATACCAGTGTCAGTACCGGCACTTAGTGCACATTTCCATTCCTTCTGGAATATATCATTTGGGCTGGAGGGAAATGCTTCCACCTTTCTGATGATGGCCATGTGTTATGTCAGGTTGATCACATGCCAATTGGTGTCTGCAAGCTGGAACATTGTTACCTCTTTTACTTCATTAACATGCTTTGGATTCTTCCTCACTTTCTCCTGTGAAGTGTTTTGACGCTCTGTGAGTTTCTTTGGTGATTAGACCTTTTACACATTTCAGCCCAATAAGTTGCATAGATCGTAATATTTCCAGATACTGTCTTGATGTGTGAAACAAGCTATACTTCACGCAGGATTGCAAGTTCCAGTGAACATGTTGATGGCTGTGGTAGTTGTTCCAGAGTCAGGCACTTGCTATTGTTTTGAACCTTGTTTTTTGTGTAGTAGTGTGTCTTGATATGCTCCTTAAGTTTGTCCTAAAGTGCATGACAGAAAAGACTGGATAGATGCAGGAAAAATGACAAGTCCCAATAGCCTTTCAGCTAAGGTAGCTTCCATGAAGTCAAATTCGACCAACGGCTGCCTACAAACCAGTGGATTGTTTCACCTGTTTAAAGATGGTAGGACATCATCTCAAGTCTGTTCATCCTGAAACTTGCCTGGACTTTAAATTGATTACGTAAAATTTGAAAAACAATTGGTAGGGTCTTTGTGTTCTTCATCAGAGCCACCAGAGGAATTAATTCTCCATAACCTATTAGTGTCCAAAGCACAACAAAATTTGACTGATTGTTATTCTTTATCAGTTATCTGCTGATCTATAAAGCTTGGTTCTTTCTTTGAGCAATTGAAGTTCTGATAGAAGCTCAAATGTGTACCAATTCATATTTGCTTTCCATCTCTTTGCACCTTAAAGTGCCAGTGTGAGAATTGGTGTTATGTAGTAGCATGTTTCTAAGTTTTTGTCAGCTTTTCTGCTCTTTTTAAAATTTATGTTAGTGTCTCTTTAAAAATTGCAATCATGTAGTAGCAATTTTCTGCCTAAAGATGGCATTCACGATAAAAGCAGAATGATTATATCACAAGAATATAAGAAAATGAAAAACAGGACCAGACCATTCAGTCCCTCAAGCCTGCACTACCATTCTAAAGATCATGACTGACCTGTCCCATGTCTCAATTCCTCTTTTATCTCAGTTTCTGATAGCCCTCAATTCTGTGGTATTTCAAACATTTATCTCCGTCCCCTTGAAATATGTTCAATGATCTAGCCTCCTTCTCTGTTGTCGATAATTCCAAACATTCTATCTTCTGAGAAAAGAAATTCCTTCACTCTTCAGTTCTAAATGAGTGTCCCCTTATTCTGTAACTATATCGCCTACTTAAAGACTCCCCCACTGGTGGGAACATCTTCAACATCTATGTTGTCAATATCTACTGTCAGGATCTTATTCATTCAACAAAGTCAGTCCTCATTCTTCTGAACTCTAATGAATAAAGGTCTAACCTATCTAACCTGTTAACCATTATCAATGCCTTCATCACAGGAATCAGACTAGAGAATCTGCTTTGAACCACCTTCAGTGGCAGTATATCCTTTCCTATATCAAGGGACCAAACTATATACAGTACTGCAGGTGCAGCTTCAATAACAGTGTATAGTTGTAACAAAACTTCCCTGTTTGAAACTTCAACATCATAGCAAAATTCCATTTGCCTTCTTATTTACTTGCTGCACTTGTATGCAAATGTTTTGTGTTTCACACAAGAGCCTCCAGATTCCTCCGTGCTGCACTTTTTTTGGAGTCTCTCGCCGTTTAAATAACAGTGTGCCCTTATGATTCTTCCTACCAAAGTGAATGACCTTAAACCTTCCTACATTAAATTCCACCTACCAAATGTTTGGCCACTCATTCAGTCATCCATATTCCCTTACAAATTCTTTACTTTAATTCCAATCCTCATCACATGCTTTTCCAACTATATTTGTATCATCAGCAATATTGGATACATTACATTCTGCCTCTTCTCCAAGTCATTAATTTTAATAATAAATAACTGAGGTCCGAGGACTGATCTTGAGACACCACACAATTTATTGTCTTTCTATCCTCAAAAAGACACAATAATTCTGACTCTATCTTTTGTAAGTTAAGCAATCTTCAATCCATGCGAATACATTGGCCGCCAAAACAAAACTGTGAGTTCCTATCTTGTGAATATCCTTTAAATGTCAACTCATAGAATGCCATTTAAAAATCAAAATAAACTACATCTATGGTTTCCCTTTATCAATGTTGCTTGTTAAATCCTTCAAGAACTTTAACAAATTTATCAAACACAATTTCCCTTTCACAAAGTCATGTTTATTCTGTTTGATTATTTTAATTCTTTCTAAACATCCTGTTATTTCCTCCTTAATAATGGACTCTAGCATTTCCCCAGTGACAGATGTTAGGCTAACTGGCCTACATTAGTCATGGGTAAATATAGGGTAGGGGAATGGGTCTGGGTGGGTAACTCTTCAAAGGGTCGGTGTGGACTTGTTGGGCTGAAGGGCCTGTTTCCATACTGTAGGGTAATCTAATGAGGAAACAACTTCTACTGAGGGATCTCATAATGTGTAATGAGGCAATCTAATGTAATTAGATATAATCTAATTTCTTATTAATCCTGCCTCATTACACATTATGAGATCCCTCAGTAGAAGCTGTTTCCTCATCCTTTCTATATTATGTGGTAACTATGTGGAACACATTGACTAGATCCTTTCCCTCCACTCCAAGTTTCTCCACAACCCTGAAGAGATTCTGTACCTTGGCACCAGGTGGGCAATACAGAGCCTTTGGGATTTTCTGTCTTTGCTGCAGAGAACAGTGTCTATTCCCATACTATTCCTATTCCCATTGCCCATTCTTATTACATTTCTCTTTTGCCCTCCCACTTGAATGGTACTCTGTACCATAATGTTTTAGTCAGTTTGCTCATCTTCACTGCAATCTGCACCATTATCCACAGGAGCATGGATGTCATATCTATTGGATGTAGGCACTGGCTGAAGGTCCTCCAAAGCTACATACTGGATCAGATGTGTTTTCTTCTATTTTCACTTTGATTTGAAAAGGAAAAATGGTGGAATCACCAGATGGCTATATACAAGCAAGCCTTTTTAATGTAAAAACTGCTTTATCAGTGTTTACAAGCTGTCTTTTCTTCTAGAAGCACTTCTGTGCTGTCCTTTCAGGTCCTTTTTAAAAACTATTTTTTTAAATAGAGTCAGGTATGAGTCACATTTTTGATTCCTTTAAGAAAGAGAGAGTACTCACAGATGCGTCTTGCTTCTGTTAAAATTCTGCACTCCAGCACAGGTTTGTAGCCTTTAGTTATGGCTATAGTTGTAACTGTAGCTCTGTACCTGGACAGATTGATGGATGATTGTTAGGAAAACATAATTCACAACTATTTGCTGCACTGTTACTTTTTCAGCTTTTACTTACTGCTGTGAATAGGCTGTAACGACTTTATTTTACTGCACACTGATTGCCACTGTCTTCTAAGACCCATATACTACTACACAACATATTCCACAGATAGTTCGGGTCTTCTTCATTTAGATATTGGAAGTTTATATCCAAAATTAACTACTTGTAAAGTTATGGATTTACACATCTAATCTGAGTTCTGTGCTTACTGATATTGCTTTATGTTACACATGCAACCAACTGACTACACTGACTCTATAACAAGGTGAATGATGAAGGTGAGGCAGATGCATCCATGCTGGAACCTCGTATGTTGTGATATAAAGTAACTGTTTTAACGGCACATGGTATTGAATCTGTGCCATAATATGACAGACATTTTTCCTCTGGAATTTGGAAAGTATTTCCTCTTTGACTTGGATTCGGATACTGAGTCCCATGATCTGTATTTGTGCCCCAAGTTAGGAAAACATATCTGTTCTCTTCCAACACGCAATAATTTGCATGTCCGCTGGTTATTTTCAGAAAAGTTCAGCAAAGATGAGACTGAGAGAAACCTACGAGGACATTGGAAAATTTGACTGCTCAGTGAGAAAGGAGCAGTAAAACAAGCTCACTCATCCCAATTAACTGCTCTGTTTCACACTCTGTCAGATTGTTTGTTGTTTATTAATCTGATTTGCCATGAAGCAGATCCTTTGCAGCACCTTCCTTACAAGTCCTGCACAATATCAACAATACATTCTATTTGGTTTAATTTATTTATTTCCAGCCGATGGGAAAATGTTTGAGATATTAAAGGTTTTATTAAGACAAAGGCACTTGGTGGTGACAAAGGACATCCCAAATCCTACCTTCTCACTCATTTGACATTGTCCAAAACAACATATAAAATAAAGCAATATAGGAGTCAACTACACCAATTAAAACATAGGTATCTGTATTTCCTAGGGATTCTGGGTCCCACAATTCGAGCTGAAGTCAATGACAAAGTTATAGTCCATTTTAAGAACTTGGCTTCGCGGCCTCTCAGCATTCACCCATTTGGGATCTCCTACTGGAAGATGTCGGAAGGTGAGTCCAACATAATTTCTGATAGGCTTTCAGATAATTATCCCTATAATGTTGCCAATTAGCCACAAAGTTGAAAATGGTAGTTTATCTATGATATGAATAGTTATAAGTTTCAGTTCACTTATATATTTAAACTTTTGCATATTGAAAACCAAGAAAGGAAATCATTGCTACAAAACTCATTTTCATCTTCTTCAGCATCAATATAACTGGCCTAACAAAGCAAAGTTACTGTTGTAATAATAGATAATGAATAAGAGATATATCTGAGCTTTCAAAACTGTGACAATAAATTAGATTCACATCACTATTATGAGGCAGTGCTCCAAAAAACATTCATGCCTTTGACATCTTGTGTTGAAACGTCTTTGACGTCTTGCTTGAATCCATAGTCTCTTACCAAGCCAAGCTGACACAACAACAAATGCTAATGTGACTTTGTGACAATTGCATTCATAATATCAAAAATAGTTTGAAAATGTTTAACATGAAAGAATATACGTATTTACAAGAGCACACAATTTCTTCAAAAGTAACCAAGGAAATGGTCTGAAATTGCCCCATAATTATCCACGACCAAAAGTACAGAACGTTGGATGGACTTGAAGAATATAAACTATTGTAAACTTATACCCTACTACTAATGCTACTTTCAATAACAGTGTGTGTCAGAGTCTTAGATTGAGGAACATTTGTCATCTTTCACCAGTTTTCCAGTTTGGCAAATATATGAGAATCAACAAACACAAAGAAATTATCTATCTTTACATATTAAGCCTTATATCCTAATACCAATTATAGGAGTAGGTTTTCCGTCATAGAAAGAATCATGGCTCTGTTCACTGCAGTATGAAATAATGCAGATAAACAGCTATGGAATGTAAATGCGCCCACCCTACAAGACCACCAGCAAATGGAATAATTACCTCATCCCAAATAACACTTACAAAAATCTTGATGCTATACTTTCATTTTTTCCACACCACCATTTAACTAAATGATAATGAAATTCAATATAAACGAACAAGTCTATTCATTAGCACAGTGATGCTAAGTATAGCACTGTTGGGTTCTTGGCGATATTGAAACAAGATTGGGTTAAGGTTCACTCAATCAGGCTAATCCAGATCACAATAAACAGGCGTTTAAGTTGTCGCAGTCCTTAATATAAGCATAAAAAGGATGTCATAAACCATTATACATGGTAATTAAATAAATATTTTCAATGTAACCTGATATTTTAATAGTTAAGGACATTTTGCTACACACTAACAAACTGACTATTACAGTTCCTTTGCTCCAGACTTTCTGTATATCTTTTTGTGAGTTATAACTAATTAAGGATAATCTGTACTAAGGAGCTTCATACAATGACCACACATCCATGCCCGAAAAGAAAGATGACATAGTGCCACCCAAAGGTGAATACGTATACGTCTGGGATATTACTAAGGACCTTGGCCCAATGAATGGTGATTCCAATTGTCTTACCTATGCTTACTCTTCATACGTGGATCCTGTGAGAGATTTCAACTCGGGTTTAATTGGAGCCATGCTTGTATGTAGACAAGGTGAGTGTGAATAAGATGCAGGAATAAGACAGAAATTTGCATTAAGGGGTGGTGCTGCTCTCCCAACCACACCCATTCCCCACCACCACCATTACCACCACCGCTCACTCTGTCCAGATAAAGAATTGAACCAGCCTCTGCCTGTCTAAGAAGCTCTGACCAGATTTTACAGCTATCAGAATGTAAACTGTTTGCTGCTGTAATTTTGGAGTTGTACTCATCTCAGAGCTGCTAGCCATTCAGATACAGCAACACATGCGCCCCATTCCCCCAACCACCCAAACATCTCATGCCCCAGCCAGGTCACCGTGGTCTACCCAGCAGCCACATACTGTGGGACTCCCAGCAGAGCAAGGAGGAAAACATAGAGTGGCCATTAATTTGGCATTGAAGGACTTCCATTGGGCCAAGGGCAGGCAGGCCACCTACCACCAAACAAGCCAGTTGTTAAATTGCAACAGAGGATTGCAGGCACAGCAACCCCATGTTGTGGCACCCAATTGAACAACCCAGCCTACTCCCTGCCTGCCTGCCTGTTAGCTCCAGGAATGGATGTAAAATTCCAGCCAATATTCAACTGCCTCTGTCAAACTTTGTATGTCTATTCCAAGTGATATTTTGCAGCAAAGACACATTTGCTCATATTATTTGATGAAATTGATTTAGCAGAGTTTGACTCTCCCATTCTCTAACTCTACTATTGTTAAACTTAATAAATCTTCTTTAATTTTACTGCTTTACCGAGTAATATTACTAAAGCTACTTTTGACTGTATAGTCTGTTGCCTTCGATTTGTTGCATACAGATAAAGTCACCATAGTCTTACTGCACCGTAAGTGCTCTCCTGTTAGAGACAGACAACTGGTGGTGGTTTTACCTGAGGGTCACCACACCTGAGACAAGGTTGGGGGTGGGGGGGGGGGGGGGGGGGGGGGGGTGGGGGGGTGAGAGATTGAGAGGGAGAATCCTTCATGGTAACCTCAGCCAGTGCAGGGATTGAACCCATGCTGTTCATATCACTCTGTTTTACAAATTGGCCATTCAGCCAAATGAGTTAACCTAAACTGCATATACACAGGGATAGTTAGTTACTGCAACCTATTTTCTAAGTTGATATATGTAACTTATCGAACATTTTTTCTTTAACTTGTTCTGCAAACACGATGTTATTTGAATTGTAAATTTTGTCACTTCAGGATCTTTAGACGAATTTGGAAAGCAAATGAATCGGCAGGAGTTAGTGCTTTTGTTCTCAGTCATTGATGAAAGTAAAAGCTTGTATCTTGAAACAGACAGGATCAGATACAGACTTCCTGGCCCTAGGAATGCCAAAGGGAGGATGTATTCAATAAATGGTTATACCAATGTTTCCTTACCAGGTGAGTATAAACACATTCCTTAAAGCTGAATGCTTAGTTATTCATGAAGGCAGAATGTTGTTAATGTATAATTAAACATAATAATTAAACAAAAAAGCCTAATTAAATATTGAAATTTATTACAAGAGTATGGGAATAGAGAAGTGAAAAAAAAATGTGAATTGGACAGTGTTTTGGTCAGACCCCATCTGGACCTGAGTTCAGTTTTTGTCTCCACATCTCTGGAAAGTCATATTTCCCAGAATGATACTGGGGTGTCAAGGGTTAAATTAAGAGAACAGGTTGAATAAGCCTGGCTTGTATTCCTTCAGGTTTGAAAAATGAGGAGTGATCTGGTATCAAGTATATAATACAATGGAAACGTTTCTGGTGTGGGAATTCAGAACAAGAGTTGCACAAAAATCTTAAAATTAGAACTTGACAATTCGGGGGAGAAATCAACCACTTTCCACAGAAAAGCTTGTCGTAATCTGAAATTGTTGCTCTGAAAAACTGTAGGTGCTGGGATGACTGGAATTTGTATTAGTTAGATTGAAAGGCATCCAGGGAAATGGATCAAAGATGGACACATGGTGCTGAGCTGCTGAACGGCCCTAATCTCTCTGAATTATAGAGCAAACAATAAATTTGCTGTCAGTCTCTATGTTCTATTGGAGTTAAATATTCTTATTCACTGATTTACTCCACATGAGTTTTCTATATTGCAGCTTTGTAAAAATTTGTTCTGAGCACTTTAATGTCATACTAAATAAGAATATCAAAACCTGTTCGTGTCTGAATAATGTTTGAAAATTATTGGAACTGTCCTGTTTAAATGTGACTCATGTTGTATATATCTAGACAGTCCACAAATCAACGACACCCAAGATGTTTGACACAATCCAGCTCATAGGAGAAAACTGCATATCAATTAGGTGAGATGACAACATGGCGAGGTCTTAATAAAAATAGGTCTCTCACCACTCACGAGGATGAATCTCAACTTGCTGTACAACATTTTATTGAAAATGGACCTTTTTCATCTTGATGTTGGGATGCTCCTTGCTGGCCACATCAGACCTCATTTCCAAGTTCCCATCATGTTGTTCAGGATTGGGAAGATTCCACTTAAGATTTTTTTTTTCTAGGAATTTTGTTTGGTCTCATTGCTGGAAATAGGTGTTGGGAAAGCTTGAAGTTCGGTCTCAAGTTTAATACATTTTGATTTATTTGATATACGGATTTGACTCTAACCTCAAACATTAACAAATATAATGCATTAAGATTTGATATTTTTATTATCTGCCTTCAAAAGACATTTATTATTTTGGTATTTCTGCTTGTCAGATCTGAATATTTGCAAAAATAAAGTCGTCAGCTGGCACCTAATAGCCATGGGCTCAAACTCGGAGTTGTACTCCATTTATTTTGGTGGATATGGGCTTCTCCTGCGTGATCACAGAGTTGTCTCAGTTGAATTGGCTCCAGCTGCATTTGTGACAGCAGAAATGATCCCAAGTTATGAAAGCAAATGGCTACTGAGCAGCCAAAACCCAAACCATCAACAAGGTAAGGACTATAGCACTTTTATGCCATGATAACTATGCCAGTATATGAAACCAGCAAATAAACTGCCAGTTCCTTAAACAAAAGGAGTCACATAGTAATGGCAAGCTTGTAAAGGAACTGTAAAGTTTAAAAAGTTTTCATCTTTAGTAAAAACAGTAATTGATTTTGCAACATCCTTTCAGCTTTAGTATAGGAGTCTGAATACTACCTAGAAGAATAAAACAAATGCCTATACTCAAAAGTCAGAATCTACATGAAATCAGTTTGAGGCAATCCAACAAAGAAACCTATAACTGCTCATAATGCAACAAATACTGGCACTTCTGCTTAGACATCAGAAAGGTAGAGTATACAGGAAATGCAAATGTCGTATTGATGCTCATCTGTTGCTCAGATTATAGCAAATGAGATAGAGTCTAAAGTCCTTCACTCTGCCTCCAACACACGACCAAAAGGTGCTTAATAGGACAGTGCAGATTTTAATGGATATTGTACAGCCGGTGTTTACCTTCTCTGCTGCCATTTAACAGGCTTGAATGTATTCAAATCCCCAACATTCCCATCTCTTACCTGGGTGAGTACAATAAACGGTCAATATGAGGAAATTGAATTTACACTCAAAACCAAGAAGATGAATCATTTCTGAACGCAAAGAGGCTATGGGCTTAAGGAGGGCAAATGAGGGGAACAAATATGTGGATTGGGATTTCATTTTGCCATGATTTCTGTTCTATGCAAGCTAAGGGAGGAGGGTGTTTAAATTTTCCACCTGCACATCTTGGTGAGACATTAGGAACATGTCCCAGGATAAGCACTCTGCTTTACAGATTTTTGAATACTTTTTCAGATTGGGCAACACCAGGCTGCTCAGCACAAGTACGTAAAATAAATTTATTGTTAGGGTTTAGCAGAGGGTCAGTTTCCCACTCCACTGCACTTTCAATGACTCTATTGCCCATAGAGTCACTTTGAAGGATGACAAGTGTCCAAATACTTATGAAGACTTGTGTTTTCAGTATTTAGGAAAATATGAGATTTAGACCATTTATTTGAGATCATTTTGCATTTGAAAGACTTGAAAATCTATTAAGAAAAATCCACGAACTTTAAGATGAATGGAATTATTTCACAAAAGTTTGCATGCAGTTTGTGAGGACTACAGTGGGCTAATTCAGTTCTTCAAATGACCAAATACAAGCTAGCTGATGTTATTGATCAATGTAAATGCAATGATTGTGGATTACTTAATAGGGATATTTTGTTCAAGAGAATGGTTTGCTTGCTATATTGGAAGTACATAACAAATTCTCACGTCTTCCTTTGCTGTTGTTTGTACAACAGCTGGAATGAAGGCCTACGTTAACATCAAAGGAATTTGTGAAGAAGATAACGCTTCAATTTTGAAAACTAAGGAAGTGGAAGACGAGAATTATAGTTATGATTATTTTGAATTTGAAGATGAGGAGATTAATCATATACAAATTAACTATTTGCCACGAACAACTGTAACCAAAAGCAGGTCAATGGAATGGATTTATTATATTGCTGCTGTGGAGTGTGAATGGGATTATGCTCCAACTCTCCCAGACAACATGAACAGGTACAGTCCTTTTATTACCATTGGTGATCCTTTGGGTGCTTTCAAAACTGTCATTACCTGCAAGAATATCACCAGTAGAGCTGAGTTTAATCAACATATCTCCAGCAATGTCCCTAATAATGGTTCCTTCTGAAAGAGGTCTTCAGCAAGGAGTCTTCAAGAGTAGGTCAGTGTTCAGTTGGAGACACTTGTACAGAATGCCCAACTTCAGGGTCTGGGATATCAGTGCTCATTGGGGATGGCAAAGCAAACAACTAAATAAGCAGACAATAGTTTCATAGTCATCATTAGATTACTAATTCCAGATTATTACTGAATTCAAACTCCAAAATCCATGGCAGGATTTAAGCCTGCGCCCTCAGAACATTATTTGATCTCTGGATTAAAAGTCCAGCAATAATATCGTGAGACCATCACCTCCCATGAGGAAATGAAGACCAACAGGTTTTATGAATTTTACTAAAAATTGGTTGAGTTTCAATTTCAAGGAGTTTTTAAAAATTCATTCATAATAAGTGGGTGTCAATGAGTGGGGCAGTATTTATTGGTCACCCATAATTGTCCATTGAACTGAATGTTTATGTGGCCATTTCAGAAGGTAGTTGAGAAATGGCCACATCTCAAAGTGTTTCATAATGAGCTCCCGTCCTTGCACACTCGTGAGTTATCTTACATGATTCTTTGTTGCTCAGTTTATTATGCGTAGACGATGCCTCTATGGTTCCACTCTTGCATCATCCTAAAGTAACCAGGATTGTAAGTATTGTCCACTGCTGAGACCTTCCAGAATTTGTACCATTTTTGAGGTCTATTTGTGCCCTAGGTCAATCCCTGCCAGCCACCAATAGCCGTAAACAGTACGCAGTGGGAGGGAAGTGATAAAGCTTCTGAGATACTGAGGTGTCGTGGGTAATACTTCATTGGAAAATAAATCTCACATTCATAAATATATTGCTACTTTATATCATCACCTATCAGATTGACTATCACTATTACTGCAGATATCTAATGAAGTTACATAGGTTACCAATCCTTAAAACTGTACCAGGGTTAGAACTCTTTCTAACAGAGTACTGTGTCCCTAATGCATAACATAATATAAAATCTTGCCATTATTCAATGTGAGAGCATAACATATTGGAAAACATTCAAAAAGATGAAAATGTTAACTGTAAGGATGCAGAACCTCTGTCCCCAATTGCTCAAGCATCTGACTGACCATGTCCATGCTCCTGAGCTGACCCTGACAGAATCCCCTGACTGGGAATAGAATCCCTTGATTTGGCTGAGGACTACTCCCCTCAGACTTTGAAATATGGCCATTTGGTTGAAGTATATGCAGTGTGTTTGTTGTATGAGCTGCAGACACATGCTATAGGTGTGATGTTGAGGTAGCATGGTGCAGTACAACAACATGCCCACCTCCTTGACTATACACTGCTGACAAGCTGCCTGGTTTTGTGTCTGCTCTAGAAACTAGGCAAGGCTGAAAGACTATGAGCCTGTAAGTTCTGACAGAAACAGCAAAGTGCAAAACGGAGAAGCAAAGATGCAATGAGCATCCAAGTAGGAGTAAAGTGACTGACTGTTATGAAGATGTGGGTAAAAGCTAGACGAACCATCTGACAGCGCCAAGTGTTCTGAACAAGACACAATGGTAACCCTTTGATCTAGTATGGTTGCCTGGTGACAAAACAAAAATTTGAATTAGGCCAATCAGTTTAAATTATACCGCAAAAAATACCAAACTCCAATCAAGTTTGAATTTAGCATATTGACAATATTAAAAGCCAATGACACAATCTGATGCTTTGGAGGTATAAGACTGGAAAAAGTTGAACAGTTGGGGGAGAACTACCAAGCCACCAACACATGCAGACTACCTGCAGAATAGCTCTCTTAAAAGGTATCTTTATCAATCAGTAACCTGTGAAAGATAATCCTTAAGAATGAGGAAAGAAGACAGAGGAAGGTACAAAGAAGATTCAATAGCTGCTGATTATGAAATTTGAACTTTTGGTAAATCTTAATTGGGGGTTTTATCGGACTAGTATTGTAGAAGAGGAAGGTAAGGCTAGAGAAAGGAGTTGTAAATTAGTTAATTATTCTCTGCTATACTTTAAAAAATGAAGTTGTTGATTTTTTACTTTAAATAGTGACCTTTGAGATAGTGCTTGGCCTCTCGAATTTTCACAGATTACTGCACGGGATAAATCGTTTCTGTGTTGCTGGTTTAAATTAAGCAGGAGAGTTTACCCCATGTCGTAACAGTGGTCACTAAGATAACAAGTGAATAGTTGTGAAATGTATATTGCTCTGTTGCATGAGATGGGTGCCTGTCCTTGCATGGATAGAAGCCTAGCTGCAGCATTAGAATGAAAAGTGTCAAAGTGGAGTGAAGTATTCTAAATGAGTTAGAGATGTGCCATGATGATGTGTTGAGGCCGCTATGTGTCTGATGGATGGGCTTTGCAGGAATCACTGTATGTGGAATGTATCCTGCTGAACAGGATGGAGGCACAAAGGTGCAAGTGGTGATCGGCGACCGCTAGGTATCTGCTCTGACTTTGGGAATTTTCAACTCTGGTTTCTCCCTACTGTTTGGGACAATAGCAAACTGCCTATAAATGAAATGAGAATAGGTAATAATGAGATGTTAATACATGTAAATAGGCCTCACCGCTCACTAATGGGATTCTTGTCTGGACACTAAAACATTGCGTTGGAAAATCAAACTTTTATCATAACACCAGAAGTTTGTTTTTCTGATTTTCCCAACCTACTTGCCACTATCCATGTCATGCAAGGGCTGGTGAGAAAGCAGAGACCAGGGTCCTGAGTGAAGGTAAATTAAACCTATTCAGCAGATTCTCATCTTTCCAGTTCCCCTTTGTCTATGTCCCAACAGTTTGGCATTAAACAGTTCTGGGCAGACTTTAGGAACTGTCCTTTCGTGTCTGGTCTCAGCCCTGGAATAAGCATTACAACAGAATAACACTAAAAACTAAATTAAAATACGAAACAGCTAACAGCAAGGATTGTGCTGAAAGAAGCAATTTATTGATGAAATCTACTTCCAAATATGTCCTTTTCATGCTCATTTCTCCCTTCAGTGAGTTAAGACGCAAGTTTCTGGAAAGGGGTCCAGACCGAATTGGAAAGGAATATAAAAAGGCTGTTTTCGTGGAGTATACTGACAGCACTTTCACGGTTGTAAAACACAAGCCAAATCCAGAGTCGTCAAAGGGGATTCTGGGTCCAGTTTTACGTGGAGAGGTTGGAGATCGCTTTAAGGTAAAGTATTCCATTATACTTGAGTAGTTTGTGATAGAAGTGAAATGTTATGACGTTGAGCATTCTGCACATGTCAACTGAAATTATGATAACAGCGCTTTTTAAAAATCTACGTTCATGTTTAGTTTATATTTTGTATTGATAGAAACAGTTTTTAAGGAAATCTTAAAGTAACCTTGAAACACAGAAATAAGCTACTGAATCAAACGAGTCCATACTAGGTGAACATCCAAGGCCATTCTTTTCAATGGAAAATCTTCGGCTTGAGTCAGTTTTTCTGCTGGAATTTTCTTTTAGGTCCAAGTTTGTTTTGGCAATTGTTCAGTCCAGTTGAGGAGGAATGAATTGGTATCTTTCTTGTCAACTTCCTCCATTGGATGCCACAAATATATGTTCTAATTAGTCATACCTCAGTTATATCTCACTCCTATTAATATGCAATAAACTGGTTCAGCAGAAATAATAAGGTGCCATTTCCAAGGTTTTATTGAATAACAGGAAAATCAATTTTAATCATTGCTAATACGTAGGAAAACAATAAAGCACAACTGCAAATACACAAATACAAATCTGACAAGAGGATAGTGTCTAGTCCAAAAATGATAAAACATCATGTAGTTTAACGTTTACACTATGTCCTTGAGGTGTTAAAGTTTAACCTGTGACCATGGTTGCTGAGAGGTGTTCTGGATTAACAGCAGCTGTGGTTATTGTGAATAGCTTTGAATTCCCAGCGTTTCAATGCTTTTCCAATTTAGTTTGGCTATGGGATTTGTCCTTCCTGGATGAAAGACAGAGAGAGAGAGAGAGAGAGAGATTGACAGAGACTCTTCTTCAGTTCTAGTCACAAATCCATCTCTCCTATCAAAAGCAGCTCCCTGAAATACAATTGGTTTGTGCATTCCAATGTTTGAGTTTTTTTTTATTTTCAAACTGTATAACTGCATGCAATATCTTTCATCTCTAATATGTGAAATATATCATACCGATCTAAGTCAAGGTAAGAGTTGCAGGTTTCTTCACATCTGGTTAGTTTCAGTCCCTTTTGATAAAAATGTTAGTATTGGTCCAGGATGGCTCTTACGTATTATTGGACTAACCTGAAGTCAGATAATTACAGCTACTTTTACATCAGTTTTTTTTTTCATTTTTGAAACCATTTCAGTATTAGAAAGTTCCAGGTATTAAAAACAGATGATGTAATTCAAAAATTGATAGCCCATACTTTATCATTGTTGTAGCACAATGGTAGTCTAAGGCTTCTGCAGTCTGCAATTACTCAATGATGTTCGGGCCAACTGGCCTTCTAGCACAATGTGATGGGCACTGCTTGTGGTTGTTGAAGGTGCAGCTGTACTGTCATCCTGAGAGAGGGCAAACTACTTCATTTTCATTGCAGGACAACTACAACACTTAACAACAACTTGCATTGATTTAATGCATTTAATGTGATTAAAAAGTCAAAAGTCACGATACAGAAATGTTACCAAATACAATTTAACATTCGTCCTTAAAAGGTGATACCAGGTTGGGTGGCCAAAATCTTGGTCAGAGATTTTAAGAAGTGGCTTAAGGGAGAAAAGAGAGTTTATGAGACAGAGATTTAAAAAGGGAATTCCAGAGTTTAGGGTCAGACAGCTGAAGGCATGGCCACCATTAGTCAAACAATTCAAATAAGGTAGCTATGATGGGAAATCCTACTTTGACAATCCTGGTTATGCCAATCTATTCCTTCTTGCACTGGTTCTTGGAGCAATTTAGCTGGTATTGATCTTACCAGCTACTCCTTTCCACTTGCGATGGTAGATTTAATGGGCCACTGCTATCTCACACAGCACAAACATCTCAATATGTGCTCCAGAGAATGTGAGGGCTGTGAATACTGTTACACTGTGCCAATAACACCAGGCCCCTCTAATTCTTTCTTGAATTATGTGCCTTGTGTGCTGCAGGCTGAATCTAAGTAGCAAGTCAAATTTTCCACCCTCCCATTGGCAAGCTGTCTATAAGGAGCACAGTTAGTATTAGTTAAACAAATGTCTGTCTATAGATTGCCCAAAAAGCAAATATAAAGTACCACTCTGTAACACACACCAACAATGATCACACCCCACATAATCTTCACCACAAAGCTGTGGAATATCTTTATGTCCATGCCTGTCACATTCGCTGATGTATTGCCTGCTTTGCTCAATCACTTTCCGATGCAACTTGTGTTTGCCGTGGGGTCTGGATTAGTGTTGCTGGAAAAGCACAGCAGTTCAGGCAGCATCCAAAGAGCAGTACAACTGACATTCCGGGCAAAAGCCCTTCATCAGGAATAGAGGCAGAGAGCCGTAGGCTAACAAGATATCCTAGTCATGTCAACTCCAACCCGCTGAGTCCATCAGTACTGGAAATGTCTGTACTTCCTGATATCTGCATTACTTCCCACAACCTGAAAGTCAAAGCAATTACTCCAAACTGGTGAATAAGATGGCGAATGTGCAGGTGGGGCCAGTGTCATTAGCTGTCATGTGAGAAACATCAGAATGCATCAGTGCACACACTGCTGCTGAGATCATCTGTGTGCAGTGATGTCAGTGCTGATGCATACACAGACTGCGCCACATTTATTTTGCATTAATTAATTTTTAAAGAGTGACAATCAGTTCCTCTTGCTGACTTGGACATTTCCTTATGCACTTCCTCCCACATGCTGATTCATTCAAGGGTGATGCATGGGACAGGCAGTCGTGCCAGTTGCTACCTCAGGCCATCTGTTTTGTTCCCTTTTAAAGATGGTTTCTCCATTTTGTCAATTTTAAAAAATTAATTGTCGAACTCACTGCAAAGCTTTACTAAATACTGTCTGCTCTGATGATTTTCTGCTAAACTTGGAGGTTGTTAATTTTCCTAATGACTTCAGGAATTAATTTCCAAGTTGGTAGCCAAATAACTTGGCAAGATAATTCTGGGGACAATAGAAACAGCCAGTTTCCCATTTCATTTGATAAACTTCTATGTATCAGTCACCACTTTTGAATGACGCCTGCTTCCTCTTTGCACATGCATACTCTTTGCACCACCTGGAGGTGGCATTGAATCCATTTCACAGCCACAGAAAATTGGCAAGGAAAAGATGAACACACCCTAACCTCAACTAGTTGAGATATAAATCCACGGTGCTGTCATGTTACCTAAATGTCATCAGCCTCCAATCTCTAACTTCATGCTGTGGTCAATTATTCTCAGAGTCCTATCACACATTTCCCATTGTCTTCGTTTTTAATGGGAGGTCCCACTGAAAACCACTTTATGGAAAACATTATTGACGGCAATTGTACTCTGCATCTATAAATGTTGTTCTTTTCCACATGATACAGATCATCTTTAAGAATCTTGCGAGCAGACCATACAATATTAATCCACATGGACTGACAGAAATAAGGGTGGACAACACTGAAGGTAGGAAGATATTCTGTTAGAATGACAAAGTCGACACAGCCCCAATGGGGAAGCATTTCCCTAATTTTAGATATTTTCTAATTAACCTGTTCAGGATTGTTATTACACACTTATAGAGGAGGTGGGACTTGAACCTGTGTTTCTTGGCCAGAGGGAGGGACATTACCACTACACCACAAGAGCTCCCATTGTCCCCAATAAGAACTTGCAAGACTCCTCTGTGATCAAAAATCAGTGTACTTTGTAATGATCAGGACTGCGCTGGACTCGAAATGTCAACTCTGCTTTCTCCCCACAGCTGCTGCACAACTGCTGAGTTTCTCCATCTGTATCACATCTGTTCTGAGGATGCCAACTTTGACAAGGAGAACAGTGAAATGTCTACCTTCTTCCTCAACTGAGGAATCCCCACTGTCATGGTTGACAGAGCCCTCAGCCATGTCTGACCCATCTCCCGCACTTCTGCGCTCACCCTTCTCTTCCCTCTCACAACACGGATAGACAATAGACAATAGGTGCAGGAGTAGGCCATTCTACCCTTCGAGCCTGCACCACCATTCAATATGATCATGGCTGATCATCCTTAATCAATATCCTGTTCCTGCCTTATCTCCATAACCCTTGATTCCACAATCCTTGAGAGCTCTATCCAACTCTTTCTTAAATGAATCCAGAGACTGGGCCTCCACTGTCCTCTGGGGCAGAGCATTCCACACAGCCACCACTCTCTGAGTGAAGAAGTTTCTCCTCATCTCTGTCCTAAATGGTCTACCCAGTATTTTTAAGCTGGGTCCTCTGGTTCGGACTCACCCATCAGCGGAAACATGTTTCCTGCTGCCAGAGTGTCCAATCCTTTCATAATATTATATGTCTCAATCAGATTCCCTCTCAGTCTTCTAAACTCAAGGGTATACAAGCCCAGTCGCTCCAGTCTTTCAGCGTAAAGTAGTCCTGCCATTCCAGGAATTGACCTTGTGAACCTACTCTGCACTCCCTCAAAAGCCAGAATGTCTTTCCTCAGATTTGGAGACCAGAACTGCACACAATATTCCAGGTGTGGTCTCACCAAGGCCCTGTACAGCTGCAGAAGCACCTCTTTGCTTCTATACTCAATCCCTCTTGTTATGAAGGCCAGCATGCTATTAGCCTTCTTCATTACTTGCTGTACCTGCATGCTTACCTTCATTGACTGGTGTTCAAAAACACCCAGATCTTTTGTACTGTCCCTTTACCTAAATTGATTCCACTGAAGTAGTAATCTGCCTTCCTGTTCTTGCCACCAAGGTGGATAACCATACATTTATCCACATTAAACTTGCATCTGACCACTCAACTAACCTGTCCAGGTCACCCTGTAATCTCCTAACATCCTCATCACATTTCACCCTGCCACCCAGCTTTGTATCATCAGCAAATTTGCTAATGTTATTACTTATACTATCTTCTATATCATTAATATATATTGTAAAAAGCTGCGGTCCCAGCACTGATCCTTGCGGTACCCCACTGGTCACTGCCTGCCATTCCGAAATGGAGCGGTTTATCACTACTCTTTGTTTCCTGTCAGCCAACCAACTCTCAATCCAAGTTAGTACTTTGCCCCCAATACCATGCACACTAATTTTGCTCACTAACCTCCTATGTGGGACTTTATCAAAAGCTTTCTGAAAATCCAGGTACACTACATCTACTGGATCTCCCTCATCCATTTTCAGAGTTATAGCCTCAAAAAATTCCAGAAGATTAGTCAAGCATGATTTCCCCTTCATAAATCCATGCTGACTCTGATCTATCCTGTTACTACTATTCAGATGTGTCGTAATTTCATCCTTTATAATAGACTCCAGCATCTTTCTCACTACTGAGGTCAGACTAACTAGTCTATAATTTCCTGCTTTCTCTCTCTCACCTTTCTTAAAAAGTGGTACAACATTAGCCACCCTCCAATCTGCAGGAACTGATCCTGAATCTATTGAACTCTGGAAAATAATCACCAACGCATCCACGATTTCTCGAGCCACCTCCTTCAGTACCCTGGGATGTAGACCATCAAGCCCCGGGGACTTATCAACCTTCAGACCTAACAGTCTCTCCAACACCAATTCCTGGGAAATATAAATTCCCCTAGGTTCAGGTCCTTCAGCCACTGTTACCTCAGAGAGATTGCTTGTGTCTTCCCCAGTGAACACAGATCTGAAGTACCAATTCAATTCTTCTGCCGTTTCTTAATTCCCCGTAATATATTCCCCTGTTTCTGTCTTCAAGGGCCCAATTTTAGTCTTAACCATTTTTTTTGCCTTTCACATACCTAAAAAAGCTTTTACTATCCTCCTTTATATTTTTGGCCAGTTTACCTTTGTACCTCATTTTTTCTCTGCGTATTTCCTTCTTAGTAATCCTCTGTTGTTCTTTAAAAGCTTCCCAGTCCTCCGTTTCCCACTTATCTTTGCTATGTTGTACTTTTTCTCTTTTAACTTTAATGGAGACAATTTATAACTATGAAAAAGACATTGCTTACATATTTGTAAATGGCATGACAAAACCTGTCCACTGAGTGATAACATGATCTTTTCACATGAGCTTTGTCTTACAAAGGTCAAAGACTTTCCAAATATGAGCAATGTTAAAGATATTCAGCTGAGCAAGAGTTTTTGTTTTTGGAAAAACCTCAAATCCACATTCTTGGCTATCCTTAATAATCTTTCATCCCCTTGCTCAACAAGAACCTATTTATGTCTGCCTCACAAATCTTCTAGGACCCTGCTTCCATCACCTTTTCAGGAGAAGAATTCCAAAGGCTGAGTACACCCTGAGAGAAAAAAAAAAGTTGCCTCATCTCTATTTTAGGAGAAAGTGAGGACTGCAGGTGTTGGATATCAGAGTCGAAAAGGGTGGCGCTGGAAAAGCGCTACAGGTCACGCAGCATCTGAGGAACAGGAGAATCGACCATTCTAATGAAGGGCTTATGCCCGAAACATCGATTCTCCTGCTCTTTGGATGCTTCCTCACCTATTGTGCTTTTTCAGCACCACACTTTTTGACCCATCTCTGTTTTAAATGGTCAACCTCAGATTTTTAAACAATGACTCCTCGTTCTTGATTCTCCCAGAAGAGGCAACATCCTCTCAACATTTATCCTCTCAGCATCTTACATGTATCAATTGAATCACCACTAACTTTTTAAAACTCTAGTAGATACAAGCCTAGCCTGTTCAACCTTTCCTCATAAGATTAGATTAGATTACTTACAGTGTGGAAACAGGCCCTTTGGCCCAACAAGTCCACACCGACCCGCCAAAGCGCAACCCACCCATACCCCTACATGTACCTCTTACCTAACACTACAGGCAAATTAGCATGGCCAATTCACCTGACCCGCACATCTTTGGACTGTGGGAGGAAACCGGAGCACCCGGAGGAAACCCACGCAGACATGGGGAGAACATGCAAACTCCATACAGTCAGTCGCCTGAGTCGGGAATTGAACCCGGGTCTCAGGCGCTGTGTGGCAGCAGTGCTAACCTCTGTGCCACCGTGCCGCCCACTCATTGCAGATATTATTCCATTAAGCCATCTCTAATCCAATTCCAATACATTCATATCCTTCTTTAAATAAAGTGACTACTTTCCACAGCATTCCAGACATTGTCTCACCAGTGCCCTGTAAAACAGAAGCATAACGTCCAGATTTTTATCTTCAAGATCCCCCCACAATAAATGATAACATTCCATTAGCTTTTCTAATTACTTGCTGTACGTATATTCTAATTCATGCATTAGTAAACTCAGATCCCAGGGCACTTCATTCATTTTAAAACCTTTCTGTCTGAAAACATGTTATAATCTGGATTGGAACAACATTAAGAACAAAGATGTTACTCCCAAGCAGAATACACAAATTTCAACTGAATTATTATATAATGGTAACCAGAACTGTTCCACCTTGCACAGCACCCATATTTCATCTTTATCAAAATGTCTCCTTTATGTGCTCCGCTGGACAATGTTCTCACTTGAATGTACTTCTGAACAGATTATTGAATAACAAATTTGTAAGCATTATGGCTGTTAGATTAATGGTATTAATAGTGTTTTTATTAAGATTCTTCAATTTCTGGAACTGATTCTGCATGCTGTATAAATTCTAGTTGGATTCTGTCTGCAGGTCACAATGTAAGAAACCATATTGTTAAGCCCAATAGTACAGTCACTTACTTTTGGAATGTGACTGAAAATGACGGACCAACCGACTCTGATCTGGGCTGCCTGACTCGATTTTACTTCAGTAATCTGGATATGGATCGTGATATCGCCTCAGGACTTATTGGCCCTCTGTTAATCTGTGCAAAAGACATGCTGGATATCAATGCACGAATGGTGAGGAGAAGCTCTGTGTTAATTATTTGAGATTATTCTCCATAAGTATTAGGGAGTACCACACTTCCCCTTCCTTCCTTTCCTGAACACCTTGCATCCAGGACATTTAGTTGTCAATGCTGCCTTTCACTGTTATCACAACATCATTTCTCAACATAATTATCTGCATATGAATCTCATCAATATAATTTACTGCATGCCATGCGTTCACATAAATATACTTCACTCCCAATTTAGACTTTGTTACTCTCTCTTTTATGATGAACCCATTGAAGACTTTGATCTGAGAAGCTCCTTGAAAGTAGAGTCGCAGGTGAACAGGATAGTGAAGGCGGCGTTTGGTATGCTTTCCTCTATTGGTCAGAGTATTGAGTATAGGAGTTGGGAGGTCATGTTGCAGGGTGTACAGTGCATTGGTTAGGCCACTTTTGGAATATTGTGTGCAGTTCTGGTCTCCTTCCTATCAGAAGAATATTGTGAAATTTGAAAGCGTTCAGAAAAGATTACCAAGCATGTTACCAGGGTTGGAGGGTTTGAGCTACAGGGAGATGCTGAATAGGCTGGGGCTATTTTCCCCGGAGCGTCTGAGGCTGAGGGGTGACCTTATCGAGGTTTATAAAATCTTGAAGGGCATGGATAGGGTAAATAGACAAAGTATTTTCCCTGGTGTGGGGGAGTCCAGAACTAGAGGGTATAGATTTAGGGTGAGAGGGTAAAGATATAAAAGAGACCTAAGGGGCAACTTTTTCATGCAGAATGGCGCATGTATGGAATGAGCTGCCAGAGGAAGTGGTGGAGGCTGGTACAATTGCAACTTTTCAAAGGCATCTGGGTTGGTACATGAATAGGAAGTATTTGGAGGGATGTGTGCTGGCATGTGAGACTAGATTAGGTTGGGATATCTGGTCGAGTTGGACCGAAGGGTCTGTTTCTGTGCTGTACATCTCTAGGACTCGAAGAGTCACTGGACTGAAACATTAACTCTGACTTCTCTTCACAGATGCTGCCAGACCTTCTGAGCTTTTCCAGCAATTTCTGTTTTTGCCACTGAAAACTTTACTATTTTCTGATTCCAGTGCCACCTCTGTTTTCCAATATGCTTTGTATCTTGATATTCCTCTCTAGTATCATCTCCAAGTTCCCATATGTTTTCAAGTTAGTTTAAACCTCCCCAACAACACTAAAAAAATCACACTGCAAGGAAGTCGGTCCTAGCTCTGCTTCGGTTGAAATCTAACTCAGCCTGTGTATATCCCTCTACCCACTTCCAGCCTGAATTTCACACAAATTTAAATCCCTCCCTCTTTCCAGATATGCATTCATCTGTTTTATTCCTGTTTTATTGTGTGTGACACTGGGAGTAGTCCAGAGGTTACTACCTTTGAGATCCTCTTTGCTAATTTCCTACCTAACTTCACATGTTGGAACATGATGTCTGGCTTTTCACCAATCCCCCTGAACGTATTCCGCAGTCATTCAGTGACATCCTTGACACCCAAATCAGGAAGGACTTTACCCTGGATTCAAATCTGCATCTACAAGCACCTGTCTGTTCTCACAAGTATCCAATTTCCCAGAACTATTTGCCTTTGGGCCTTCTCTGTGCTCTCTGTACAGCTGAGCAAGTCATAGTTTTGGCTGCACTCCCCAGATGAACCATCACTTTCATCAGTTTATACTTGACTGCCCAGTGGGCAGCAATTCATTGTTTCCTGATAGTTCTGCAGTATGTAGCTGCAGGGTGACTACATTATAAACATGTTAGATAGAAAGCACTCAACCTCCTGGATGCCCACTGTTGCTAAAGCTCTGAAACACCATGTTAGAGCTGCTGCAACTGACAACGCTTCCTGTGCAAATGGTCACCCAGAACACAAGAGGCTCCCTAGAATTGCCACATATGACCAAATGTTCAATTGAGGGGGTCAGAACTGCCTTGTCATTCCTCCAACTATTAAATGATAAATATTGCTACTATTAATAAACTTTGCTACTCAAAATAAAGACTCACCAGCTACTCACTTCCACTTTGTTGGAAATAGAGAAACTAACTGAATGTTTTATTTAAAGTTTAAAAATCTACCAGCTGCCTGCAACATTTCCTAATTTTGGAGAAATGAAAATGTTGAATGAAGAACCAGTTATAATTAAAGATTTCCATCCTACAGAAAAAAAAACAAATTGAAAACTATAGAGAAATGCAAAATAGTATGCCTCTCTTTTAAACTAATAGATTTCTGCCAGGTCTAACAATGAATTGACAGGCTACCTCATGGAGTGATAAAATACATGCCAAGAAAAATTAGATGGCTAACATTGAATATTAGGTTGGATTGATGTCCTTCTGGAATTTTATTTTGGTTATCTTGAGCAAGGGGAAGAAACATAGCAGGAGGAATTTGCCAAAGGTTAAACTAGTTATATATAAAAGAAAGATGAAATACATTAAAACTGCACTCTAGAAGGTACAGACTTGATGATTGGACTCAGTGATTTTATCATTTTGTTCGATTTCAGCTTGAGACAATTCCTTGTTGAAATTGAGACATTTTAATATTTTGAAGGGAAAGCAATCCATGATGCTTGTTTTTCTGCTACTTCTACATTAGATTCTTACAGTGTGAAAACAGGCCCTTCGGCCCAACAAGTCCACACCAACCCGCCGAAGCACAACCCACCCAGACCCAGTCCCCTACATTAACCCCTTTAGCTAACACTACGGGCAATTTAGCATGGCCAATTCACCTAACCTGCACACATTTTTGGACAGTAGGAGGAAACCGGAGCACCTGGAGGAAACCCACGCAGACACGGGGAGAATGTGCAAACTCCACACAGTTGCCTGAGGCGGGAATTGAACCTGGGTCTCTGGCGCTGAGAGGCATTAATGCTAACCACTGTGCCTCTGATGCTAATTTTATTTTTCAATACATCCAACTTAGAATGCAGCCTTTTCTTTTGTTCTGTGCTTTCTAACATCCAAATAAATTGAGTAACATTACTGTTCTTTGACTGTAGAGCTCTGAAATTAAGACTGATTGCAACAAACCTATTCAAATTGGTGTTGGTAGGTCCAGAGTAGGCAGCATTGGTGAGCCTGGCTCAAACTTCATGGTGGTGATGGCAGCGAGGGTGATCTGGACATTTTCTTTCCCTTATGTTTCTGTTTCTTTAATTTCAGCTCTTGTTTTTTAATTCTAACCAATTTATTCTAAGCTGGTGTCAGAGAGTGGCTACTCTGTGCGCTTTGCACTATATGCCTGTACACTTGTACTTAGGTACATGTGACAATAAAATCTAATCTGAAATCTAATCTAAATTCACTCCTTCCTTGGATCATTTTAGTCACCTGAGATCTTCCCACCTTCCATTTTCTACAACATTTTTAAAAAATCTAAGTGCTCTATTAATTTCTTTTGTAGTCAACTTAACTTTGAAGAGAAAGTTAAGAAAAGTAAAGGAATAATCGGTCATATTTTTAGCCCATCATTCATAATTTCCAAAAAGATTTCAAAACCCTTTAGAAAACTGAAGTGTGAGTAAGATGACAATGCAACAAAAATGTTTTTACATATTTAGAATGACTGCAATGACTTGGCAATCACTGGAGTAGACACAAAATTCTCTTCAGAGAGCCACATTTCGGTTGCAGGGTGCATAGGAGCTGCAAGTAGAATTGTAAATCTTGAACTCACAAGATAAGGCAAATGACATATCTCCACTGTGACAATATTGAGCCAAATATTACATTTTTTTTCTATTTTCTTCACAGGTAAAAATTGACAGAGCCAAATACCTTTTGTTCTCCATCTTTGATGAGAATAAAAGCTGGTACATAAAGGATAATATTGAAAAATATTGTGAGGATCCATCACAGGTGAACCCAAATGATCCCAAATTTTATGATTCCAACCTCATGCACAGTAAGTGATTGTTGATGTTTCAATAACACAAGACATCCAACTTAGCCCTAAATAATCTTTGACATATCTTTCAAGGGATATGTAACTGAAGTTTGCATCTGAGTTTAATATTAGCAGCATCTGGATGTTTGGAGGATAATACAATTGACTTTTTCTAGCTTCCGGCTTAGATTGCTTTTGATTAACCTCAAGGCAGTCCTAGACCTAGTTTTATAGATTTCAGTATGGAAATGGTGGGACAAGTGCTTGTAACTTACATCAGGGAAACTGCACCTTGGTACGATACAGAAAGAATGAGCAATAAAGTATTCCACTTGGTAATAGACAATCTCCATAATCTTTATTATTACATTTGATAAGGGAAGACCTTTAATTTTATATCTTTGAGTGTGTGTCTGCGCATTCATCACATACACATAATTAATTAAGATGTACACATTTCTGGACAATAAGGATAAGCTTTTGGATTAAATGTCAGAATGGCATGGGAGGTGGGCAGTTGCATAAACTTACTCTTCAGACTGGCATGCTCATTTCTTCATGTAATGATGTGTTCAAAGCTTAAAATACTCCAAGAAGAGAGGGATGAGGCAGCTTGCCTGAAATGGATAATTGGCCAGTTGAGGCTCTTCATAAACCTGTCGGATGGCCAAAGCCAATTTCTTTATGAAACACAAGATGCATTCAGGGTCCATAACTAGGAGGACAAAGCAATGAAACAATGAAAAATAAGTCAGTATGTTGGAACAGTAGCCACAGGCATCACTGATAAGGGAAAAGCACATAGAAGGCAGTTGGCCATCAAGTATTAAGAGAATTATTTGCAACATAATTCATAAGGTTCTATAAGGGAATGGTCCTGATGGTGGATATGTCTTTCTACATATGGACCATAGAGATTCATCACTGAAGTTCAGGTTGACTCCAGGTTCCAGATGAAAAGGAAGAAAGAACATTGTAAAAAATAGTGAAATGCTACCCAGAAGATCAGATCGATACAGGCAGATCCCTGAGCAGTGGTGGGGAACATGCTACAGCATTAGTGCCACAGAAGACAACATCTAAGCGCCCTCATAAGGGTCATCTAAAGACCCACAGAAGGCCTTGCCAAAGACTTCCCATGACTGCGACATTCAAAGAACTTGCACTTCTCTTCAACCAGCTCCATCCAAGAATTGGCAACTGGCACTGGTGGCATCTCACACCAGTGGAGGACATCATTGTATGATTGAGGTAAAAGGTGCTTCATGCATGGATTGAATAGTTTTGACAATACACAGCCTTGTCATATTCTACCCACATTTTAACCATCCATCACCTAACCCAATACTCATTACTTGGTCTTGATATAGGCTCTGGATGAATCTCACATCTGTAGCATCAATGTTATATTTCAGCACCACATCCAACATCTTTTGGTGATCATTACAAACAATCAACCTTTCATAATCTTTGAAGCATATGCAAATACTGTTGTTAACATCTAGATATTTATCAAAAGTTAAAGGACACAAGATGCCATGACTCTACAGATATGTCTGTCAATAAGAGAATCCATGATACGGATGATTCTAATGGAAGTTCATGAGGTGGTCCCCTCGTCACCATTTACCATTTCCTCAGCTCTTTCATGACACACTTGAACGCTGGAAGGAACCCCTGGTTGGGGAGTGGGTAACAGGTGCCCCTCCACCCTGATGCTTTGCTTGACTGGTCAAAGTCACTGATTGCAGCATACATTTTGTGAATGTCAGTGTATTGTTCCTACATTCACTTTGAGTGGTGCTGCATATGGTTCTTCATGGGGTTGACCACTTTTTTAGATGGAGGACCTCACCCAGTTAAGGTGAGACACAATGAAGTAGATGAGGTAAGTTAATGCCTCCATTCTTACCTCATGACCCTGCAGGTCCTCAGGTAGTCCTAATCATAGGCACGCATCTCATGTTGGTTCTCCAAACAGAGCCACTTGACCCCCAAAGATCTGCATTTCTGCCTTTTGTGCTGGCCTAAGCCTGTTCTCATTGTCCAGAACTTGAACTTTGCTTTATCCTCCAGCTCTGATCTGATGTCTACTTCACACTGTGCAAAATGGCCAGAGATGTTTAAAAAGACTAACATGCTAATGTTTTAAAAGAATACTTTACCTTGACATAAAATGGTGTCCATGGGGTCAGGTGACTTCTTGTATGCTTTGTACAGACATGGGGCAGTCATTTCTCAGCATATATCAGAAAAGTTAAATATAAATAATCTGCCCAGGTGTTGATAAACACCCTTCTCCATTTAAATTGAAGAGACTATGTAATAAATCTGATAGACTTAGTGGACTATGAAGAAGGAAGTATAAATATAGACATTCAAAGACTATTCATAACTGGACTATTGATGGGATAACAAACATCCTCCATTGCTTCAGCATCAACTTATTTGGGTTGAGAATGGAATCTTTGATACTGTAGTCATATGACTGAAACAGGCTCAGGATAGGAAATACCTTAAGAATTCACAAAGACACCCCACAGCAGTCAGTCTGAGATACAAAGTGAAAATATCTCACCCAGTAAAAGGGAAAAACTGTGCCACAAAAATGGAGGCAATTAAGTGGAGCTAATTTATTTTCGCCACAGGGTTAGAAATGCTCTGATCAGATATGACCACAACTTTGAAAAAGCCAAAACCTGCTGCTGCTTAAACCATGAGTTCATACCCGAGGCGTTAATGTAAATTTTTCTTTCAGTGAACCAAGGGAGAGTGTTTGGGCTTGCAAATCTTCTGACAACTTCTTGAAGAATTAGAGTATTAATGATTTTCTGCACTTTAAGAAATCTAAGTGATTGTGACATTTTAGCATTCGTTCTTCTTTTGTGTGTATATACATGTCTTCTCTGAATCTGGAGTGTTGTGAGCATATTTCAAGTATTCTTGAAAGTAAACTTTTGCCTTTCTGATTTAAACTTATAAGGAAGCCTGTCTGACTTTAAAGTCACATCAAAAGACGTAAAAATATTCCTCAAAAAAATGCAGCTGCAGTTTTTTGAAAGGTGGGTTAAAAGGGAAAATATATTTCACATCTCTATAAAGGTGTGAGGACTCAGAGGTTCGATGTGTATACAAGGAAGATGTCATGGTGGAGATAGATCCTAATGTGTCTTCCTCCACGGGACAACTCGTATCAACTCCTCCTCCTCCGCAGTTGGCCCAATGAAACATAGAAGAAAAGGTAGTCATGAGATCTCAACACAATTAATGCAAGTTTCAGCTGCTTAAGATAATGAAATGACAGTTCACTGTTCGGAGAGGACCTAGCGGCGTTCAGATTTTTTCAGTCCTGTCCATGCTGGGTTCTTGTTTTGCCATCGCCAATGCTCCAGACACTATGGCCAGATCAACAGCCATCTTCAAAATGGACCTGTTGTGTGCACTTGTATGTCCTACCACATGAACGTGTTCTCTTTCACCTTAGCATTGTTGTTTGACCTCTGTTTGGCCCACAAGCTGAAGAACAATTCCATAAAACAATAGCTCTCTCCTTCACCCAATTGCAGATTTTTATTCATGAACGGTATTTCTGACTTCCCCTCTGCCTACTGTCCATTAGCACTGCTTACAGGTTCTCAGTTCTGCTCACCTATGATCAGAACTGAACATAACTTCAGGATCCCCAAATATTTTGCATTTGGTGATTGCTCACCAGGATGCTTGCCTAGTGGGCCTATGTTTGGACTGACTCATCCAGAAATGCAAAAGTCATTGAAATGTTTCCTGCACTGGACTCAAATCCTCTTCCACTCTTCTCTGCCATTTGACTCCTGTGCCATTTCAAGCCTTATTTTGTATCTGCCATGCAGGCCCTCTCATGTCACTCACAATTATGTTGACGCTTCTCCATGCTGTCACCACGATTAACATATATCGAGTGAGGAGTTAGAGAAATGGCGTGGAGTTACTGAATTCTCCTATTCACTGCCCTCTGTTCAAAGCATCTTTCAACTATTGAGATAAATGGCAATCACAGCAGTAACTGTTGCTTGCCCTTTAAATCAAGCCTGCTGCTTCTTCTGAATTGCCTCCTTCCTGTGCTTGCTGTTGCTAATTGGACTACGAGCAATGAATGTGACTTTGGGTCAATTAAGTTGACTATCAATTAAAAGGCAATGTGTGGAACCCAGAAATGAATATGATGCTGAAGCCTCGACCCAGGAAGTGAAATCCTATCCCAGTTTTTTTTTCACATTTGTCATTTGTCTGTATTATTAACATATACCAACGTTATATTTCAGGTACTGATCTGTATGATTGCTTGTTATTTTGTAGGTATTAATGGGTTTGTCTATGAAAATGTCCCCGGGTTGAAATTCTGTGAGGATGACGTGATTTTTTGGCATATAATCGTTGGTGCTGAAGACAACTTTCTTTCAATTTATTTCCATGGACAAACATTTAAACATGACGGGGTGTATGAAGATGTGTTAACTCTCTTCCCACTTTCCAGTGAAACAATCCACATGAACATGGATAACATTGGTCAGTAATACAGAATCTTATACTTAGTTTGCAGGGAAATGAAACATATGGACCGCCACAAAACCTCTATCCATGATCCTAGCAGGTATGCTGGGATCATGGCCTCCGATTCGGTTCACTCATATTCCCCCTGAGCGTATGATGTCAGTGGGGTGATGTCTAATTTGCAAGCAGATACTGAGAGTTGTAAAGTCCAGCATCATCTGTTTCATGCAGTCAGAAAATATGAACCAATTATAATTCTTAAAGGCAACAAAGGAAGTAAATCTAGACATTCCTACCCCCTAACTTTGGGCAGAGTCCAGACCATTTTATCCACTGGAACTATCTCGAAGCCAACATGTTGGAACTTACTAAGCCTGGTAAATCGGAGCTTCTAGATTAGAAAGGCTCTGGTCTGTTTTTGGTTCCACTCCATGAACCTTAAAGATATTAGCTCATAATGAGAGTTATCAGTTTTGCCCTTTACAAGGTATGTCACAAAAATATAGTAAATGTTAGTTCAAATCAAATGCAATAATCTCAGCTCCAAGACATTACTGCAAGAGTTCCTCAGTTTAATGTCCTTGGCCAACCATCTTCTGCTTACTCATCAGTGACCTCCACTCGGTATAAGGCCAGAAGTGGGAAATGTTCACTGATCAACACCATTCACAACTCCTCAGATACTAATATAGTCCATGTTCAAATTCAGCGCAACTTGGACAGCATCGGGCTTGTGCAATTGAGTAGCAAGTAACAATCATGCTGGACAAATGCTAGGCAATGATGACCTCTAACAAGAGAGAATCTAATCATCTTGTCAGGTCATTCAATGATTGTATCATTGTCGAATACCCCACTAACAAGATCCTGAGGAACACCATCGACCAAAAATTGAACTAGACCAGCCATATAAATATAACGGCTACAAAAGCAGGTCAGAGTTTGGGAATTCTATGACAAGTAGCTCACCTCTTAGCTCCCTAAAACCTATCCACCATCTATAATATACATTGGGGTGTCATGTAATATTGTCCACTTGCTTGGATAATTGCAAATCCAACAACGCTCAAGAAACTTGGTACCACCCAGGACAAAGCAGCTCACATTCAATTTCTTCAACACCCACTCCCTCCACTGTTGATGCACAGTGGCAGCAGTTGTGTTTCATCTGCAAGATGCATTGCAACAACTCATCAAGACTCCTTTAACATCACCTTCCAAATCGGTGACCTGTACCACCTAGGACAAGTGCAGCAGATGTATGGGAACACCACCACTTGCATGTTCCTTTGCTAATAATATGGAATGCAGCAGATCAAGAAAGCAGCCCATCATCTTTTCAAGAAAAAAAACCAAAAGAACTGCGGTGGCACAGTGGTTAGCACTGCTACCTTACAGCACCAGAGACCCGGGTTCAATTCCAACCTTAAGTGATTCTCTGTGTGGAGTTTGTACATTCTCCCCATGTCCGTGTGGGTTTCCTCCCACAACCCAAAAAAATGTAAAGGTTAGGTGAATTGGCCATGCTAAATTGCCCACAGTGTTAGGTGAAGGGGTAAATGTAGGGGGTGGGTTGCGCTTTGGACTTGTTGGGCTGAAGGGCCTGTTTCCACACTGTAAGTAATCTATAAAAAATATAAATTGTTGGAAAAACTAATCAGGTCTAGCAGTATCTGTGCAGAGAAAACATTTAGTGTTCTGAAGAAGGGTTATTGGATCTGAAATGATTTGGAGATGGCAGCGTTGGATTGGGGTGTACAAAGTTAAAAATCACAAAACACCAGATTATAGTCCAACAGGTTTATTTGGAAGGACTAACTTTCGGAGTGCTGCTCCTTTATCAGATGGTGCCACCTGATGAAGGAGAAGCACTTGGAAAGTACCTGTTGGACTATAACCTGGTTTTGTGTGATTTTTAACTTGGATCTCTGAAATGTTAGCTGTTTTTTTCTCCACAGATGCTGGCAGACCTGCTGAGATTTTTCAGCAACTAATATTTTTGTACCAGTTTCTCAAGGGCTATTATGGATGTGCCAATAAATACTAGCCAGCAATGCCCACATCCAGAAAGCATTAAAAAAACTATCTGAATTGCTCTTCCTTATAGTCTACGACTGACAGCCCAGCTAAATCACATTCAAAATGGGAGAACTCCTAGATCTGAAGGAGAATCACTGGACTCAGAATGCTAACTCTGTCTCAATTTCCACAGATGGTGCCAGACCTGCTGAGTTTTTCCAACGCTTGTTTTCACTTCAATTACTAAATTAAACTGATTATGTATGATTACAGTTAAATTTAGGTAAAGATTGATTCTTTCTGGCTTTATTATTTTATTTAGTTACTAATTTTCACGTCAATCTCTCATCCTTCAGGTTTGTGGTTCCTTGAACCCCTCAATTACCATTATCAAGTTCAGGGCATGAGGGCAAAGTTCAGAGTTCGTTACTGTGACAATGACCCAGAAACCGTTGAAGAATTCCTTCAGGAAATTGATCCTGACGAGGCATATGGCAATATACTTCAAGAAGAAACAGAGCAATTTATTTTCACACCCCGCAGTTTCAAAAGGCACAACAACAACATAACAAAACTATATGAAGCAATTGAACTGGAAGAATTAATGAATATCACTAATGAAGTGGAAAATATGACTGAGAAAGATCAAATCTGGTCACATTGTAGACCAAGGCCAAATCACACATTACGTAAGCAATACACTGAGGAAAAAAAAGAAAATGATGATACAAATCATATCAATCATTTATCTAAAGACTCCAAGAAACTGAATCAAAGTATTAGGAAGGATTTCTCTCATACAACTGAAACCAGCAACAAGCAAATTACAAAAGAACCTGATAATTCTTCCATCACTAAAAACAGCAGAGTTAAGAAACACAATAAAAGAGAAATCGATGAGTTAATTAAAACAGATCACAGTTCAGATAATCTTGTTTGGAAAGGCAGAAGAGGAGAGATGCCATTGCATGATCATCCAGAACATAACCTAACCTTTGCAGGAACTGATAGAAAACTAGACTTCCTATATGCAAATCAAATTCTTAAAAAAGAGGTAAGATCAACCAACAAATCGAAATTGAATCAAAGCCAAATACTGGACCATGGGACTAATGCAAAAAGTCAGCTTCACAAAACATTGACATTGGAGCAGGTATTTAGCAACGGAACAACTGGGGCTAAACTCTGGGACAATGATACAGCTGCAACCTTTAGGGAATCTGACAGTATGACATCTAATCACACATCATTTAATGGAACTTCAACCATGCCAGCTATAATTGATTCTCAACAATCCAATGAAGAGTCAATTGATTATGATGACTATGCAGGTGACATTAACAGTGGGGATGACGATGGGTCCAGCTACAAAGATCTGCATAATGTTAACTTTGAAGACTTCTCTAACAGAGAGTGGTGCCCAGAGGAAGAGGCAAGGCTGACCCCTCGAACAGCTAATTCGCAGTCTAAATACTATTACATTGCAGCTGAGGAACTGATATGGGACTATGCGGCCAAGCAAACAAATGAAGCTTTTAAGCACAGGTAAGTGAATATCAATTTTGCTTCAGAAGGTCAATATAACAAAAAAGATAACAATATCTAGGCAATTAACTACAGATTGTACATGTAGCCATTTCTATTCAAGCCAACTACTTTTGAAATTTATATTAATAAGGCACCAACTTGTTGCAGGTAAAGCACAAGTCAACAAACTTGTTAAACACCAAACACAATACACTACAGACAGAGTTACGGAGAACAGGTTAAATAAGGCTCTGTTGCCCTGTGACATCCAATCGTAAATGGCCCAGATAACAAAACAATGAACAGAATGACTCCAAAGAACTGAGGTGCTGGAAAACAGAAACAAAAACAGAAATTACTGGAAAAATTCAGGCAGGTCTGGCAGCATCCTTGGAGAGAAAGCAGAGTTAACATTTTGGATCCAGTGACCCTTCTTCAAAACCTAACAATGAACCAGAGGTTCAGGTCGAATGAACATCACCACATCGAATGACAAGATAGGCCAAAACATAGCCAAAGACATGGCTGAAGGGTCAAAAGCACATTCTGAATGGCAAACACGGAATGGGCCATTTATCTTGGCTTCCTTAACATTGCAGTTGCTAGTCTTCAGCAAATGCAATTCACCCCACTGACACAGCAGAGATTCCAGATCTCAATATCTTCACAGATTTAATACTAAAGAATTACGCTCAAGAATTATCCATATCCCTAGAAAGGTTTGATAGTACATCCACAACTCTGGTATTTATCCAATAAGCCAAATTTAATATAACAACCATTGAAAATATTGGCTAAAGTATTGTTAGCAGTTGCACATGTATATTAAATAAAGACATGTAGCAAATTGCCCATATCATGTTCACAAAGTGTAGGACAAAATTACTGTTCTATCATCAAAGTGTTGGAAGGTTGTGGGTGACAGTGATATCAAGCAGCACTTCCTGAGAAATATTATTTAAGAAAGGTGGTAAGGACAAGCCAGGGAACTACAGACCATGTGAGCCTGGTGTCGGTGGTGGGCAAGTTGTTGGAGGGAATTCTGAGGGACAGGATGTATGTGTATTTGGAAAGGCAAGGACTGATTAGGAATAGTCAACATGGCTTTGTCCATGGGAAATCATGTCTCACAAACTTGATTGAGTTTTCTGAAGAAGTAACAAAGAGGATTCATGAGGGCAGAGTGGTAGACGTGATCTATTTGGATTTCAGTAAGGCATTCGACAAGGTTCCCCATTGGAGACTGGTTAGCAAGTTTAGATCTCATGGAATACAGGGAGAACTAGCCATCTGGATACAGAACTGACTCAAAGGTAGAAGACAGAGGGTGGTGGTGGAGAGTTGCTTTTCAGATTGGAGGCTTGTGACCAGTGGAGTGCCACAAAGATCGGTGCTGAGTCCACTACTTTTTGCCACTCATATAAATGATTTGGATGTGAGCATGAGGTACAGTTAGTAAGTTTGCAGATGACACCAAAATTGGAGGTGTAGTGGACAGCGAAGGAGGTTACCTCAGATTACGATGGGATTGTGATCAGATGAGCCAATGGGCTGAGGGGTGGCAGACAGAGTTTAATTTAGGTAAATGCGAGGTGCTGCATTTTGGGAAAGCAAATCTTAGCAAGATTTATACACCTAATGGTAAGGGAATGTTGCTGAACAAAGAGACCTTGGAGTGCAGGTTCATAGCTCCTTGAAAGTAGAGTCATAGGTAGATAAGATAGTGAAGAAAGTGTTTGGTATGCTTTCCTTTATTGGTCAGAGTATTGAGTACGGGGTTAGGAGATCCTGTTGAGGCTATACCCAGGATGTTAGTTAGGCCACTGCTGAAATATTGCGTAGAATTCTGGTCTCCTTCCTATCGGAAGGATGTTGTGAAACGTGAAAGGATTCGGAAAAGATTTACAGGAATGTTGCCAGGGTTGGAGGATTGAGCTATAGGAAGATGTTGAATAGGCTATGGCTGTTTTCCCTGGAGAGTGGGAGGCTGAGAGATTACCTTATAGAGGCTTATAAAATCATGAGGGGCATGGATAGGATAAATAGACAAGGTCTTTTCCCTGGGGTGGGTGAGTCCAGAACTAGAGAACATAGGTTTAGGGTGAGAGGGGAAAGATATAAAAGAGACCTAACGGGGAACTTTTTCAAGCAGAGGGTGGTACATGCATGGAATGAGCTGCCAGAGGAAGTGGTGGAGGCTACTAAATTTGCACCATTTTAAAGGCATCTGGATGGGTATATAAATAGGAAGGGTGTGGAAGGATATAGGCCAGGTGCTGGCAGGTCGGACTAGATTGGGTTGGGATATCTAGTTGGGATGGACGAGTTGGACCATAGGGTCTATTTCTGTGCTGTACATATCTATGACTCTATAACCCGATCACTGATGCCCAGTTTTCTGTTTTGTGAAGACCATTCAGCTCCAGACACCATAACAGTCTTGACAATTATGAACAAAAGAGCTAAATTTCAATGTTGAGCTGAGAGTGATTGCCTTTGATATCAAGAGAGTATTTGACTGAGTGTGGCATCAAGGAGACATAGTAAAACTGAAGTCAATGGAACTCAAGGAAAAAATCTCCATTAGTTTGAATCATAGCTAGCACAAAAGAAGGTGGTTGTGGTTGTTGGATGCTAATCATCTTGGTATTAATGCTTCACTGCAGCAGTTCCTCAGTATAGTGTCTAGGCCCAATTATCTTCAGCTCCTTCATTAATGACTTTCCCTCCATCATAAATTTATTAATGAGGGATGTTCACTGATCAACACCATTCACAGCTCCTCAGATACTGAACTAGTCTGAGTTTGCATGCATCAAGACCTGATTGGGCTCATAAGTGAGAAATACCATTCATGCTCTACCTCAACCAGGCAATGGCCATCTCCCTTTGGCGCTCAATTACATTACCATCACTAAATCCATCACCATCAGCAACCTAGGAATCACCAGGGACTAGAAATGTAACAGGACAAGCTTCCACATAAACCTGTTGGACTATAACCTGGTGTTGTGTGATTTTTAACTTTGGACAAGCATAAAATTCTACGTAAAACAAGTCGAAGAATGGGAATTCTGCAGCAAGCAACACAACTCCTGACATTCCTAAGCTTGCTCATCATCTACAAGGCACAAATCAGGAGAATATTCTGCACTTGCATGGGAGGAGAGAAGCTCCATAAACACTTAGAAGACATGACACAATCCAGGTCAAATCAAAGCAGCTTGCTTGATCAGCACCCAATCCACTCACTTCACCTTTAGCACAAAGTGTACCATACATAAGCTGCTACTCACCAAAGGGTCCTTTGAAAGCTCCTTCCAAATCTACTTCTACCAAGGTACCATCCTGACCTAATAACATACAGTGTTCCTTCACAGTTGCTGGGTCAACAGTCTGGTATTCACTCTGTAGTAGCGCTGTTGATATACTTACACAACCAGAACTGCATCAGTTCAAATAGGTGATTCACAATTACCTTTTGAGGGGCAATTTGGAATGGGCAATCAATATTGACCTTGACAGCAATACTGAAATTCCATGAAGGTTTTGAAGGTTGTTGCAAGGCCGTATGGAAAATTCCTGTAAAACTTGAATATGACATACAAAAACAGAAATTGCTAGAAAAGCTCAGCAGGTCTGTGGAGAGAAATCAGAGATAACGTTTTGGGTTGAGTGATCCTTCCTCAGAACTAACCTGGGGTTGACCTGAAACATTAGCTCTGATTTCTCTTCACAAAAGCTGCCAGACCTGTTAACTTTTTCCAGCACTTTCTGGAGTTTTCTCTGATTACTCTTTCGATTTTTATTGCGTGTGACATATATTGGCATGATTCAACATGTATGCTACAAAATGGGGCTCCAGTACACCCAATCCAGTCATTTCCAAGTATTGCTGAGTTTCCTTAAATTGATTTTCCCTCTGAAAGAAGCAGATATTCTAGAGGAGTTGCAGTATGATTTCATTGTAGCTGTCAAGGGCTATTTTGATCAAATGAACAAATACTAATATGTACAAATATAAATACAGATGCAACATGCTCAGATTATTGACTGGAGAATGCAAAGGGATTAAAGGTGTAAAGCAGCAAAAACAATAATTCATGAAGTTAAAACAAAAAAAATCAACATTTTATTTAAGAGATTATGAGGCATCACCTCAGTTACTGAGCTTGTTTTGGGGTGTGTTATTTTACTGTTATTTAATGCATGTCTGGTCAGACAGTAAGTATTGCAGCAGCCGTTGAGTTAAGGAGTTAAGCACTGCAATTATCTGTTTTTTCGGGCATTTTGAGTATGTACTGAATACTTGTATTACTTTCTGGGTGCAGAACTATTTGCAAGAAACTGATATTTTGCAGTTTCTGAGATAAATATCATCAGCTCATTATGATATTAAACTAATGTCAATTTCACATAGGCAGAGACAGGGGAAGGGTCTTGGCAGCAAATTCAAGAAGGCAATATTTTTGCAATACAAGGACAATACATTTAAACATCGCAAAGTCCGTGGAGAAGCTGAGGAACATTTGGGTATTCTTGGGCCTGTTATCAGTGCTGAGGTCAATGATATCATTGTGGTGAGTCACCAATTTTTCAATAAAACAATATATGAATTTAAATCGAAGTTTTGTAAATTGATTGCACGGCTACATTTAGGCTCATAATTTAGTTTCGCATTAAATGGACGTCAGGGAGTCACCAATCCAATTAGTTCCAGTCCAGATACTTATGTATGTGCCATGGAGCTCAGAATGTGCCGGTTGATCAAGAGGTCAACATAATCATGTAAAAACACAGACAACGTAATAGAAACTTAATGCAGGAAGTCTATGCACCACAGTTATACTTCATTGATAGCATAAATCACTGAAATAATAATGCGACTTTGCCTTAAATAAAACTTAGTAGCAGAGAGCCTTCTTACACGCGCCCTCAGCAAATCGCGATACTACAACAAACTTTCAGTATTTAAGATATTGCCAGTTTATCGAGAGCACCAGTTCTTGGGTGCCAGTTAAAACAACGTTTGTTTGCAAAGGCACCAAGATGGCCCACCAAAAAGAATCATAACATACTGCTGCATAGAAGGAGGCATCTCATCTCTGCTGAGTTTTTCAAAGAAAAATCCAGTTATTCCGCTCCTCAGCTCTTTGTCTATGTCCCTGCAATATTTTTCTCCTTCAAAGTATTTATCCAAATTTGCTTTCAAGACTCCTATTTAATCTGTCGACACACTATCAAACCATGCATTCAAAAGTTCATGTCGAAAAATATTTCCTTGTGTCATCTCTGGCTCCTTTACCAATCAGCTTATGCCTGTGTTCTCTGGTTATCAATCATTGTTTCCCAATTCAAACACTTGCCATTTTTACAGTCTGGTGACGCCTAATTATTTTTGGAAACCACAACTTAGGATAATCATGCTGCCATTATTGCTTTGCTTTACACGATTTTGTGATTTATGTGCTAATTCGGGAAAATAGATGCTTGCAGATTATTCAGGGGAAACAAGATTCAAACTTAAAAAGATTTAATCTGACAACAGAATTACCAGATTAGGAAGATATAGTTTGAAAGCTACACCTTTCCCTGATGTACAATTATTCCATACATCCAGGTGAAGTTCAAGAATATGGCCTCCAGACCTTTTTCCATTCACACTCATGGAGTGCCCCGTGAGTTACCATTTGAATACAAATATGAAGAGGAGAAGGTGATAGACTGGCCTCGGAAGGCTGATGATATTGTTTACCCAAATAAAACAAAGGTTTACATTTGGCATGTAACAAAGGGATCAGCACCAACCGCTAAGGACTTTGATTGCAGAGCCTGGACCTATTATTCTGATGTCAACCCGGTAAGGCAAAATCCAAGTTTGCAAACATTTCTTGTTGAGTTGAGCTCTCTGTGGTATGTACTGAATTTTGGGCTTATTCCAACCTTTAGATTTTTAGGAAATTTTTTAAAAAAAATTTTTTGCTTAACTCTTTTAAGCCAAATTTGACTCTACTACTTTTCAGCACCACATTTAAATAACCTCTTGCCTCATACTGCTGAATATAGGAGGTATGATGCTGTAAATCTAAAGTGTTATATGAAGCTGGTTGCATTGTGATAGAGTTACATTGTGCTGTTTTTCTAATCAGGAACGAGACATCCATACAGGTTTGATTGGTCCTTTAATCATCTGTAAAAGAGGGATGCTGCACCAGATCTCTAGTGGGAAGCTCAAGATTCAGGAATTCTCTTTGCTTTTCATGACTTTTGATGAAAACAAAAGCTGGTACTTGGAAGACAACATCAAAACATTCTGCAAGTACCCTTGTAGTGTCAGAGCTGAGGACCCTGTATTCCAAAACAGCAATAAATTTCACGGTAAGAGTCCATAAACTGATTTCAGCTTTTGACAGCATATAAAATGTTTGGCTTGGGCAGGGGATTGCCATTGAGCATTCCAGCACAGGATCTTGCCTGTACTTCCCCTCAACAGACACTGAAGACAAGGCTCAAGCTATCAACTAGCTTTGATTATAAAATGCTACCGTCTCCTTTTTTCAATCTGGCCATTGTTTAATTTGGCCAAAACATCCCATCTATTTCAGTGCTCAGAGTGGAACAGCTATTCACTTAGGAGTTTGCACCTCATTAAAGTGCAACTCTTGTTGACTAAAATTAAGGCTCATATTGAAAGCAACTTATGGACGGCCATGAACCTGGTTACTGGGTGTGCACTCAAATCAGAAAGAAGTGCTTTGTAGTGTTGCAAAGAAATTTTGGTTTTCTTTACATTTATAAATGATTCACAATGACATAGGGAAACATTTCAAGTTTTCTGATGATATAGAGATTGGAAGGAAAGTAAGTCGATGATGGTATAAAATTGGAGAGATACTGAAATAAGAAGTGAGTGGGCAAAACTACGACTTATTAATTTTACCAATGGTATGTATGATGTCAAACACTTAGACCAAAAGTAATTCAATCTGCATTTCATTTAAATAGAAAAAAGTAGGAACACAGAAAATCTGGGAAGATTAAGGGGCACGAATACATATCACTAAAATGTAATAGGGAAAGTAAAAGGTCAAAGAAACAAATGAAATGTTATTAGATTTGATTACTTACAGTGTGGAAACAGGCCCTTTGGCCCAACAAGTCCACACCGACCCACCACTCACCCATACCCCTACCTAACACTACGGACAATTTAGCATGGCCAATTCACCTGACCCCACACATCTTTGGACTGTGGGAGGAAACCCACGCAGACACAGGGAGAACGTGCAAACTCCACACAGTTACCTGAGGTGGGAATTGAACCCGAGTCTCTGGTGCTGTGAGGCAGCAATGCTAACCACTGTGCCATCATGCTCGCTCAAGTTATCGTTTATAACTTGAGGGTTAGAAAATGAGGCATGGGTGAGTTTTGCTGCAACACTGATTGGATTTGAGGTCTGTGCATGGTCTTTTGGAAGGCATGCAGTACAGATTGATCTGAAATTTACAGAACACACAGAATACACTTGTAATCTCATGAATATAGAAAGTTATGGTATAATTTAATTGACCTTTACAGATGTTGAAAGATACTGATACTTGCAGAAAGAGAAAATATTTCTTCTGCTGGTGAGGGAATCTGGGATGAGAAGATGTATCCTTAAAATCAGAGCCACAGCATTCAAGAAAGAAGGTGGAAACACTTCCTCATGCAAAGACCATAAGAAGTAGGCCATTCAGCCCATTGAGTCTGCTTCACCATTTAATGAGATCATGGCTTATCCGATATTCCTCAACTCCGCTTTACTCTCCATTCTCCATAACCTATGATTCTCTCACTGATTAAAAACATGTCTATCTCAGCCTTATATGTACTTAATAGTCCTGCCTGGATCGCCCTCTGGGGCAAAGAATGCCATAGATTCACTACAGTCTCAGAGAACGGGTGGCATGGTGGCACAGTGGTTAGTACTGCTACCTCACAGTGCCAGAGACCCAGGTTCAATTCCTGCCTCAGGCGACTGACTGTGTGAAGTTTGCACATTCTCCCTGTGGGTTTCCTCCCACAGTCCAAAAATTTGCAGGTTAGGTGAATTGGCCATGCTAAATTGCTTGTAGTGTTAGGTGAAGGGGGAATGGGTCTGGGTCAGTGTGGACTTGTTGGGCTGAAGGGCGAGTTTCCACACTCTAAGTAATCTAAGAAATAAGTTCCGCTTCATCACTATTTTAAATGGACAACTCCCTTATTCTGAGATTATGTCCTTTCTGAGATTATGTCCAAACTCTCCAACAAGAGGAAACAAACTACTCTGTCAAGTTCCCTTAAGTTTCAATAGGTTTGCCTCTCATTCCTCTAAACTCCATATCTTGTATCAGCTGAGTGAACCTTCTCAGGACAGCCTCCAATGCCAGTATATCTTTTCCTTAGGTAAGCGTTCAAACCTGTTCACAGTATGTGTATTCCAGCTGTGGTCTGACTAGTGCCATGTATGGTTTTAGCAAAACCTTCCTACTATTATACTGCATTTGCTTATAATATAAAGGTCAACATTCCATTTGCCAACACTTTTACCTGCAGAACTTGGATACTAGCATTTTGTGATTCATGCTCGGAAACTCCCAAATGGATTTGCTGTCGTAAAAGGCGGTAACTATTTCCTCAATTGATAATTTCAAAACTCAGATTGATAATTTTTTTGGAGGCCAAGGGAATTGGTGGATAAGGCAGTCAGAGTTAGGATACATATCAACCATAATGTAATTGACTCTCCAAACAGGTTTAAGGGGTTGCATGTTTTTACTTCTTTTTCACTTCTATTCCTAACCCACCAAAAAGGTGGAGAGGTTAACCCACCAAAGCGTATCGTGAGCAAATCCCATAAATGTCAATATGCCTGCCAAAAGCAATTGGATGTACTACAGACAATTCAGAATATAAAAGAGACCATGTATGCAGAGGGTCGTATGTGTATGGAATGAGCTGCCAGAGGAAGTGGTAGAGGCTAGTACACTTGCAACATTTTAAAAGGCATCTGGATGGGTATTTGAATAGGAAGGGTTTAGAGGGATATGGGCCGGGTGCTGGCAGGTGGGACTAGCTTGGGTTGGGATATCTGGTCAGCATGGACAGGTTGGATCGAAGGTCTGTTTCCGTGGTGTACATCTCTGTGACTCTAGAAAAAATCTCTAATAGATCATTTTGTTCTCATATTTTATTCTATCCATTTCTATTCTAACCTGTTTTTTTCTCATTCCTTTAATGAACAGATTGTACAAGTCAGCTCTGAAAGTCAGAGATTGCATCTTACATTACGTGCTAGTAGGGAAAAGAATCTCCAAACTGTCAGATTCAGACAGTGCAACAAAACATTGACTATATTTTCTAATATTCTTACCATTGACAAACTGAGACTGTAGAAATGCCTATCCTTGATTTGGTCTCAATGTTGAACTACTCACCACAAATCAGGAGTTCTCCAAAGGTTCCATTGATTTAAATACAAATTTTTCTTGATTTCCATGCTTAATACATCTTTTTTTGCAATGGACGAAATTAAAGAAGGTCTCTGATATGTATTGTGCATACTTCTAACTCACAGAGCTTTCACAACCAATTGCAATTCAAGGTTTAAAGCTAATCAATAATGAAGAGTTACTCTCAGATTTGCCTAAAGAAACAAAATCAGTGCATGCAAAGCTAAAATTATTGTTGAAAATCTTTGGGATCAAATACACATAGTAATTCTGACATGATTTCCCAAGAGGGGTATTAGAACAAGCAGGGAAGCACATCTTAGACAGTGACATTTGGCTACATCTCCAGTCAAGCAGGAAGACTTGGAATGATGCTCTGTACCCACCTCAACAATCAATATGTACCAGCAGTCCTTATTCCCTTCCTCAACCCCTCCACAATCTAGACAGGAAATGGGAATCCAACTGAAATATCACAGTCGGCCTCCTAAATTTAACTTTAGAAAGGGCCTTAATGATCAGAATTACTTCTCTGTCTCATACTGGGTGGGGATGATGCAAAAGAGCAACTCCCCAAACTCACCTTGGCCAAAATGGCTGACAGTAGGAACAAGGTTTGGAAGCAGGAATCTTCAGGCCTTGACCACCTCCATTCTTGACATCAGCAGGGCCTGAAACCTCAATCTGAGGATTGTGTTCTGGACTCGCCAAGGATTTTTTTCAATTACTACAAAGGATTTAAGCCTTTCACGAAGAAGCCAGATAAGTGTTGCTAAACATTTTCCTGTAGTCCTTTGTTGATGGGATACAAATCAAGCCATCTTTTACGAATGTTGGAAGATGTTTCTGTTTTTTTTCCCAAAAGACTAATTTTCAACTGGGTGCATACCTTCCCCCTGGAGAGAAGACAGTCGGATAATCCGATTCATCCGGGATTAGCCAGCTTTCTATGGATCAAAGACAGTAGAGATGGTATAAGTTGTTGAATGTCCAAGATGCTTAACCATTAAGCATTTTAGAGTGATCCACCAACATTTCCTTAGTCTTTTATTTTTCTTGCAGCAATCAATGGGCATGTGGCAGAAAGTCTGCCTGGGCTGGTAATGGCACAGAACCGCTTGGTGCGCTGGTATCTAATAAACATGGGTGGATCAGCTGATATTTACACAGTGCATTTTCATGGCCAACCTTTTATAGTGCGAAGATCTAAGGAGCACAGGATGGGTGTTTACACACTATTCCCTGGTAAGTACTTCAAAATATAACTTCCAGATTTCAACTCTTCATGTAGCAATCTCCAATACACACAACACTAATTAATATAAGACAACCTGATGTATTCTACGCTCCTCACTTGGTACAGATGGATATACTATACATTAATTACTATTTCCTAAGAGTCTAAACCACAGATATATTTCTGTCATCATCCACTTGTGATACACTAAATGGTTATTTCCTGTAACCTGCAATGTCTGCCCCTCTCTGTGCTTGCTAAACGACGTAGCATTACCACAAATTCTGGTGTAAACTTTGAGGTTTTAAAACCAAATTACTAATCAAAAGGAAGGGGATGACACAGACAAGCAGAACTTGAAGCAGATGAAATCAATTGCTTTCATCTGGGGAAATGCTGTCCCAGGCTATCTTTTTTGATTGCTTAAGTGAGAGAAGTAGATGGGTAGGAGACTGGAAGAACACAGCAAGCCAGGCACAATCAGGAAGTGGAGAAGTCGACATTTCGGGTGTAACCCTTCTTCAGGACTGGGGGTAGGGTTGAGGGGATTTGCAGATAAAAGATGGGTGGACAACGATTTTGGGTGAGGAGAGGGCCAGAGTGTTGATGTAGGGATAGGTGAACACAAGTAGAGGGTATGGCCTGGTTGGTTGATGGGCGGTATGAATTTGGTTGGTGGCTGGAAGGAGGGGTCAGTAAGTGAAATGGAAGGGAGTAGGAGGGACTGGAAAGGGAATCATGAGATGGGAAGGTAGGTTATTTGAAATTGGAGAACTCAATCTTGAGTCCTTCGGGCTGTAGGCTGCTCAGGCAGAAGATGAGGTATTGGTCCCCCAATTTATGGTCTGATTCGCTGTGGCAATTGAGGATGCCAAGGATGGTCATGTCACAATGGGAAGGGAAACTGAAATGGGTGATGATTAGGAGGTCAGGTCAGCCCCTGTGGGCCTGGCTGAGATGGTTGGCAATGTGTGCCTTTAGCTGATGTTTGATCTCATTGATGTAGAGAAGACTACATCAGGAGCACTGGAAACTAGGTTGGAGGAGAGGCAGATGAACCTCTGCCTCACCTGGATGGAGATGAGGTGGATGGCGTGCTGGCAGGTTTTGCATCTTTAACAGTTGCAAGGGAGGGTACCAGCAGTTTTGGGGGGGTTGGTGGGGAGTGAGCCGTGGACCAAAGAGTGGTGAAGGGAGTGGTCCTTGCGGGTGGATATGTTGGATGGGGAGCCTAGTGGGGTGTAAGGTGAGAACAAGAGGTGGTCCTATCTTTATTACATTTGGGGGAGTGGTTTAGAGCAGTGGAGCAGGGAATGGAGGAGGTGCAGTGGAGGGCTACCTGGATGGCAGAGGCAGGGAAAACACTGTATTCAATTAATCATCCTTCAACACTTCTGCCAACTGTAATTAGACCTCGCCACCAAGAAGATCTTCCCCTCCCACCCACTCTCTGCCTTATGCAAGGACCGGTCCCATCATCACTCTTTTTGGTTCACGCCACCCTCTCTCCACCCAACCCCTCCCCTACCCATCCTTTATCTGCAGCTACCCTCATCCCCACCCCTAGTCCTGAAGAAGAGTTATACCCAAAACGTTGACTTCTCCACCTCCTGATGCTACCTGGCTTGCTGAGTTCTTCCAGCTTCATGCTTATCTACTTTGGATTCCAGCACCTACAGTTTTTTTTTCGTCTCTCATTAAGAATTTAAACTAGATTTGAGTGTCAATTTTTACATGAGGTTATCTATTCCTCAAGCATCTGTGCTAGATAACAAGTAGTTTATTTATCCCTGTCTTAACATATGCAGGAAAATGGTCCCAATACATCAGATCACAATGATATGGCATCATGCAACACAGCATTTTAGTAAAGCAGTGATGATACTTAATAGCACATTGCTGATCTTCTACACATTTCATTTGCTTCCCTAGATTGGCAGTGTTAAATATTTTGTTATTTAGGGCATTCCAAAAGCTAGGGAAAGAAATCTTTTGTCCTTACCTGGTCTGGCTTACATGTGACTTCAGTGCCACATAAATGCAATTGACTGTTAATTGTCCTCTAGACAATTAGGGATGGACAATAAATACTGCCCAAGTCAGAGAGGCCCACATTTAAAATAAATGGTGGACAAGATCAATCATTGTTACATTACACCTTCTGATTGAATAATGCTCAGACACTCACACAAAAATAATGACAATTTGGACAAAAATGAGAGGAAAACTATGCCCTGGGCTTAGAAGAACAGGACAGAGGAGGAAATCAGAGTAGGAAAACAACACTTATTTTCTTGAAGTAACTGGCCAATAGCTTTTTTTTTGTAGTTTTCTGCTTCTATTTTAACTTTCTTTAATATGCTCATTGTCTTAGGTTCGTTTGGTACAATTGAAATGCTTCCAACTAAAGTGGGCTATTGGCTTGTGGACTGTGAGACTGCTGAACATCAACGCGCAGGGATGCGAGCCATATTCCTGGTATACAATACGTGTAAGTATTATTGTCCTTTGTGAATCATGGATGTGGGAGATACATAAAGAATAATTAGATAGCACTACATCATTTAACAGATTGCAAAAGACACAAATAATTATCTGAATAGATTCAGGAATTTGACTGAGGAATCAAGAAGAAAGTTCCAGACTCCAAGTACAGCAGTCTTTTTATTAACCAGTGTCTATGGGATCACGAGTGTGCTGGCTGATCAGATATTCCAGATAATCAAAAAGTCAACATAATCAATGTAAAAACACATTTATTAATTGAAACATCAACCAGGGAGTATATATATCATTGGTGTACATTATTTACATCATAAATCACATAAATAATAACTCAAATTTGCCTTAAACATAACTTACTCTCTCATACCCTCACAAATTTGCCTTAAATAAAACTATCTCACTCATACCCTCAATTGACTACTCATCATTATGGTAGATCGCAGTATCTAAGGAGAAATTGACTCGAAATTGAATCAACTGTTAATATATTCTGTGGCAATTCGATTGAACAAGTATATTTACTTTAAAGCAAATACATTTTAAAAAACTATAATAATTGGACAGTAAACTTAGTGGTATTTAAGGCATATCATTTTTGCTGGTTTATTGAGAGTGCCAGTTCATAACATGCCAGTTAAAATAAAGTTTGCAGTACCATTAAGTTAGTGGTGATGTTAAAATTCAGTTTTAAAAGATTGGAAGTTATCAGACAAGAATAAGCTGAGGGAGGTTTTAGGTTGGATTTTTGTGGATTTGGGATGACTCTACAGCTGTTTAAAAATGGTAGAAAGGATTTGATTCCAAAGGTTCCACCTCCATTCCCCGTGCCAGCAACTTTCACTGAAGCAGGGTAAAGGAGCAGTAGCAAGCCCACATCCTGCACTCTGACCTGGCCAGCCCATTGTGGGTGTAGGAATCTGAAAATCACAGCATTTTTAATGGAGCATGACCAACTTCTTCATAACACAGGGTTCACTGCAAGATTCACTGGAAGAGAAATGCAGTGCTTTGATAGAGCAGTAAATACATTTTGATGAAACACTGCTTATTATTTACACATTCCATCTAGGTTTCTTAAATGGTTACAATAAACATTGCAGTTGCTTTGTGAATCTTAAAAGAACAATGATGTGGGAGAGCCGGTGTTGGACTGGGATGGGCAAAGTTAAAAATCACACAACATCGGGTTATAGTTTAACAGGTTTTCTTGGAAGCACTAGCTTTCGGAGTACCACTTTTGGAGGAACAGGATACTGATTAAGGATGATCAGCCATGATCATATTGAATGGTGGTGCAGGCTCGAAGGCCAGAATGGCCTACTCCTGCATTTATTGTCTATTGTCACTCCTTTTTCAGATTGTTAGTGAAGCAGGAAAAGCATAAGGCACAGAATTTATAGCAAAAGATTACAGTGTCATGCAAGTAAAATGACATATTTAACAAACCTCGATTGTTGTTAAGACTTTCATCTTTTATAATGGGTTACAGGTTTTGGTTCATTTGGGCGGCACGGTGGCTCAGTCGTTAGCACTGCTACCGCACAGTGCCAGGGACCTGGGTTCAATTCCCACCTTGGGCAACTGCCTGTGTGGAATTTCACATTCTCCCTGTGTCTGCATGGGTTTCCTCCCACAGTCCAAACATGTGCAGATTAGGTGAATTTGCCATGCTAAATTGCCCATACTGTGAGGTGCATTCGTCAGAGGGAAATGGGTCTGGGTGGGTTACTCTTCGCAGGGTTGGTGTGGACTTGTTGGGCCGAAGGGCCTGTTTCCACACTGTAGGTAATCTAATATGTAAATCCCAGAACTTCTTTTCAGTCACATTCCCAAGATAAGTTCAGGTTTTATTTTAAAAAAAAGGTAATATCTTAGCTCAGGCAATGCATTAAAGGTGTGAGGTTAGAGTCTGTCTGTATCCCAATCTTCACTCAGACTGGTTATATTTCCAAAGTGGAATTTATAAAATATTATATGGATTGACTGTCTGCAGTGACTGCCTGCTGCTGTGTATTTTTTGAGCAAAATAGAATGTATCTATAAATATAATTCTGCAAATACAAATTCACCCCATAGATTTATATGTGTGTGCGCAGGCAGGAGAGAGAGTGTGTACATGTGTGTGAGTGCATGTGAAAGAGTGTGTGTTTGTGTGAATGCGAGCTTGGTTAAGTGTGTGTGTGATGGGGTACATGCCTGAGAAAGGGTGCGTGGGTGGTTGTGTGGAGGGATGTATATGTGCGTGTATGAGAGAGAGTGCAAGTGTATCAGAGAGGGTCTATGTGAGTGTGTTAGTATGTAAGAATGTGCGTGTATGTGTGCTTGTGAGAATGCATAGTGTAGTGGGTTCACCTGTGGTGTGACATGAATCCAAAGTCCCAGTTTAGGCCATCCTCACAGTGTCTGCTTGGTCTCAGGGTACCATGCCTCAGGGTAACCTTGCCACAAGCCAGGGTACATTGGCGAGATCAAGCAGATGCTGTGAGGATGGCCACAACTGGAATCTCGGATTCATGTCACACTACAGGTGATCCATATACACACACACACACACACACACACACACACACACACACACACACACACACACACACACACACACACACACACACACACCAAGAATTTGTATTTGCAGAATTATATTTACAGATACATCGTACTTTGCTCAAAAAATACAACCAGTAGACAGTCAATGCAGACAGTCAATCCATATAATATTTTGTAAATAGAACCAGTCTGAGTCAAGATTGGGATATAGACAGACTCTGACCTCACACCTTTAATGTATTACCTGAGCTGAGATGTCACTTTGTTTTATAAAACCTTAACTTATCTTGAGAATGTGACTTAAAAGAAGTTCTGGAATTTACATATTAATGAATCAAAACCTGTAACCCATTCTAAATGATGAAAGAGTTAATAATAATCTAGGTTTGTTAAGTATATCATTTTACTTGCGTGAAACTATAACCTTTTGCTGTAAATTCTGTGTCTTACGCCTTTCTTCCTTCACAACCACCTGAAGAAGGAGGAGTGCTCCAAAAGCTAGTGCTTCCACATAAACTCGTTGGACTACAACCTGGTGTTATGTGATTTTTAATTCAAAGAACAATGAATCAGCAATCATTCTTCAGAGTTTTACCTTAGTAATAATGACTAGAGATCATACAGTTGATCCTGAGTCATGCTTAGTTTTCTGATCACAACCAGGATGATAGATGATTGACTTTCCACTGTCCAGAGACTAAGTTTTAAAGGAGGAGATAATTTAATCAAGGATCTTGTAGCTGATCACTATTCAATTCCTTAATAAAAATGTATGTGTGTGGACAGAAGTCTCCTTTGAAAGGTAAATCACTAATGACATCACTGTTCTGACTGTAGTCCACTCCTAAGTCTGGTGTGTCTGTCCTGCTGTTGGGTCAGGTCATAGCAAGAATGATGATTCATATCTGGGACACTGTAGATACAATGCAATGATAATGACTATGCTGGACTGTTTGCTCAACTAGTCTGTGGAATAGCAAGTCAGAGGCTCAGAGTTCTGTGATTAGTAGCTCACCTCCTAATTCCCCAAAGCATAGCCACCATCCACAAGGTTCAAATCAAGGTTATGTCGGAATACTCTCCACTTGCTGGGATTAGTGCAGCTTCAAGAACACTCATTAAGTTCGACATCCTCCAAGTCAAAGAGGCCGTTTGATTGGCATCCAATCTAACACCTTCATCATTCCCTCCCTCCATCATCAAATGACAGTGGCATCAGTATACCACAAGATGCATTGCAACAGCTCTCCAAGGTTGAGGTACCATGTTTCAAATCCCTGACCTCTAATGCACAGAAGGGCAAAGGCAGCAAATGCATAGAAACACTACCAGCAGTAAGTTCCCCTCCAAGCCACTTACCATCCTGACTTGGAACTATAGTGCTGTTCCTTCACTGTTGCTGGAACTCCCCTGCAAACAGCACTGTAGGGAAAGTACATTGTTTGGACAACAGAGCTTCACAAAGGCAGTGTTTCACTTCCTCTCAAAGATAATTAAGGATCTACAATAAATGCTGGACTTGCTAGCAAATGTCCACATAGAGTCATAGAGTCAGAGAGATGTACAGCATGGAAACAGACCTTCGGTCCAACCTGTCCATATCAACCAGTTATCCCAACCCAATCTAATCCCACCTGCCAGCCCCTGGCCCATATCCTTCCGAACCCTTCCTATTCATATATGCATCCAAATGCCTCTTAAATGTTGCAATTGTACCAGCCTCCACCACTTCCTCTAGCAGCTCATTCCATACACGTACCACCCTCTGTATGGAAAAGTTGCCCCTTAGGTCGCTTTTATATCTTTCCCCTCTCACCCTAAACCTATGCTCTCTAGTTCTGGACTCCCCAACCCCAGTGAAAAGACTTTGCCTATTTACCCTATCCATGCCCCTCATAATTTTGTAAACCTCTATAAGGTCACCCCTCAGCCCCAGCCTGTTCAGCCTCTCTCTGTAGCTCAAATCCTTCAACCCTGGCAACATTCCCGTAAGTCTTTTTTGAACCCGTTCAAGTTTCACAACATCTTTGACATTTTCATAAGTTTCTAATTAAAGGTATGTAATATAGTAATGTGTGAACTAACTATCAGTTTCAAATGACCTTTCTGAGATTTGGTTTCCTGCCTGTGATTCAAACTTCAGTCTCTTCCCTTGCAAGCAAAAATGGGATCTGCAGGAAATCTGGATACAAGACCCACTGTGGGACAACTGCATCCAAGACGCACCCACCGTTTTTATAAAGACCATCAGAATTCCAGCAATGGAATTTTTTTCCTGGCTAAAAGAAAATTTAAATTGTTGGCAAGTTATAGATTATTTTACCACAGTAAAGAGGGAAATACAACTTGCTTTGACTAAGGAATGATCATTCATCACAAAGAGTGCAGAGAAAAGACAGACTTGTATCTTTTAAGGAAAGGTAGATAGATGTTTGAAACAGAGGAGAATCCAATGAAATGCCAAGAGCTAGGGCATTGAGGTGAGTTTGAGAGCAAGGACCTACCTCATTCAAAACAGCCAATCGGCCTCCTTCTCAGCTGTTAGGCCAATAGATTAGGGACAATAGGGGTAGGGATAGCAATAAGAATTCCAAATGACACAGAAGTATCATGGAGTGCAAGTAGTTTAAATCAATTAAAGGCACAGAACGCTGACCATCTTCCTGCTACTTGTCCGGCTCAGTGATACATGAAAGAGCCCAAGATTCCAGAAGACATCAGCATTGTTGAAATATCTGTACTTGCAGTTAATTAAATAAAGGAATTATAGAAATAACAAGAACATTCACCTTCAGAATTTTCAATCAAACACTTAATTGTTTAGAAACAAGTTTATTCAATTCACCATTGGTAGAGTGCACACATGTTAAAGCACTTAAGACAACAATAAACATTGAAATTGTGCAGTAATATTTATTTATTTTTGGTAAATGCTAACACCATAAACTCTCATTGGACTGGGATAAAAGGACAACAGTGATTCTTCAGAGAGAACAGGATAAAGTTAGGAAAATGTACAGATTAATTAACAGACTGACATGCTGCGATATAAGCACACCTTCCCTGGTGGTAAGCATTGATATTCAGCCAGTAGTTTGTTCGTCATACAAAACCAGAAAGTCTGATGTGTGTTTACAACCCATATGTTGTTACCTCAATTGAGAGTATTCCACTAGATGTCAAGGCAGATTACAAGACAGTTTTTGCCTTTAGCATTCAGGACTGTTGAAAGTCTGGTTTGAACACTTTCTGAATTGCTGTCACCTAGACTCTAAACAAAGACAATTGTTTTAATGGAATGTTTTCATGCGTTAACAGATTCAGGACATCGAAAAGAATGACAAGTTCATATTCACCTTCAGGGTAACTGTGCACAGATTTGTTAACTCCCTGACTGGAGTTGATGCTGCCATTAAGCTTCCTAATTGTGGGAATCAGTTTCCAGAATTATGCCAGAAAAATTAATTTTAATCATATTGTGAATATATATGGGTTTCTCATCGACAAGTAAAACATGACTTGGATTGAAATATCATAATGCATCGGTGGTTAGACTGTAATAGTGTTCTGCATCTTTCAGATTGCAGAGTACCCCTGGGTCTGGCCACTGGAAGAATAGCAGATTCACAGCTCACAGCTTCTGGACATATAGGTTAGTAAAACTTTATTGCAGTCTTCTAACTTGACCAGTTTGAACCTTCAGCACTGATGTACGTAGGTGGGAATTGGTGGAGGAGAGAGTTCGGTCTTACTTTCCCAGCCCTACAGTGGACCATTAAAATGGCCTGGGTTACCTATCTACTAGACAACCAACTGGTTGCCACCTGTCTGATTTAACTTATTCTTTTATAATCAACCAGTCCACACATGTTATGACACACCTATGGTGCAGGTGGAACTTGAATCTGGGCTTTTTAACCTGCCTTTTTGGATAGGTGTAAAAGACACTCACATGAAGCCTGTAGATTTTCCTTATAAATATGCTAATTAGCAAAATGATCCTTGTGGCACAGTGATAGCATCTCCACCTCTGAACCAGGAGGCCTGGGTTCAAATCCACTAGAGTATAGCAACATCTCTGAACAGGTCAGCCAGGGAAAATATCTACATGCTCATCAGCATCTTACGAAATCAATCAAATTCTCGTTGTGTTTCCATTGGCCCATAGCAGGCAATTCATTCCAGATGCACTAGCATCACAATAATCAGGCCCAATAGTTAAAACCCCTTTGGCATCTTGCTGCTGTAGCCAGACAGAAAAAGTAATAACCACATTTTTGTGCAGAAAACCCACTCAAACTTTGCACTGACACAACTCATTTATCTTGAGCTATTATTTTAGTAGTCCCTTGAAGGCAAAAAAATAAATATAATATTGCATGAGTGTCGTGATTTCTGTTTGTTGGATAACTGCATTTGTAAACTCAATCACAACACTGGCTGAACAAATGTAAGAAGCCACCCACTCAAGATTTTCTTGGGATGCTTTTCTTAAGTGTAGTAAATATGTCATAGAACTGAGCCACATTAAGGTCGAGAAACATTCAATTCCTAAATTGGTAGCAGTATCTTATATATACACCATGTAAATCTGTATTGTGATGTAACATTTTTCATTATTTTGTCTTTCTTTGTACCTAGGTACATTGTACCTATGATAGCACTGTGTGTTTGCAGCAGTCTACACTTTTTACTGTACTCCTGTTCTTTGTAACCTGGATACATGTGACAATAAACCTAATTCTGGTTCTACCAGGGAGCTCAAAACCAGCCAGTACTTCATTGTATCACTCTTAAAAAACAGCATTGTTCAGGGTTTCTCTTAAAAACATAAAATTGAATCATAGAATCAAACACACAGAAAGGCAACTCAGTCCACAACATCAGTGAAGAGCTTTTAAAGAACAAACCAGTTAGCCTCAGTACTTTCTTTTCCCACAACATTACGATTTTTTTTATCCTTTAAGTATTTGGCCAATACCCTTTTTAAAACACCTATTGAATCTAAATGCACCAGCCCATCAGGCAGTGCGGCCCACATCCCAACCGTTCAGTGGGAAGCAGTTTTCAGTTGGCTTAGTTTGCTGTTACACCTCCCCCCCCCCCCCCCAAACTGGAAAAGTTGGCAGGAAATGCATCCTACCTGATGGCTGCAGGGCTGCTGACAAACACAGCTAGTGTCAATTGGTCAAAGACGAGACTTCACCCTTCCCCTTCACACAGGAGGATACTCGTCTCACAAAGGTTGGCTTGTAGCTCAGGTGCCACCAACTGCTGAGGACAGGAGTGCTCCTTGCACCCTCCAGAAGAGAGGCTAAAGATAATTATAAAAAGCTAGCACTGATGGGGTGGACAGTCCTCCAAGGAAAGCACTGAAGCCGCCTTCCCTGTCCAATGTTTCCTCTTATGTTAAAAAAAAGTTTCACTTCCTCTCCCCACCTGCTGCTGAGAGGCCATCAACCTCCAGCCAGTGGCCTCCTCTCCCAGCCAGAGACTGATTCGCAATCAGCAAGATGCTCACACTCTGGCTTTCAAAACCCAGTCAGCTTTTGAAAGTTCTTATTTAATACCATCAAAATTAGCCTTCCTCCAATTGAAAACAGCGACATTTAGATCTGGTCTATTCTTTTCCATCACTATTTTAAAACTAATAGAATTATGGTCACTGGCCCTAAAGTGCTCCTCCACTGACACCTCAGTCACCTGCTCTGGCTCAGTGGTTAGCACTGCTGCCTCACAGCACCAGGGTCCCAGGTTCAATTCTGGCCTTGGGCAACTGTCTGTGTGGAGTTTGTGCATTCTCCCAGTGTCTATGTGGGCTTCCTCTGCGTGCTTTGGTTTCCTCCCACAGTCTAAAGATGTGCAGGTCAGGTGAATTGGCCATGCTAAATTGCCCATAGTGTTAGGTACATTAGTCAGAGGAAAATGTGTCGGGGTGGGTTACTCTTCAGAGGGCTGGTGTGGACTTGTTAGGCTGAAGGGCCTGTTTCCACACTGTAGGGAATCTAACCTAACCACCCTATTATTCTTATAGATAACTGAAATCTCCTTTCAAATTTGTTTCTTAATTTCCTGCTGACTATTAGGGGGTCTCTAATGCAAACCCAATAAGGTGATCATCCCTTTCTTATTTCTCAGTTCCATTCAAATAACTTTCCTGGATGCCGTCCCAGGAATATCCTCCCTAAGTACAGCAGTATTGCTATATCTTATCAAAAATGGCACTGTCACTCCTCTCTTGCCCCCTTTTCTATTCTGCCAACCGCATCTGTATCCTGGAAAATTAAGCTGCCAGTCCTGTCCATCCCTGAGCCACGTTTTTGTAATTACTATCATATCCCAGTCCCATGTTCCTAATCATGCTCTGAATTCATCTGCCTTCTCTTCTAGGCATCTTGCATTGAAATAAATGCAATTTAATTTATCAGTCCTGCCTTGTTCTTTGCTTTGTTCCTGCCTGCCCTGACTGAGTCAACCAGCACAGGAACAGACCGTTCAGTCCAACTTGTCCATACCAACCCAGTTTCCCAAACTGAACTATTTGCATTTGCCTGCATTTGACTCATATCCCTCTAAACCTTTCCTATTCATGTACATGTCCAAATGTCTTTTAAATGTAGTAACTGGAACTTGTATCTAATACTTCCTCTGGCAGTCCATTCTATGTACAAACCATCCTCTGTGTGAAAACGTTGTCCTTTAGGTCCCTTTTAAATCTTTCTCCTCCCACCTTTAAAAAATCTATCTAGTTTTGAACTCTCCTACCCTAGGGAAAAGACCTTCGCGATTCACTTTATGAATGCTCTTCATGATTTTATAAACCTCTAAGGTCACTCCTCAACCTCCTAAACTCCAGGGAAAAAAATCCCAGGCTATCCAGCCTCTCCTTATAACTCTTTGGCTATTGACTATTGTAAACAGTTTCCCTCTGTTTTCTCCATGCACTGCCCTCACTGTCCACAGGTTCATAATTATGACTCATGTCATAACATAACCACAGGCAATATGAGAAAGAACAGGCCCCGAGAACTACCTCAGTTGGGACAGGAAATGAATCCACACTGTTAGCATTCTTTTGCAATAAACACAGCCATTTGAACTCACCAGTTCAAATCTTCCCTAATCATTTACTTCGTTGAAACCTTACGTGACTTGAACACTGCTATCCAATTTCATTTTTGTTTTACTGCTCCAACAGGAACAACCAGTCTAACCACACAAATATAAAGTTAAAAATCACACAACACTAGCTGGTGAAGGAGCAGTGCTTTGAAGGGTAGTGCTTCCAAAAAACCCTGTTGGACAATAATCTGGTATTATGTGATTTTTAACTTTGTCCACTCCAGTCCAACACTGGCTCCTCCACATCACACAAATGTAATCCATCAGCTTTGAACCATTCTTGTGAAATCTATTCTGTCCACTCCTCTCCAAACTTCTGACATCCTTCCTAAAGTGCAATGCACAGAATTAGCCAAAATACTTCAATTTGGTGCCATAGATTAGCATAATTTCCTTATTTTTATTTCCAATGCCTCTTTTTATAAATCCAGGATGCCATAAACTTTAGTAACTAGTTTGCTAATCTGTATTGTAACTTTCAAAAATGTACCCACAAGCATCTCCAGGATGCTCTTCATGTATCCCTTTTCAAATTATATCATTTAACATTTATTGTCTCTCCTCATTCTTCCCACCAAAGTGTATCTCCCATGCTTTTCATTTGTGTGAGACCTATTACTATCTTCCTTATTGCTTACTACTCTTAGAAGTTTCACATTCTACTAGCATTCATCACTTGTGAAGTTGAATGTGAAGAGAAGCCAATTTTAGACAAAGTATCTATGTCATAGAGTCACAGAGATGTACAGCATGGAAACATACCCTTTGGTCCAACCCATCCATGCTGACCAGATATCCCAACGCAATCAAGTCCCACCTACCAGCACCCGGCCCATATCCCTCAAAACCCTTTCTATTCATATACCCATCCAATTGCCTCTTAAATGTTGCAATTGTACCAGCCTCCACCACTTCTTCTGGCAGCTCATTCCATACACGTACCACCCTCTGTGCCCCTTAGGTCTGTTTTATATCTTTCCCCTCTCACCGTAAATCTATACCAGCTTGTTCTCGACTCTCCGACCCCAGGGAAAAGACTTTGACTATTTATCCTATCCATGCCCCTCATAATTTTGTAAACCTCTATAAGGTCACCCCTCAGCCTCTGATGCTCCAGGGAAAACAGCCCCAGCCTGTTCAGCCTCTCCTTATAGCTTAAATCCTCTAACCCTGGCAACATCCTTGTGAATCTTTTCAGAACTCTTTCAGGTTTCACAACATCTTTCCGATAGGAAGGAGATCAGAATTGCACACAATATTCCAACAGTGGCCGAACCAATGTCATGTTCAGCCGCAACATGACCTCCCAACTCCTGTACTCAATACTCTGACCAATAAAGGAAAGTATACCAAACGTCGTCTTCACTATCCTATCTACCCTGCGACTCCACTTTCAAGGAGCTATGAACCTGCACTCCAAGGTCTCTTTGTTCAGCAACATTCCCTAGGACCTTACCATGAAGTGGATAAGTCCTGCTAAGATTTGCTTTCCCAAAATGCAGCACCTCGCATTTATCTGAATTAAACTCCATCTGTCACTTCTCAGCCCATTGGCCCATCTGGTCAAGATCCAGTTGTAATCTGAGATAACCCTCTTCGCTGTCCACCACACCTCCAATTTTGGTGTTGTCTGCAAACTTACTAATTGTACCTCTTATGCTCACATCCAAATCATTTATGTAAATGACAAAAAGTAGAGGGCCCAGCACCGATCTTTGTGGCACTCCACTGGTCAAAGGCCTCCAGTCTGAAAAACAACCATCCACCACCCTCTGTCTTCTACCTTTGAGCCAGTTCTGTATCCAAATGGCTAGTTCTCCCTGTATTCCATGAGATCTAACCTTGCTAATCAGACTTCCATGGGGAACCTTGTTTAACGCTTTATTGAAGTCCATATAGATCACTTCTACCACTCTGCTCTCATCAATCCTCTTTGTTACTTCTTCAAAAAATTCAGTCAAGTTTGTGAGACATGATTTCCCATGCACAAAGCCATGCTGACTATCCCTAATCAGTCCTTGCCTTTCCAAATACATGTACATCCTGTCCCTCAGGATTCCCTCCAACAACCTGCCCACCACCAACGTCAGGCTCACTGGTCTATAGTTCCCTGGCTTGTCCTAACCACCTTTCTTAAACAGTGGCACGTATGCCAAAGAGAATAGGTTTGTCAATATATCAGACTGAAATAAACAAATATGAGGGTCAAGTATACTCAACTTGTAACAAGAATGCTGAGAAATACTTTGATTTTACCAAAAATGCAATTACAATTATAATACTGTTGAACAATCACTAGAGGATACTCATTTAGAAAATTGGAGTGAACTCAAAATCAGGTCCCTGTTCCTTTAACTCCATTTCCTTATTGTTTACCTTTAAAATTACAAACATAATCTTTGTGTGAATTGTACGTGGTTTAAGAGGAAGCTTGTTACCTAACTCCATTTTATCATCTTTAGCCAAATAACACAAGTTGGGTAAGATAGTAAGATAGTCACAGATTACTGAGGTTCACTCTTACTGGATTTTGTAGGGAAATGGAGACCCCAGTTGGCAAGATTACAAAACTCTGGATTCACCAATGCATGGCGGGGCAAAGGAAGTCGACCATGGATTCAGGTACAATTGCCATCAGGAAATGTTATTGAATTTATTTCATGCAAAGCTGCACTTAGACACAGAATATGAGCATGCATCCAGTATTGCGTTATTGAGGGCAGATGGCCTCAATATTCCAGATTGCTCATACAAGTTGCAGCAACTTCTGAATTATAGAAACAGTAAGTTTTAATAGAAAATTTATTACGTCCAATAATTTGTTAATCCAAATAAATCAAGTGAAAAGAAACAAGTCTTATTAGATAAAAACACAAGCACGATGTCCAAGCTTCAATTCTGTGCTGCTAATGTTAGTAACTTTGTGAGTACTCCTGATGTATCAAGTGAACGTTTAGATACGAAAGCCTAGCTCACACTGGAATACGATAATACCATAAGTTGTAGGAACAAGAGTAGGCCATTCAGCCCATCAAGTCTCCTCAACCATTCAATGAGATCATGAATGATCTGACAACTCTCAACCCTCAACTCCACTTTCTTGCCTTTTGACCTTAACTGTTGATTCCCTTACTGATTACAAATGTCTACTTAGTCTTGAACATACTAAATGACCCAAACCAGACGGTCTTGTGCAGCAAAGAATTCCACAGATTACTATGATCTGAGAGAAGACATTCCTCACTTCTATCATAAATGGTGACCCCTTATTCTCAGATTGTGCCCTCTGTTCACAGACTCTCCCATATTAGAAAACAAGTTCTCAGCATCTATCAGTAATGCCCCCAAGAACCTTACATGTTTCTATAAGGTCTCCTCTCATTTTTCTAAACTACAATGAATACAGGGCCAACTACTCAAACTCTCTTCAAAAGAAAATGCCTCCATACCCAGGATCAACCGAGTGAACCTTTTGTGGACTGTCTCTAATGCCAGTATATCTTTCCTTAAGTAAGGGATCAACACTGTACAAAGTATTCTAGGGTGTCTAACTACTGCCTTGTACAGGTTTAGCAAGACCTTGCTATTTTTACACTCCATTCCCTTTGAAACAAAAATCCATTTTCTTTTCCTATTACCTGTTAAACTAAACTTCTAGATTTTTGTGATTCATGTACAAGGACACCCAAGTCCCTCTTTACTGCAGCTTTCTGTAGTTTTCCTCCAGTTAAATAATATTCAGCTCCTTTATTCTTCCTGCCAAAGTGCATAACCTCACATTTTCCACATTATATTCCACTCACTAACCATAGAAGAATATTTGCTGTTTGTGCCTTATCATGAGACCTAAGTATAGATTCTTTGAAAAGAAGGTTAGATTAGATTAGATTACTTACAGTGTGGAAACAGGCCCTTCGGCCCAACAAGTCCACACCAAACCACCGAAGCGCAACCCACCCAGACCCATTCCCCTACATTTGTGGGATTTTTAAAAAAATGGCAATATTTAGGTATGCATGAACACCTCTCTGCCGTATCCAATTTTGCTTTCCTTCCATTTGTATTGCAGATAAGCATTTACTGCTACATTACACATAAATTAGTACCTCATATTTTCAAACATTTTAATAAAATATAGCTTTTTGATTTATTGATTGAATTTTAAATGTTAAATTGATGATTAATTCCAGGTTGATTTAAAGTCGTCAATGCTCATTCATGGAATAATTACACAAGGAGCCCGCCACTATTTTAAACATCTCTATGTTGACCACTTCTACATTGCTTATAGCCTGGACGCTTACGCCTGGAAAAACTACAAAGGCAACTCAACCTTGGACATTAAAGTAAGTCACATTCTTTGCTTACAATGAAAATAAAACAAGTAGTATCCTCAGGTAGAATCAGAATTTCATCTTTCTCAATTATTTGTAGTATTACAATTCTTCTATCACCTTATTATTGGAAAGTAGACTCACTGAAGGTAAAATCCATTCATTACCTTAATATCCCACTTTTCAAGTCTGTCTGAGGCAGGTTGGGGTGCAGTTAGCAGGGCTATCCAGCAACAAATGGCAGATAACCAATTCAGCTGATTAATGGAGTGTTAAGGCTTGATAAAGGTGGCCAAATAGAATTTTCCAGTGTGTCACCAGGTCTCCAGAGACATTGAGAGTGGCAGAGCTACCTGTAACCATCTAAACCCCATGAGAAGGCCCTGAAGCCCAAGTTGTCTTCAGGATAAAAGAGTAACTAGACTAAGGGTGAATAATTAAACTTTCCTACAATACCTTTAGAAATGAGTACAGTAAATAGTTTAAAAGTCTGGTGACGTTCAGTGATCACACAAACAAGACTCAGTTCCAACATAGCTATAACTAAAATGCTTGCAGTCATATTACAGCCTGATAGACAATGAAACGAGGGGAAAAGGAAATTAATTCTTATGATATTTTACAATGGACTTTCTTTGAGTGGGTAAGCAATATATGAATTGTAAATTATTTTGAAACAAAGTGATTTGAAATATAGTGCAAATTCTTGGTGGATTGATTTTACAATATTCTTAGTTTTAATAAAGAGTTTTCTTTAATCATTGCTACGAAGTATATAACTATATTGGCAGGACTTCATATTTCCACATTTTAATTCCAGATCTTTACAGGAAACACTGATGCAACAGGAACGGTGAAAAACTATTTCAATCCACCAATCATTGCTCAGTATATCAGAGTGTACCCAAGGCCAAGCACAGGACAATCAGCACTTCGAATGGAGCTGCTGGGTTGTGATCTACAGAGTAAGTTCAGGGACATATTCCCAGTAATTTTGAAAATTCATCCCTGAATGGTCAGAATTAAGAGTAAAGAAAAACAGGTTTATAAAGTGAAATATTGTAGATGTGCAAAATCTGAATCAAAAGCAAAAAATAATGAAAATACACACTATGTCAAACAGCATTTCTGGAGAGAGCTAATATTTCATTTGCACCTGGGAGAAGTTAGGGTTTTAAGTAAAAGATTACAATGAAATGTTCAAAGGATAAAATATAGTGGGAACAAACCAACAAGTGACACAAAAATTAATTGCAAGAACTTAAGACTCATAGAGTCAAAAAGATGTACTACACAGTAACAGACCCTTCTATAGTGGGGGAGGACAAGAACAAAAGTAAAGTCTGTGGTGATCCAAGGACATAATAAGTTTTCATTATTAGGTTTACCATTTCACCTCATGAATGATTTAGCTACCTATACCCCTCCCGCCCACCATATAAACAGTAGCAGAATGCAGATGTTCGTCTGTAATGCTGAAACAGCTAAAGCAGAAATAGACAAGGTGGGAGGCAAATGAGGCAAATTGTAAAGGGATTGGTGGTGCAGAGCCAAATGTTGTGCAAGTGGGACAAGAAGGAAAAGATGAGCCCAGAAAAGGCGTGAATGGAAGGATCATGAACGTTATTTCTCCTTTGAACAATTTCATTGGAATCTTTTACTGAGCTGTAAAATCATCCCAATCATCAGTCCCAGTACTCATTTTTTCGACAACACTGTGAGCCTCTTACTTTAAATTACATCAACATCTTTGCAATAACCAGCATTGGACCACTTTAACCACAAAGTTTTTATCTTTTTAGGGCATGCATATTGACAATTATTGATATTTTTACTTTAAATGCTTGCCAATGTTTATGTATAGTCATATATTTTAATCAAATTTGCCAATCTACCTGAACCAGGGAGAAAGTGAGGACTGCAGATGCTGGAGATCAGAGCTGAAAATGTGTTGCTGGAAAAGCGCAGCAGGTCAGGCAGCATCCAAGGAGCAGGAGAATCAACATTTCGGGCATGAGCCCTTCTTCAGGCTTTTTTTTTCCCTGAGAGCGTAGGGAATGAAGGTGAGGCCTCTGCTGAGCAACACATTTTCAGCTCAATCTACCTGAACCAACATGGAGAAAATGAGGACTGCGGATCAGAGTCGAGATTGTGGTGCTGGAAAAGCACAGCAGGTCAGGTAGCATCCAAGCAACAGGAGTCGACGTTTCTGGCATAAGCCCTTAATCAGGAATGACTCATGAAGGACTTATGCCCGAAAAGTCGATTTGCCTGCTCCACAGATGCTGCCTGACCTGCTGTGCTTTTCCAGCACCACACTCTTGACTACCTTAACCAAAATGCTTAACACTACTATGTAGTTTGTTTTGGTCAGACTTAAGAACCTAGGCCTGAATTTTCAGTTGTTATTCCAATATACATAGTAGTTAAACATGGGGACCCTGCGGAATCCCAATTGTAGCAGATTCCAAAGGAATTGGCTAGAAAATTGAAGATTCCACTGGGCCATTCTCAGTAGCACCACAAAATTGTGTTTCAGACTGTCTTCTGTTATGTTTCCCAGGTTGTTCTTTGCCATTAGGGATGGAGAATAGAGTCATTGCAGACCACCAACTCAGTGCTTCTTCATTCTGGGTTAGCGTTAGTGCTTGGACTCCATCATTGGCTCGCCTCAACAACGAAGGATTCACAAATGCATGGGTACCAAAGGTAACAAATAAAGAATTTAGATTCTCAGGAGTGAGTTAGATGCTGCTATTTTATGAAATTATTCCAGTGGTTTATAATGATAGAGTCCTACAATTTTCATTCAATTTTATGTTGCTAATATATTATTTATGCTGCTACTTACAATCGAAAAAGGACAATTTTGCAAAGTCCAATTATGATAAGCTGTTTTCTATTCACAGAGGAACAACCCACATGAATGGTTCCAGATCAACTTCCAACATAGGAAAAAAATTACAGGAATCATAACCCAGGGTGCCAGTCACCTGGGGCGGGCTATGTTTGTGAAGGAGTTTATTGTCTACTACAGTGATAATCGTAACAACTGGACAGTAATCAAAGATAGTCAAACCTTAAAGGAAAAGGTAGGTTCTGACAAAAAAGAATTCTAATCTAACTATTAACTATTTCTGTAAGGTGAATCTAATTGTTGATCATGTTTTTTCGTTAATGATTAAAAAGTTCTGATAAATTCCTACAGTATTCTAAGTCTGAAGCTTTCGCCATATATTCATTACACTCTTAAATTCAAAAGAATATCTTCTCTCTTTATTGTCATTTTCACCTCCCACCACTCCCACTGAATGCAGCAGAAGGGAGCGATTTCAATGCAAGGAAGCAAACCCACCTTCCGAAAATTACCACAGTGCACAACATTTTTTTAATAGGTATTTTTATTGAAAGAAGAAAATTTTTAAGATATTTTACAAAATTACAAAAGTAATACAAGCAAGTATAAGCACCAACATAAAATTAAATAAATAAGAAAAAAAACAAAAAAGAGAAAAATCCTAACTAACTACTAATCTATCCTACAAACAACCAAAACATAAAATAGGATATCATACATTCCTAGCAGTAAACAACAAAATAATTAAATAACTAGATACTTGCTCAAAATAGATTTACATCAAGACACAATAAAGCCCGTATTTACATGGGATTCCTCCTCCCAGGAGTACCCAAACCAGTCGGAACCACTACCACAGCTAGACAAAAGCCCTGGACAATATGGCTGAAATATTTGTGTTGATATAGTTCAAAAAGGGCTGCTATGTTTGATAAAATAATTCCGTTTTTTGGTGCACCATATTTGTGACGAAGTCAAGGGGGATATATTCCATGACTATCCTGTGCCAATTGGGCCTTCAGCTACCTAATTCATTAAAATATTTTTCCTTGCACAAAAGGAGAGAATGGCAAATAATTTCCTCCCGTACACATTCAGGGAGGGAAAATCTGAAGAGCCCAGGAGTAGGGATACTGGATCCAATCTAATCTCCGTACCCAAGATCTCTGTCAAGACGTTCACTACTCTATCCCAATATCTTCGGATCTTATGGCAAGTCCGTAGACAGTGCATGAGAGTGCCAACTTCTGTTTTACATTTAGGACACATTGGGGATGCTCCTGCCTTGAATTTTGCAAGTTGTTCAGATGCCATATGAGCCCTGTGAAGTATCTTTAATTGAATAGCCCGTGTTCTGTTACAAATAGAGATCTTTCTCGCATTTTCCCAGAGGTTCTCCTACATTTCTAAAGAGATTTCCAACCCTAATTCTTGATTCCAGGTTTTAAATTATCATTCCATGTCCTTGGATACTTTATTATATAATGAGTGATAAAGAGTATTGACCGAGGGCGGCCCCATTGGCCATAGCACTCTTTTTTTCCCTATCCGAGTTGTACGGGTTAACTATCAGTGCAGTCTTTGTTTGCAGAAGTCTCATATTTGGAAATACCGAAAGAGGTCCCTGTCAGGTAGTCCAAACTTCTGATGCAACTGCTCAAAGGACATCATAACCTCCCCATCTACCAGGTGTCCCAAACAGGAGATATCTCTGGACTTCCAAGTTTTAAATAGAGCATCTGTCATCCCTAGCTGAAATCCCGGTGCTCCCACTATAGGGGTATAAGGAGAGGTTTTTTACAGGTTACCCTCATCTTGTCGCATTATCCTCCAGGTTTTAATTGTATTTAATACAATAGGATTTTTACAATAGTTCATAATAGCTCTCATCTTGTCCATAAGTGAAAGTTTGATGAGGGGACATTTCTCAATACCTAACCAGATTGATTGGGGGTCACAAGAGACCCAATCAGCTACATAGGATAATAAGGAGCTCAATTGATACCTCCTAAAATCTGTAAAGTCCAGTCCTCCCCTTGCTTGTGGAAGCTGCAGCTTGTCTAATTTGATAAGGGGCCGTCTAGGATTCCAAATAAAGGAGCCGAACCAGCCGTAGAACTTACGCAACGCCTGTCTCGGCAGCATCAGGGGGAGCATTCTCATAGGATATAGAAGACAATGTAGAATATTCATTTTAACTAAAGCTACTTTGCCTAACCAAGGTATTGGGAGATCTCCCCAAAACTGAAGGTCCTGCCTTATTTTCTCTAAGTGCACAAATTGGCTATATACAGCTGACCAAATACTGAGGTGATAAAAATACCTAAAGTATAGAAAATCTTTCAGTGACCACCAAAAGGGAAAGTAAGATCCGTCCAGTAAGTTGGATATACTGGCGAGACCACCCAATGGCATGACCTCCAATTTCATAAAACTGATTTTATAACCTGAGATCATACCAAATAGATTGATCACTTGAATTCGGCAGGGCACAGATATCAAAGGATCACATAAGAAGAGGAGGACATCATCCGCATATAGAGTGATTTTATGTTTGCCTGATCTAATCCTCGGAGCCATTATGTTAGGTTCAGCTCATCTAGCATCCGCGAGTGGTTCAATCACTAGCGTGAATAATAATGGTGAGAGAGGACATCCCTCACAACAGCCCCTGCCAATACTAAAGCAATCTGAACCTAAACCATTGGTGATCACCGCTGCTTTGCGATGATTATATGATACTGAAACCCATTTAGTAAATACCTCTCCGACACCGAACCTTGCCAGTGTATAAAAAAAATGGCCATTCTACCCGATCAAATGCCTTCTCTGCGTCCAAGGAGACAACTAAACCCGGTATGTTCTTTGTTGACAGGCTAGTATCATATTTAAAACTGTTCCAATATTATTAGTTGACCTGCGATCCTTTATGAACCCTATCTGGTCCTCTTTTATGATGTATGGTTAGACCCTCTCCAGTCTTAATGCTAACATTTTGGAAAGAATTTTAAAATCCACCTTTAGCAAGGATATGGGTCGATATGATGAGCAATCTTCTGGAGCCTTTCGCTTTTTAAGAATGAGAGAGATATTTGCTTCTCTCAGTGAAGGCGGGGGACGGCCCTGACTATGTGAGTAATTGTACAAATATATGAGTGGCCCGGCCAGTTCCCCTATAAATTCTTTATAGAACTCAACCTGGAATCCGTCTGGCCCAGGTGCTTTGCCACTCTGAAGCTGCCTAACCCCGTCCAGTCCTTCCTGGGTTGTCAGGGAGGCACTCATGACTGACACCTTTTCCAAGGTTAAGCTGGAAGGGCCAAATTTTTAAAGAAGGATTCCATCTTCCCAGGTCTATCCTCACAGTCCTGTGATTTATACAGTTCAAAACATAACTTTCTAAAGGCTGTATTGATCTTTTCACAATCACAAGTCAAGGTACCAGCACTTTCTCTAATGGACATAATGGCTTGGGGAGCCTTTTGCTTTCTAGCAAGATACACTAGATATCTGCCAGGCTTGTCGCCATATTCAAACAATCTCTGCTTTGCAAATAATATTTCCCTCTTTGCTGTTTGAGTAAGTGCAGTATTCAAGGTTGCCCTAAGGGCTGTGATCCTTTGTAGCTTAGTACTGGAAGGCCTGTCAATGTACGCTGTCTCAGCTGTCTTCAAATAAGCCTCGAGCAGGCGCTGTTGTTCTCCCTTTTGTCTTTTCCGAGTCGCAGAATATGAGATCACCAGGCCTCGCGCATATGCCTTAGTGGTCTCCCACATCATCGACGTGTTACTGGCCGGGCCTGAATTAATTTCCCAGAAGGTTTTGAATTCCTGTGAAAAATACTTTATAAATTTGCTATCCTTCAATAAGAAAGGTATCCATACGCCTAGCCCATCATCTCTAATCTTGACTTCCACATATACTGTGACATGATCAAAAATAGCTATATTAACTATTTTATAAGAAAGTATTGAATTCAGAAGGATTGAGGGGGCAAAAAACATATCAATTCTGATATGGCACTTGTGTGAGTTAGAGTAGAAAGTAAAGTCTCTACCCTGGGGGTGAAGGCACCGCCACACATCGATTAGCCTTAGCTCCTTATTCAGATCCGCCAGTTGTATAGATCTCAGAGATAAACCTGTAGTGCTCCTAGGTATCCTATCCATCTCTGGGTCCATAATACAGTCAAAATTTCCTCCTATAATTGTATGGCAGACCCCAAAAGCCATCAACTTTGAGAATGCTTCTGTTACAAATTTAAAAGGGCGTGCCGGGAGTGGGGGTCAACAAAGATTCAAAATTCCATATTCCTCTCCTTATTTTTGGGCTTTGATGAATATATACCGTCCAGATTCATCTTTTATCTGGCTTAACATTTGGAAAGGAAGATTCTCCCAATTAAGAATGGCTACTCCCCTACTTTTTGAACTGAAAGATGAAAAGAAAGCCTGATCAAATCCACCCTGTTCTACTTTTAAGTGTTCTTTATCAAGTAGATGCATCTCCTTTAAGAGAGTTACATCGACCCTTTCTTTTCTAAGACTTGATAATATCTTTTTCCTTTTGATTGGTGAATTGTTCCCCTTGACATTCCAGGTGCACCACCTAAATGAATGGCTAGCTATGATCGTCCAGGCAGGCACGAGACCCCCCCCCAGGAGAAAGAACCCCATCCAAAAGACCTTGAATAAAGACCATAGAAAATTCACGAATACAAAAATTCTTTAAAACATTTAAAACAAAACAATTAAAAACTACTCCTAAATAAAAAAAACATAATTGAAAGGAGACTTTCCCCCTTGCTCCCAGGGGGCATAACTACCTATCACTAACCCCACTATAACTTCTCTGAGCTAGGGCCCTGCCCTCAGCCCAGGCCTTATAAAATGGAGTAAACAAATTCAAGTGTTTTATAAAACCAGAGTCAAAAGTGAGTAACCCCCATCCCCCACACCTGGGTGTTTTTAACAAACACAATACAAAATAGAAATAAATAAAGTTACAAAATTGCAATCCCAGCAAGTATTAGGCAACTAAGTAAGATGAAGAAAGAGGAAAGCCCCGCTCTAGAAAGAAAAAAAAAGCAAGACAGAACAAACCCCTCTCCCCCACAAATCGAGTAAGCCGCACGAACTATATAAAAAGGAGACCAAAGGAAGAGTAAAGAACAAGCCCACCACCCCACCCCCAGGGAAAGATGAGTGGAAGAGAGATGAAGAAGAAAAAACAGGGTAAACAAAGGTGGAGGGGGGGCATTATCCATTTGGTTAGAGTCCCACAGTCTATTTAAGAGAGTCCAAGAATTCTTTTGCTTTCTTTGGTGACCCAAAGTTATAAACAATCGTCCATGGGTGAGGTGCAGCATTGCTGGATAATGCATGGAATATTGAATGTTTAGGTCTCTTAGACGCTTCTTCGCCTCATTAAATGCACTCTTCTTGCGGACCTCGGCTGGGGAGAAGTCCTGAAATAACATTATCCTGGAACCCTTTTGCGTCATGGCCTGGGGATCCTTCCCCAGGATTCTGGGGCTTCCAGGAGCATTTGTTTATCTTTGTCGGAGTCGGATTAGAACTGGGCAGGGGCACTGTGTACAGCAACCCAGTGGGCCCTCTCCACCCACACGCGGCCCGGCCCCGACTCCAACTGCAATCATTGTGGGAGCCATTGCTCCAAAAAGTCCACCAAGTGGCCTTCCTCTTCCCGTTCAGGAAGGCCCAACAACCGATATTTTTCCGACGGCCCCAATTATCGAGGTCGTCGATGCGCTCTCCAGGATCCGGATTCGCTACTCAAGAGCCCGGACCTGACCTACGGATGCTTCGGCAGCCATCTCCGAGGCCGCGGTCCGTTGTTTGGCCCCTCCGATGTGCTGCTCAAGTTTTTCGATCTCTCGGTCATACTTCTGCAGCATGACCGAGATTGACTCCCACCAGGGTCGCGTCTTCTTGATGAAAGCGTTGATCTTCTCCTGAAGTTTGGTGATCCCACAGAGCAGGCTCACCGCTGAAGGTAATCCCCTGAAGCGGCCGCGGACTTCTCTGCTGCTGTGGAAGGGGGCGGGGGAGGGGTCGCTGCCTGTTGCAAACTGCGGGAGTGTTTGCCCTTAGTCAGTCATTTTTAAAAAAACACCAAACTATCCAAGTTGATGTAAAATGACTGAGTACGCTGGACAAAAGCTATCCTAAATGATCTAAAGGGTGAGGTGAAGGTGGGTGCCCCACTTTGCCCCAGTCTTAAGCAGAGAACTGCAGACTCAGATTTACTGGGTTGCCATCATCTTGAATCTCCCTGCAATGAGCAATGGTGAACATTCAGGGGACCTTAATCATTGTTAATTTAATTGAAAATGTGAATATAGGTTCTACTATTAACTATATACCAGTAGTACTGTACCAGCTATATGTTTAATTGAGCTGTGTGATAATAATACTGGAATTGAGACATTTTGGGACCTGATTAATACAAATTAGCTGGGCTATACATGATATTGTCCTACAAAACTAGTTCCTTTAAATCAGACAAAATCATTCTTCAATTATTTTTAACTTGAAATTGTTTATCGCTGAATCACTGCCAATGCACCCTATTTGTTGTCATATGGAGTTCTCTTTATGCCAAATACCATCCCAGACTGAAGAGATAATGATTGCCTGACTATCTCAAACTAAATTGGTTCCTTCTTGAGAATTAATAATACTAAAAATATATTTACTAAGTCGATGCAGACAGGAAACAGCAAAGCAGAGTGGCAGTGGTGGAAGGATGAATGTTGTATTCTCGAAAGAAGTAGCAGATATGTGCTGCTTGGACCATTGCCTTACCCCTGGATCATTCGTCAGACTGCTGCCACACCCTGCAAACCTCTTTCATATGTTGACATCCACAGCCCTGCACGCAGCAGACTGAGGTTGTGGGCCAGCAAGCTGAATTTGCCTGATATTAGTCTAAGTATTCACTGCAGCACTCATCATACAATCTACTTGAGCTGCAATGGAAGTATTGATACTCACTTCCAGAGTATGCATCATTGTCAATGTCTTCCCACACTGGAAGAGATGCCTCCGAGCTTTATTCAAAACCACATGCAAAGTAGGAGCTAGAACTCTTCAGGTTCCTTGACAGTCAGAAGAGACTTGTTGCTGGGCCTAACAATGTACCATCACTTCTTCCTTTTCCACTTCATGCTCCTGTACCTATATTTGGCCAAATATAGTTCCTGAATTTCTGAATGAAGAAAGGCACAGTGACATTCTGGTCCCATGGATACAGGATATTTCCCTTCCTGTCCATCTTTTGCACCAAGGCACCTGTGATGTATTGGAGTTCACTTGCTGCCACCCTGTATACTTCCCAGATCAAACTAACTTTTGGAATGACTCCTAGCACATGTTCCAGCTTGAATGTACTTCCCTTTTAGGAGCTGCAGGCTGAATTTTCACTGGCACAATCTAGCCTGAAGCTAGGCACTACTGACACTGTGCCCTTTGCTCAGGTGTGCAGCCTGTCAGCAGTGTGCAGTCAGCAAAATGCAAACATTTATATGAGGAGGCTGCATGACGTTTGCCTATCAACTTGACTGTAAGCAATGGGTGTAAACTGTTTGCACACCATACTGAGTCCATTTTTAGACAATGTTTTTTTTTATTCCCAAGTATTATAATCTTGATACCTCTGGGCAGAATACAAGGCTTTCCATACATTAACAAAACTGAAACTAACTTAGAAAACCCATTCAAAGACGTCTTGACTGGAGTGAAAACTGTTCCACTTTGTCTGTATTTGTTTGGTTAGAAGATAGATATTTGGATAGATTGAATAGTTTGGATAAATATTCCAACTTTCCTGAAAATGTCAGATAAATATAATGGAGATAACTTTTAATTGATCACTGTACAAGACAATATTATACTCCTTGCCAAGCGCACTCTTTTGCAGATTATGGACAGACGATTCTATCATGAACAGCTGACAAGAAATGTTTTCCCACATCCAAAAGTAATTGAAGCAAAAACATATTCACTGTATCCATTCTCATGCCTTCAGTGCTCATCAGGAACCCTACCCCTTTCTGAAGGAGGTCACAGCATTTCAGAACTTCCATATTTCATACAGTAATTTTCTTATGTCTTCTGCATTTGTTCTATCTTTAATCCTTTTCCTAGCCAGACACTCATGCATCAATAACACAATTTTTAATAACACAATTACCCCCACAATAATCTGAGGAATCATTCTTTGCGAGTGATTGGATGGAAAACACTGGTTTCAAATTCAAATTGTGCTGAAATAATTAATTAAAACAGGTTTTACGTTCAGCTAATAAAGGTATTTTCAATCACATTATCAATTCTCATCATTTTAAAAACAAACCTAGGATGATATTGCCTCATAAACCATTCTTAGCAAAAACAAGATTATTGCTGAGACTTTGTTATTACCCAGGCCTTGGATTCATACTCATTAAACTTTCATAAAGCATTGCCTAATTAATCAAGGTCCTTTTGATTAAATTATGCCAAAATGTTTGCCAAGTGTAGCCTCAGGAATGTACTATAACTTATTGTGATAGTAACAAGGTGTTCCCATCCCCATTCCTATCAGGTGAAACTTGAAAGGGTTCAGAAAAGATTTATAAGGAAGTTACCAGGGTTTGGGGGACTTGAGCTAAAGGGAAACGTTGAATAAGCTATAGTTGTTTCCCCTGGAGCGTCGGAGGCTGAGGGGTGACCTTATAGAGGTTTACAAAATTGTGAGGGGCATGGATAGGATAAATAGACAGTCTTTTCCCTGGAAGTCCAAAACTAGAGTACATAGGTTTATGGTGAGACCTAAGGGGCAACTTTTTTCACGCAGAGGGTGGTACGTGTATGGAATGAGTTGCCAGAGGAAGTGGTGGAGGCTGTTACAATTGCAACATTTAAGAGGCATTTGGATGGGTATATCAATAAGAAAGTTTGGAGGGATATCGGTTGGATGCTGGGAAGTAGGACTAGATTGGGTTGGGATATCTGATCGGCATGGACCCGTTGGACCGAAGCGTCCGTTTCCATGCTTTATATCTCTATGACTCATATCCCTTATAAAACAAATAAAAACTGAAATTGCTGGAAAAGCTCAGCAGCTCTAGCAATACCTTGTGAAGGGAAAAGACAGAGTTAATGCTTTGAGTCCACTGGCCCTTCTACAGTTCTTCAGCATTCACAGTTCTTTGCTTTATTCATGTCTCTCATATTGTGAACACAATGGTGGGACATTGAGGCACCGAAATAATACTAAAATGAAAATACTTTTAAATAAGGAAGATGATTGTTGCTTCAAATACCACAAAGTAAGAGCAAGGGAATTATTTCCAAGGACCTGACTAAATGTATCCTTCAACCTTAATCAGAAAAAGAGAAAATCTCATTATTTTCAAATTCTTGTTTTAGGGAGCAGATCGTGTGTAAATTTGATGCCATATTTCCACATTACATAACCGACTACACTTGAAAATACTTAGTTGGCTGTAAAGTATTTTGGGATGTCTTGATATTGTGAATGCAGTATATACATGTTTTTTTTCCACAACTGGATATAATACACTATTCTTCCCAGTTCCCCTGCAAGGTTCATGTTCCTCAATCAAATGCTCGTGCTTACCTTGAACTTTTTTTCCCCACAGATATTCAAAGGGAACGTGGACAGTAAAGGCCAAGTTCAGAACACCTTTGATCCTCCTATATTTGCTCAGTACTTGAGAATTTTTCCAAAAACCTGGCAACAAAATATTGCCCTACGTGTTGAGGTATTGGGATGTGAGACTGAACAGAGACTTTAAAGACAAAATAATGTATTAAAATGAATAAAACTAAATATATTAAATATTTTTGAAAGAAAATGTAATTACATAGCCAGACTTTTACATTCTGCTTCTCTTCCAGTGTATCACGTCAATGTATATATGTAGATGTAGCACTTTTACCTTGAGTCTGTGATAGAGTCATACAGTCATACAGCATGGAAACAGACCCTTCGGTCCAACCTGTCCACACTGACCATGTCCTTTAACTAAACTAAACCCACCTGCCTGCATTTAGCCCATATCCCTCTAAACCATTCCTATGTATGTACTTATCCAAATGTCTTCTGCATGTTATAACTACACCTGCATCCACCACTTCCTCTGGCAGTTCATTGCACACACGAACCACTCTCACCTTAAAAATAAGCCCTTTAGTTTTGAACTCCCTCACCTTAGGGAAAACAATCTTTGCTATTCACTTTATCTATGTCCCTCATGATTTTATAAACCTCTATAAGGTCACCCCTCAACCTCCTACACTGCAGTGAAAGAAGTCCCAGCCTTTCCAGCCTCTCCTTATAAGTCAAACCCTCTATTCCCAGCAACATCCTGGTAAATCTTTCCGAACCCTTTTTACTTTAATAATATCCTTCCCATAACAGGGTGACCAGTTCTGGACACAGATCTCCAAAAGTGGTCTCACCAATGCCCTATACAACCTCAACATGACATCCCAACTGCTGAGCAATGACCTGAGCAATGAAGGCAAGCATGCTAAGTGCCTTCTTCACCACTCTGTCTACATGATTTTCAAAGAATTATGGATCTGAACCCCTAGGTCTCTCTGTTCATCAATACTACCCAGGGCCCTACCATTAATTGTGTAAGTCCTGCCCTTGCTTGCTTTCCCAAAATGCAATACCTCACATTTATCCAAGATTATCAAAATGATCACTTACTCATCTACCTACAAGGTTATTACATATTTACTTGTTGTCTCCAGCCAGAATGACAGCAACTGGAATACTAATCATTAAAGTACGAGTTACAAATATCAATATTACCAGATAATCCTGCAAGTTTCCATATATATGTGTCTTCTGTGTTCTTTAAGGACCTGTGTAATTCTTAAGAAACAAAGTCTGATTATCTTCATTGGTAAATGATATCGTTTTGAAACTTCTTTCCACATCTATTTGTCACACTCATCTATTTTGATTAATTTAAGCAAAATTGTATTGCTGATTTTTACATTGGAATGAGAGCTATTAGCACTGTTGATCAGATGGGTGTCAGGGATTTCTTCGTGGAATCACCGTTTACCAGGATCGGTATATAGTGATGCTGCACTGAAGGCTGCTCTCATGCAGCCACAGTGAAGTACAGGTCAGTTAAACAATATCTCATGATCCACATGTGTGACAGGAAGATCAGGTTCTTGCAGCAGCAACAGTGCTGTACAATCCCTTGTTGTCATTGATATTCCTCTACCTTTTTCATCTTCCTCTGTTGCCATCTAAAGAAGACTTCAAGTTTGCTCCCTGTTCTTCAAATGTTGATTGGAAAGTCCGCTTATTTGGGAAAAGTAAATAATACTCGCTCCCCAGCTTTCTGCATTTTGATAATTTCAAAATTCTTTGATTTTTGCCACCGAAACCATTCCTGCACATTGCACTGTTCCAAGTTGGTAATATTTAATGAAGTGCTAAGGAACTGACAGAAAGTAAATTCTTTTTAATCAGGGAATATTGGTCGTAAAAATTCACTGATAAAACGTACAACCTCATGGCAATCAGTTTGATATATTACACTCCCCTTTGGAAAGCTCCAGTAAAGCCCTGTACTCCTTTACCAAAACATTATTTGCTGTCTTTTTATTTGGAGGATTATGGTATCTGAATTTTAATTAGCTTAATAAACTCAGGACATCATGGGTGAATGGATATAGTAATGGATACATTCCACTGAGTTAAGTCAGAAGCAAACAAAAGCTACTGTTTGACTATTTCAAGTTGTATATAAGCCATTAAAACTATCTGGCTTGCAAGATTGACCTTCTGTCATAATTTATATCAAGTCTTTTGTGTTTACCTGTCCAAATGAAGTGCATTTATCCCAACATACATGTGAATTCATTTCCATCTATGGGCACAGAGCATAATTTAGTATCATAAATATACAAATGCATAGACAGATGATGCTCCTTCAGTTCATCTGGTCAGATGTGACCTAACAATGTGTTGAACTATTTCATTCATTAAGTAAATACCCTAATCTGTTCTAGTTGATGGATTAATGTGCAGTGGTTACTTTTTGAAAAAAATGCACTTCCAATGCACCTTGTCCCATTCTTCCTGGCATTGCTAGGGGGATGGCAGCTACTTATTAATGGAGTCATGCTATGTAGATTACTTACAGTGTGGAAACAGGCCCTTTGGCCCAACAAGTCCACACTGACCTGCTGAAGCGCAACCCACCCAAACCCATTCCCCTACATTTACCCTTTCACCTAACACTACAGGCAATTTAGCACGGCCAATTCACCTAACATGCACATCTTTGGAATTTTGGCTAGCTGTTCCTGAATCACACATGACCTACCAAATTAGATTACATTAGATTCCCTACAGTGTGGAAACAGACCCTTCGGCCCAACCAGTCCACACCAACCCTCCAAACAGCAACCCACCCAGACCCATTTTCCTCTGACTAATGCACCTAACACTATGGGCAATTACGCATGGCCAACTCACCTGACCTACACATCTTTGGGACTGTGGGAGGAAACTGGAGGAAACCCACGCAGACACGGGGAGAATGTGCAAACTCCACACAGACAGTCATCCGATGCTGTAATCGAACCTGGGACCCTGGCGCTGTGAGATTCAGAAAAGATTTACAAGGATGTTGCCAGAGTTGGAGATCTGAGTTATAGGGAAAGGCTGAACAGGCTGGGGCTGTTTCCCTGGTGCGTCAGAGGCTGAGGGGTGACCTTATAGAGATTTACAAAATTATGAGGGACATGGATAGGATAAATAGACAAAGTCTGTTCCCTGGGGTCGGGGAGTCCAAAACTAGAGGGCATAGATTTAGGATGAGAGGGAAAATATATAAAAGAGACATAAGGGGCAGCTTTTTCATGCAGAGGATGGTACGTGTATGGAATGAGCTGCCAGAGTTTATGGTGGAGGTTGGTACAATTGCAACATTTAAGAGGCCTTTGGATGGGTATATGAATAGGAAGGGTTTGGAGGGATATGGGCTGGGTGCTGGCAGGTGGGACTAGATTGGGTTGGGATATCTGGTCGGCATGGATGGGTTGAACCAAAGGATCTGTTTCCATGCTGTGCATCTCTATGACTCTATCTATGACTCTAAATTGACACACTGAAAGTTCTGCTCAAGCATTCAAAAGATTCAATAAGAACAAAGAATAGAACAGCACAGGAATAGGCCTTTTGGCCCAGCAAGGGATGTGGTAACATATGATGCTTTTCTAAAAGAAAATCCTTGCCTCTATGGAGTCCAATATCCCTCTATTCTCCACCTACTGTGTTTAAGGTGACACAGTGGCTCAAGTGGTCAGCACTGCTATCTCACATTGCCTTGGCCCTGCGTTTGATTCCATCCTCAAACAACTATCTGTGTGGAGTCTGTAGATTCTTGCCAATTCTGCGTAAGTTTCCTCCCACAGTCGAAAGATGGGTAGGTTAGGTAGATTCTAAATTGCCCATAGTGTCCAAGGATGTGCAGGCTAGCTGGATTAGCTATGGGAAAAGCAGGGTTACAGGGATCGGGTGGGTCTGGATAGATGCTCTTCAGAGGGTTGTGTGCACTTGATGCATCAAATAGCCTGCTTCCACACTGCATGAATTCTATGATCTGTCAAGGTGCTTCTTGCACATCTCCCTTAAACTTTTCCTCTTTTATCTTAAATTTATGTACCACTGTAATTGACATTTCTACTCTGAGAAAAAGGCTCCAATTATCCACTTTGTCCATGCTTCTCACAATTTTGTAAACTTCTATCAAGTCACCCCTCAACCTTTGATGTTTAAGTGAAAACAAACCAAGATTGTCCAATCTCTTTTCATGACTAATACCTTCCAAACCAGGCAACATCCTGGTAAACCCTTTTCTGTAACCTCTCCAAAGCCTCCCCATCATTCTGGTATAGCTTCACTTCAGCTTTTTGCACTGCCTCCCAGAGTTTCTGTCCCACCAGTCCTGTACTGGATATTTGCTCACTGTGTTAGTCAGAAGGTGGCACGGTTGGGAGCAGACGAGGCAGGAGTGGGGGCATATGGGGGCAGAGTTGGACTGGCTTGAGAGGCAGACGGAGGCAAGGTGGGGGCAGACGGGAGGCAAATGGGCGGGGGGGGGCAGGGGCTCACGTGCGGTGTGCTGCTGCCTAGTCTCCTGAATGGGGAGTGGACTTAGCAAATGCTTACTGTGTCAATCCCATTGAAATGATGGGGGTGCAGGAGGGAGGCACGCAGGTGACTTCAGCAATGCTGCAGGTGCCTTACACATAAGTGTGTGTCTGCTCAGAAACAAACCCTGAGACAGAGAGAGGGAGCAAGGCAGGCAAAGCGAGGAAAAAGGAAACTTCAGAAAATTCCGAGCCCCAGTGGAGAGGCGTTGAATCAATTGACCGAATAATCAATTATCTGAACGAAATATTGCTCACACATCTCCTTCGGATAATCGAGGTTCCTTTGTATTGTGTTGTCATAGTACATTCTCCATGATGTAATGAAAACCCAAGTTGTCGTTGCATATGAAACTTTTTTCACTGTATGTCCGGGCATGAACATAAAGGATGTAATGAATGACAGAAACATAGTGGACAAAAGTTGAGTTTCCAGTTTGAGTAAGGAAATCACAGGGAACAATTGAATGTGGAAAAAAGAGAGACTCACATGGAGAAGAGTTAATTTCACTCAGGAGAAATGGGTTCTGGCCCAAATGGTTTGTAATTAATGACTGGAAGGTAAATCTGTAAAAGTTCAATGAAAGGCCGGCAAACAAGACACAAGTTGAGTGTAGGCCTTACATAGTTTTGTTAAGAGGAAAGAAGGGGTGTCCATAGATAGCGGCTCCCAAGATTACTAAAGTTATAGTGATTAAAAAGAAATAGATAAGGGATTCCTACAACATCAGTTTCTTAATAGTTGGAAAACTAAGCTGAAAGCAGCAAGTTTTAACATGAATGTACAAAGGGAAAAAAGGGGCAAAAATAATGCATGAAATAAATCAGTAGATAACAGAAAAGGGAACCCAAAATTCTTTTTATGAACTTATCAAGAGTTTAAAAAAGATGGACAAAGGATGGTTCTGGTCACAATCCTCATCAGAAATGGGTGTGATGCCAAATCAGTGAAGATTTGCAAATGTTATACATTTATAGAGTCATACAGCACGGAAACAGATCCTTTGGTCCAACTTGTCCATGCCAATCAAATTCCCCAAACTAAACTATTCACACTTGCCTGCATTTTGCCCATAGGCCTCTAAACCTTTCCTATTCATGCACCTGTCGAAATGTTTTTAACATTGTAACTGTACCTGCATCTACCACTTCCTCTGGCAGTTTATTCCACACATGAACCACTCTCTGTTTGAAAAATATGTCTCTCAGGTCCGTTTTAAATCTTTCTCCTCTCACTTTAAAAATATGCCCCCTAGTTTTGAACTCACCCTCCTTAGGGAAAGGACCTTTACTATTCACCTTATTTATGACCCTCATGCTTTTATAAATCTCTATAAGATCATCCCTCAGCCTTCTACACTCCAGTGAAAGAAGTCCCAGCCTCTCCTTATAACTCAAATCCTCTCGTCCCAGCAACGTCCTGGTAAATCTTTTCTGAAACGTCTCCAGTTTAATAACATTCTTCCTGTAACAAGGCAACCAGAACTGTACACAGAATTCCAAAAGTAGCCTCACTAATGCCCAGTACAATCTCAACATCAGGGCAGGAAATCCACTGAATCCACTTTGATGACCATTTTCAGTAGTACCCTCTTTATCACAATAATTCAGTACATTATAAAAACTCTACTTCATCTTCGATTCTCTTGAAAATTACCTCAAATCTTTCTGCTCTTGTTATTAATCTTTCTGCCAATAGAAATAGTTTATTTTCATTCACTTTATGAAAACCTTTCATTGTGTTAAATACGTCTATAAGATAACCTTGCTTGAGGGAGAAGAGCTCCAGTCTGCCTAGTTAACTGAAGTAAAAACAATGACTGCAGATGCTGGAAACCAGATTCTGGATTAGTGGTGCTGGAAGAGCACAGCAGTTCAGGCAGCATCCGAGGAGCAGTAAAATCGACGTTTCAAGCAAAAGCCCTTCATCAGGAATACAGACAGAGAGCCTGAAGGGTGGAGAGATAAGTGAGAGGAGGGTGGGGTGGGGAGAAAGTAGCATTGAGTACAATAGGTGAGTGGGGGAGGGGATGAAGATGAAAGATTGGGCGTGGTGGGGAGGGTGCAGTGGATAGGTGGAAAAGAACATAGGCAGGAAGGACAAGTCATGGGGACAGTGCTGGGCTGGAAGTTGGGAACTGCGGTGAGGTGGGGGAAGGGGAAATGAGGAAACTGTTGAAGTCCACATTGATGCTCTGGGGTTGAAGTGTTCCGAGACAGAAGATGAGGCGTACTTCCTCCAGGCGTCTGGTGGTGAGGGAGCAGCGGTAAAGGAGGCCCAGGACCTCCATGTCCTCGGCAGAGTGGGAGGGGGAGTTAAAATGTTGGGCCACGGGGCGGTGTGGTTGATTGGTGCAGGTGTCCCGGAGATGTTCCCTAAAGCGCTCTGCTAGGAGGTGTCCAGTCTCCCCAATGTAGAGGAGACTGCATCAGGAGCAACGAATACAATAAATGATATTGGTGAATATGCAGGTAAAACTTAGATGGATGTGGAAGGCTCCTTTAGGGCCTTGGATAGAGATGAGGGAGGAGGTATGGGTGCAGGTTTTACAGTTCCTGCGGTGGCAGGGGAAGGTGCCAGGATGGGAAGGTGGGTTGTAGGGGGGCGTGGACCTGACCAGCTAGTCAAGGAGGGAACGGTCTTTGCGAAAGGCGGAAAGGGGTGGGGAGGGAAATATGTCCCTGGTGGTGGGGTCTTATTGGAGGTGGCGGAAATGTCGGCGGATGATTTGGTTTATGTGAAGGTTGGTAAGGTGGAAGCTGAGCACCAGGGGCGTTCTGTCCTTGTTACGGTTGGAGGGGTGGGGTCTGAGGGCGGAGGTGCAGGATGTGGACAAGATGAGTTGGAGGGCATCTTTAACAGCGTGGGAAAGGAAATTGCGGTCTCTAAAGAAGGAGGCCATCTGGTGTGTTCTGTGGTGGAACTGGTCCGCCTGGGAGCAGATACGGCGGAGGCGGAGGAATTGGGAATATGGGATGGCATTTTTGCAAAAGGTAGGGTGGGAAGATGTGTAATTCAGGTAGCTGGGAGAGTCAGTGGGTTTGGAAAAAATGTCAGTGTCAAGTCGGTTGTCATTAATGGAGACGGAGAGGACCAGGAAGGGAGGGAGATGGTCCAGGCAAATTTGAGGTCAGGGTGGAATGTGTTGGTGAAGTTGATGAACTGCTCAACCTCCTCGCAGGAGCATGAGGTAGCGCCAATGCAGTCATCAATGTAGCGGAGGAAGAGGTGGAGAGTGGTGCCGGTGTAATTACAGAAGATCAACAGTTGTTCAACTGACCAACAAAGAGACAGGCATAGCTGGGGCCCATACATGTGCCCATGGCTACTCCTTTGGTCTGGAGGAAGTGGGAGGATTCGAAGGAGAAATTGTTAAGGGTGAGGACCAATTCGGCCAAACCAAAGAGAGTGTCAGTGGAAGGGTACTGTTGGGGACGTCTGGAGAGGCTTGGAGGCCCTGGTCATGGCGGATGGAGGTGTAGAGGGATTGAATATCCATAGTGAAGATGTGGCTTTGGGGCCGGGGAAACGGAAGTCTTGGAGGAGGTGGAGGGCGTGGGTGGTATCTCGAACATATGTGGGGAGTTCCTGGACTGGGGGGATAGGACAGTGTCGAGATAGGTAGAGAGAAGTCCCTCATTCCTGGAACCGGTCTAATAATTCACTGTGCCACGATCTCTATATTCTTCTGAAAGTGCAGTATCTGAAAAAATACTTGAATGCAAGCCAGACTCATGTCTTACAAGGGTTTACCTTGTTTTTGTTTTCCTCTATGAATAAAGCAAAGAAACACATAAAATTTTTAAGTCTTCTCAACTTGTCCTGTCATGTGCAAAGATTTATGTACATACTCCCACCTGGTTTTCTTATTCATACAGCAACTTCAAAATTATATCATCCAACATATATTGTCTCTCTTCATTCTTCCTACCACAACTAATCACTTCAGACTTCTGTGTTAAATTCCATCAACTCTGACATTCCAGCCTATTTCCTCCTGAAACTGTTATTTCCTTTGACATTGGCTGGATCTTATAATCAAGGTGAGAAACCCTATTTCCAACCCTGATCAGAGAAAAAAAAATTTGGACTTCTCCATGTGAATTTCTAGGCCAGGGACTATTTCACCTGAAGCAGGTTAGTGCAGGCCAGGAATCTACATACTTGCAATGGAGTAGGTTGGTTTTGAAATCATGCCCCTCTTTTTTGACACTAGCTGCTTTAGAACATCTTGCAGCCACTTTGATAGTTGAGAAAAGAAGGTATGTGTATAGACGGTAGACTCACACGTGGATAAGGGGTATGGTATCAGGAGGATTGAGGTTAAGGTACCAACTTGATAAAGGCTCAAATGCAAAGTGGATAAGTTTTGGGCGGCAGGTAAGTGAATGTTTGCTTAGGATAAGTTGGGTTTGAAGGGGGGGGTGGAAGTTGGGGTCTTTTGGGTTGGTCAGGAGGGTAAGGTTCAAATCGTGCTGGGTCCATGAGTAAGGTCTGTAGGGTTTCGAGATTATCAGGTATAATGGGGAGGATGTAGCTTTGTTTGCTGAACTGGAAGGTTCATTTTCACACACTTCGTCACCATACCAGGTAACATCTTCAGTGAGCCTCTGAATGAAGCAATGATGGTGTAGCCCACTTTCTAATTATATGTTTGAGTTTCCTTGGGTTGGGGATGTCATTTCCTGTGGTGACATCATTTCCTATTGTGATGTCATTTCCGTTTTTTTCTCAGGGTGTGGTAAATGGGGTCCAAGTCAACATCTTTGTTGATAGAGTTCCGGTTGGAATGACATGCTTCTAGGAATTCTCATGTGTGTCTTTGGCTTGTCCTAGGATGGATGTGTTGTCCCAGTCAACTGGAACAACACATCCATCCTAGGACAAACCAAACAAAGGTGGTCAGACCATACCATGACTGTAATATACTAAGCAAGGAAAGGAACAGACTGGATGCTCTTTTCATAGAGTAGGAAACCACTGGATTATATTGTCTGGCGGTGTGATGGCTTTCAATTAGATTTTGGCTGGTTCCTGACGACAGCTGATATATCAAACAGATGGTAAGTGTATTTAAGATTAGATTAGATTACTTACAGTGTGGAAACAGGCCCTTCGGCCCAACAAGTCCACACCGACCCGCCAAAGCGCAACCCACCCATACCCCTACATTCACCCCCTACCTAACACTACGGGCAATTTAGCACGGCCACTTCACCTGACCCACACATCTTTGGACTGTGGGAGGAAACCGGAGCACCCGGAGGAAACCCACGCAAACACGGGGAGAACGTGCAAACTCCACACAGTCAGTCGCCTGAGGCGGGAATTGAACCCGGGTCTCTGGCGCTGTGAGGCAGCAGTGCTAACCACTGTGCCACCGTGCCGCCCACAATAATATCAGCCCATATGACCTCCTGGATTAGTTTTAATGTAGCAATTTGCAACACCACTTTCTCCATGATGGCTGTGTTTTCTTGATTCCAGGATATCATACATGGATCACAGGAAGTGTTTTATCCTGATACTCTGAACATCACAGGTCTACAGCAGTGTTACAGATAATTTATTTCTGCCTATTTCATACATTCTTCGTGACCATTGTCACAATTCATGGATTAGTCATCACAAACTAAGATTCAGCATAACCAAAAACACCATCCACTTTATACATTACTGCTAAGCATGATTCTTCTAACAAAAATACAGGCATTCTCAAATTTTTTCATTCATTTGTGGACATGTGGGCATCTCTGGAATTCCAGGATTTTGACCAGGCGACAGTGAAGGTACAGCAATACATTTCCAATCAGGATGGCGAGTCGCTTGGAGGGGAAATTGAAGGCAGTGATGTTCCCATGTATCTGCTGCCCTTCTATATGAAAGTGGTCATGGGTGTATAAGGTGCAGTCTTTGGTGAAGCTCTAGTGTTTCTGGCAGATAGTACACGAATCCAAGGCATCGTTCAGTCCTGCCTCTTATATTTGATATAACTAGTCAGGCTTTCTGTACTGAAACTGAATTGGTGCCCAATCTTAATGTCTGCTAAATGTGGGTAAACTGCTCTAACTTGTGCTGATTCAATTACCTGTTCCCTCTGGCTGAAGGAGATGAGCAGCGTTTAGTATCAGCAGCAAAGCGCCAATCTTGCTCACCTGGTGCCCATTCCCCTCCCGAGCCAGCTGTCCAACGTGAAACATTGCCCACATCCCGCGCTTTAGATACATTCTGGGGCAAACCAGAGGTGCGGGTGACAACCGGGCACAGAAGAAAATGGTAAACCCGTATTTGCCGAAGCAAGCCTTCTGGAGGTGGACGACTGTAACACAGGCAAGAAGTTTTTGTCCAATAAATTAAGATCTAATGGCAAATAGAAGTACGAAAATGCCACCCTGGGGTAAAAGTTTACTCTCTGTCTGTCCCCTCCCCCCCTCTGGAATCGGAATGGTTTGATCCACTGGCATTCGTCCTTCGGTCTCTGTGACGTCACAGCGGACCGCGTGCCCTGTGCCCAGGTTCGGAGGACGCCCACTCCCTCGCGATTGACTAAGGCTGGTCAACTCTTAATATTCGTGGGAAAGCACAGGACCAAGGCTGCATTTAAATCAAATTCAGTATCATGGAGTTTTACAACTCCCAGTGATTGGGTTCCAGATTGGTAAAGAGAAACAATAGGCAGGAGCAAGTTAATTCACGTAGCCCTAATATTGGGATATACAGCATTAATGTAGTTGCATCCACTAACTCAGAACGACCAGCAGATGATGATCATTTTTAACACTGGCCATCTAGTTTTACTCTGGATCTCTGTCTTTGGATTATGGTCGATGTCCATAGTGCAGACATCCTGTTTGAAATGTGAAAAGAAAATTCAGTCCAACTTAAAACTCATTGACTACCAGATCCAGCTATATCCAAAAGGTAGTAATCACGTCATTACTTTCATGAATGCTTTCCCTCAAGGGAAGAAACTGCCTGCAGTTTCACAGAACTTGCAGTTAACAGAGAACATTCAAAAGGAACTGCCCAACCTTACGGAGTTATGTAAGTACTGTTGTTAAAGTTGGAAGGAATTCGTTTATAATTTACTGCTTCAGGAATGGACTATGCTGTTGCAATGCATCAGATTTTAAACATTGCTGTATATTTAGAGAGCAGGTATGAGATTAGATTCCCCACAGTGTGGGGACAGGCCCTTCGGCCCAACAGGTCCACGCTGACCCTCCGAAGAGTAACCCGCCCGGACCCATTTCCCTCAGAATGATGCACCTAACCATTATGGGCAATTTAGCATGGCCAATCCACCTGACCTGCACATCTTTGGACTGTGGGAGGAAACCTACGCAGACATGGGGAGAATGTGCAACTCCACACAGACAGTCACCCAAGGCTGGAATCGAACCTGTGACCCTGGTGCTGTGAGGCAGCAGTGCTAACCACCGTGCTGCCCCATAATTGGTTGTTTTGAAATTATGGTAGTCCCATCAGTATTATGAAACCAGTTGTGGAGAAAGTGAGGACTGCAGATGCTGGAGACCAGAGTTGAAAAGTGTGCTGCTGGAAAAAGCAGCAGGCCAGGCAGCATCCGAGGAGCGGGAGAATCGATGTTTCAGGCCTAAGCCCTTCTTTTTTTTTTAAAATGCAGCTTTCATTCCCTGGCCGGGATTCCTGAAGAAGGGCTTATGCCCGAAACGTCGATTCTCCTGCTCCTCGGATGCTGCCTGGCCCGCTGTGTTTTTCCAGCACCACACCTTTCAACTATGAAACCAGTTGTACCAGTTAAATTTTGAACGTCATTTTAAAATAATCTTTGCTCCTGTTTCAAGATTGTGTCCAAATGCTCTGTGAGAAGAGCAAATTAGAACTTATTTGCAGCACGGAACTGCAGTAGAATTATGCTCAGTATTATATGATTTGGTGCTTATGGGGGCTGAAGGCTGTTTCAGTTCTGTGAAATCTATTTGCATTTAAATAATATTTATTCAGCAGAGAATTAAGTGAGGAAAAGCTTCCTACTTATGATACAAAAGCAAGATTCGGCAGATGTTAAAAATAACAACAATAGAAAATGCTGTAAGTACTCAGCGGGAGCAGCAGCATCTGTAGAGACAGAAATAGAGTTAATGGCCCAGATTTTCTCTCTTCTATAAGGGTGGTGAAAGTGGTGAGAAGGGAATAAAATCGGGCAGGGTGGCACCAGACAGATACCATCAATTCCCTAGTGACCTTGGCAGTTATGTTCTGGGTGTGAAGGCCCATGATCAATCTTTCCATTGAAGCCCTGAAGTGGTCAATTAATAACCCTCATCCTGTACCTCCCCGATTAACTTTGTTTCAGGCAGATGAGAAGTGTAGCGGTCTCCCTGACTACGACAATGGCTTGCGTGCCTGGCTGGTTTGATGTTATCCAATTTGCTCCAATCTTGGGGTAATTACTGATGCAAATGGGGTGTCATAGGACCTTTATTAAAGTCATATCATACCTTTGCTTCTGACATAAATCCTCCTACTTTACTAGAGAAAACGCAGATCCTATTAAATTCATTTTAGTCGGTAAATCTTTCCGAATAATGTTCTGATTTTTAAAAAAATTAATAAAAATACTTTCTCCTCTCTTTGCTTGAGACAATTCATTTGGTAATAGCCTCCAATTTTTCTCTAGCCATCTTATAAATTTGTTTAAGAATGACGGAAAAAAGGATGAGCGCTTCTCCCTCACTCTGAATTGTGTTTCAGTTAATCCAACTGCTTATAAGAAATTTTAATTTGAAATTGCTTGTGAATTATTTACACTTCACAACATACTAATTCAGTTTTAGATGTTCGGAGTTCTGAATAAGAGTCATACAGGCCTTGGAACATTAACTCTGACTCTCTCTCCAGAGAAAGTGAGCACTGCAGATGCTGGAGACTATAGTTGAAAAATGTGGTGCTGGAAAAACACGGCAGGCCAGGCAGCATCTGAGGAGCAGGAGAATCGACGTTTCGGGCATAAGCCCTTCTTCAGGAATGAGGCTGGTGTGCCTAGTGGGCTGAGATAAAGGGTAGGGGGAAAGGAATTTGGGGGAGGGGCGCTGGGAATATGATAGGTGGAAGGAGGTGAGGGTGATAGGCCTGAGAGGGGGTGGGGGCTGAGAGGTCGGAAAAAAGATTGCAGTCAAGAGGGCGGTGCTGAATCCGGGGGTTGGGACTGAGATAAGGTGGGGGGAGGGGAAATGAGGAAGCTGGAGAAATCTACATTCATCCTGTGTGGTTGGAGGGTTCCTAGTCGGAAGATGAGGCGCTGTTCCTCCAGGCGTCTTGTGGTCAGGGTCTGGCGATGGAGGAGGCCAAGGACCTGCATGTCCTTGGCAGAGTGGGAGGGGGAGTTAAAGTGTTCAGCCCCAGGATGATGGGTTGGTTGGTGCGGATGTCCCAGGGGTGTTCCCTGAAACGTTCCGCAAGTAGGCGGCCTGTCTCCCCAATGTAGAGGAGACCACATCGGGTGCAACGGATACAGTAAGTGATGTGTGTGGATGTGCAGGCGAATTTGCGATGGATATGGAAGGATCCATTGGGGCCTTGGAGGGAGGTGAGGGAGGAGGTGTGGGCGCAAGTTTTGTACTTCTTGTGGTTGCAGGGGAAGGTGCTGGGAGTGGAGGTTGGGTTGGTGGGGGATGTGGACCTGATAAGGGAGTTGCGGAGGGAGTGGTCTCTCCGGACTGCTGATAGGGGTGGGAAGGGAAATATATCCCTGGTGGTGGGATCTGTTTGGAGGTGGCGGAAATGACGGACAATGATACAATGTATCCGGAGGTTGGTGGGGTGGAAGGTGAGGACCAGTGGGGTTCTGTCCTGGTGGCGATCGGAGGGGGCGGCGTTCACGGGCAGAGGTGTGGGAAGTGGAGGAGATGCGGTGGAGAGCATAAGACCATAAGCATCGTCGACCACGTCGGAGGGGAAATTGCTCTCTCTTCGGAGATACTGCCAGACCTGCTGAGTTTCTCTGGTGCTTTGTGTTTGATTCGGTTTTAGTTGTTTGTTAATGAGTATTTTCAAAATTGAGGTTGACTGACTTTTTGGGCACAATTATATCAAAAGATATGGGATGGGCATAAGTTACAAATGTTTTGTGATGATATAAAAGTCTACCCTAGCATTCTTTCAGTTAGGTTTTTGACAATTTAGTAAACTCGGAGAAAATGCTAATGTTAATTTTATCTCCATATCTTTACAATAAAATATTCCAATATCAGCATCTGTGGTACCAAGAGATAAGGTACGTTCTATACAATTACTGAAGTACCAGCAGAGCATGTACTACAGAGGCAAAGACTATGCAGTTTATAATTTGAATAAATACCTAAAATTATGGCCTCAGTTAAATGCTTATTCTTTGCATAATGTAAGTACCAAACAAGGTTGTATTATAGAAACATGTTATGACATGGGGTAAACTCTCCTACTTAATTTAAAACCAGCAACACAGAAAAGATTTATCCCGTGCTGTAATCTTTAAACCTTCAAGTGGCCAAGAACTATTTAAAGTAAAATTTAAGAACTTTATTTCTTAAAGTAGAACAGAGAATAATTAACTAACAACTATGCCTAAATCCTTACTCTAACCTATCTCTTACCTTACCTTCTATAATACTAGTTGGAAAAAATTCCCAATTAAAATTCACAAAACAACACTTCTTACCTCAAAACCAGGCAGCTTTCAGTTCTTCTATTTGGATCTTCCTGTGTATTCTTTTCTTCTTAGGAATTTCTGTGTCACAGGTTACTGATCGAAAAAGGTACTTTTCAGAGAGCTATTTTTCTAGGCAGTCTTTTACCCTCTGGGACTTGGCAGTTCTCCTCCCAACTGTTCAATTTCCCCCCGATCTTATACCCCAGAGCATCGGATTGTATCATTGGCTTTTAAAATTGTCAATAAACTCAATTCAAACTTGATTGGAATTTGGTGTTTTTCGGGGAATAATTTAAAGAGATTGGCCTAATTTGAATCTGTTTTTTGTCGTTTTCAGGCAACCAGCTCTTCCAGTAGCTGGAGCACATGTTACATTATGTCTTATTAAGAACATTTGGTGCTGTCACTGATAGCTTTTAACTCTCATCTTCATAACATGTAGAACCAGGTTCCTTTAAGGCAGAGCATTCTTGAGGTTCAGAAGCAAGGAATCAACTGAAATATGGGAGCTGGTTACTCCAGAACTTGTATTCTGGAGTTGAGTTGTTGTTAATTTCCTGAGTTCATTTTCATTGTGATAAATGGTGCCTGCCGAGGGAACTCTGGTACCAGAGAGTTTACTGGGATTTAGTCACATTATTTATTATTTGTTACTGTTATTTGAATAACACTTCCTATAAGTAGGAGATAAGTCCATCCCTGTGGTAAAGCTTTTAATTGTAACAATAAAACTGTGTGAATAAGAAGAAGTGTTAAGTGTCTCTGGACTCACAACTCTTTATGTGATGATAGCCACAAAGAAATCTGCTAAGTTGGAGTTTATGTATTAGGCATTATCTTCTTCATGGACAGAGCAGGCTCAAGGGGCCAAGTGACCTATCCCAGCTTCTAATTACCATTTTTCTTTATTTTTGTCCTTTTTTTTGCAGAATTACTCACAAATCACATGGGATTTAACTCTTTAAGGATATTTTTGTTCATTTTATATTTATGAAAATGAAAAATTTTAATGATTATAAACAGAAGATTTTCCAATTTAAGGAATGCTATGCCAGCATCAAGCACGCCTATGTGATCACATTTCCATGGCACCAAGCTACATCACTGAAATAGCACAGGCAAGGTGTCACCAGATACCCATTGTGAATCCACCAGAGTTTATTTCATGTAATCCATGTCTGTGTCAATGTTGTGGACATTTTCTAATCAACTTGTTCAGAGATGTTACTGTATACCGCTGAAGCAGGTGGTACTTGAACCCAGATCTCCTGGCTCAGAGGCAGGGACTTTACCACTGTGGCACAAGAGCTCTTATCTTTGGCTTTCATAAGATATGCCAGTACTACTGCTGCTAACTATATCACTGGATAACATGTAGTGACTCAGCCACAGATAAAAGATCAATAATTTGATCTTTACAGCCTTCATAGTTTACAAGCAAAATAAACATCAAATGATTATAACTTCTTTCATGTATCCTGTTGCTAGTGATTGTCCTGTCCTGACCAGTCTATTGTCAGAAGTATTAGTAATCTGTTTAATTATTTGTTGCTGTGTTTGATGAATAGATCTGTATTTCTTTCCACTTGCTTTTGTTCCAGCTGCAAATGTTCTTACCTGCATAAGAAACGAAATACATAACTTTCTGAAAAATAATTTAAAGAACAAAAGTAAGTTCTTAGTTTTGCATTTCTACCTTTACAAAAATATTATTAATAATGTCTTTTTCTTATCCTGTTTAGTGTTAAAATTTTTTGAATGTTAATTTTCATTTTGATAAATGTCACCTGCAGAGAGGACCATCATCACTGCTGTTGTGAAGCGGTATGCACAGCTCACACAAGCACCTGTTCTACCAGGTTTGTTCTTCAGTTGTTATTGTTTTATGAGAAGTTGCAGTTACTTTCTAACCTGTAAAGTGATTTATTGGAGCAGTTTAATCTTGCTAAGGCCGAGAGCACAAATATTTAGAACCACTGAGTGGAGTAAAATAAAGTTTCAGCCACTTTCTGAGTTGTACTAAGGAGCTAATTACCATCATACAGAGGAAATGGGAATAATGTCGGGTGTTTAATTGTTTCTGCTGCTGGCTGACTACAAGGTACCAAACAGAATGCTTTAGGGGTGGCTAAACTATACATGAACTATAATTTATCAGTAGAAGAAACTAATAGAAATGTAATGTGACGTGACTTGGCTTTGCATTTTGATATCCAAGCTTAATCTGCTTGCAATCTTTTGGCAGAAACTATTTCAAGCATCCTAGCCTAACTGAAACATTCTTTCATTGAACCTAATCAGATTTTATTACTTTCCTACCATAAGCAAAAGATGCTATCAGGGAGAAGATGTTGAATAGCTGTTAATTGCTTCTGTGGAGGAATTGAGAAAACATCACAGGATGACACTTAGTACTAGTTACGCTGGAGCACTGACAGAAGCTCTGAGAAAAGGGCACTGTCTCAAATAGGCCAAAAGCTGCAAACTAGGAAACATAGAAAAGTGATTAAAACTCACAAAAAAGATATACAGATTATAACATAATTACCAAAAATCATAATAACATTCCCTCACAAACATGTAGTATTTACTGCATAGGTCTGAATACAAATAATATTAATATTTCTTGCAATTCACCACTTATTTTTTCTACTTTAGGTCAACTTTGTAATTATCCAAATAATAGTAAGGAACCATTTGTAACTATCTAAATCCCTCTCATTACCCTTACTAACATAATGTAATTTAACCAAAACCAGCCTGACCTCTTTAACTAAACTTTAAGTTGCTTTGTAACCAGGATAACTTCAGCAATCTAGTCCACCATAAGCTGTCTGAAATGATCCTCACACCTGCTTTCAGTGCATGAGGAATTCTTAAAATATTTAATTGTTTAAATCAGAATCTTACCTATCCAACCTCCCCTTAACCATGCTCACCGAACCAAAACATTTTTCACATTACATCCAGAACCCAGGGTAACTGACCACCCTTTGCAAAACTCAACAAAATATTTTTAAATTTGCAATTAGCCAGCAGAAATTCATTTTTCAGTTTAGCTATTTGTAACATGAAATAAATCTTTTATTAAAATCGTATAAATGTTTGAAGGTAAAAGTAGAGACCCTTAGAGCACTGTTGAATCTCCAACATATATTAAAGCCGCCATTTGCTAAAACTCATTTTGCACTCTTAAAGTATTTTTAGTTCACAGTGACACCTATAAGACGAGAAATGTAGCATGTCTATTTGGAAGTAAATCTGTTCAACGAAATACTTTAAGCATAATGCAAAACATTTAATTAAGTTGGAACCTATAAGCTCTGACTTTATTATTCCTTTTATGTAAATAAATGTTTTATTAATCTCCCCTGCCTGTTAGACTTGTAACCAGTACTACTATTTAGAAAGAGGTGTGTTCCCAAAGCATTTGGTCAATGACATCTTCTAGCTCAATGCTAGAAGCTGAATAAGTGTTGACATATGAATCTGCAGATATTCTTTCTTTGAGTGAGTCAGAGACCAATCATGCTTATCACATTCTCTCGGCTTTACTGTTCCAGCTCTTTTATCTGTGTTAGTTTGTATTCAAATAAGGATATTTGATAAGCCTTACATTAGCAAAAACTCTGGTATGTAAATTTTTAACTGGAAACCATAGTTGAAAAATAGTCATGCTCCTTCAGTACATGATGTTTACTGATACTTTAGTATTTGGTATTCCTGCATGGGGCTTCTTTTGTATTTGTTCAGAATGACTCATATAATGAGTGAAACTCATATCACTTATTACGTTTATTCAAGGTGTTTATAATTATTTTATCAGAATTATTTTGAAAACTAGCCTAGACTGCAGATTTGTACAAATGAGGTTTCCTAGTTTTGACATGTGATCAAAGACAGAGCATGCAGCAGACGAAAAATATTATTTTTATTTATTCATAATGTTCACGGATCACTTAATTATGCTCCATCGCGAACTAGCCCTGAGAAGATGAAGATGAGCCTCCTTCTTATGCAGCTGTAGTCTGTCATATATGTAAAGCCATAGTGCTGTTTGGGAGGGAGTTCCAGGATTTTGATCGAGTGAAATGAAGGAATTGTAATATATTTCCAAATCACCAAGTTGTGAGATGCTGGTGTTCTCACGTGCCAGTTGCCCTTGAACATCTAGGTGGAGGTTACAAGTTTCAGTGGGAGTGCGGAGCTGTGGCAAATTCGTGCAGTGCATCTTATATATTTGTTGGTACACACTGCAGCCAATGGTGGAGAGACAGAAGATTTGAACTACTGTAAATTATGCCAGTCAAATAGGTTTTGTCATCCTGGAATGCGTCACATTTTTACTGAGTATTGTTAGAGCACTTTCATCCGGGCAAGTGGAGAGTCTTCCTTCATGCTTAAAATGTGCCTTGTGGGTGGAAAAAGCCTTTGGGGAATCAGGAAGTGAACTGCACACCTGAATACCCAGTTTCAAGCCCACTCTTGAAGCTAACATGTTTTTGCTTAGCTCGGTTAAGTTATTGGTCTTTGCTAACTTAGGATTTTGTGGGTAGGAAATCAACAAGGCAATGTCATTGACTGACAGTGGGTTGGTGGAAAATATTAAGAAAGTCATTGGCTACTTACCAGCCCAAGCCTGAATGTTGACCAGGTGTTGCTGCATGTAAACATGAACTGATTCAGTATGTGAAGAGTTGTGAATGAAACTGAACAATATGTAGTCATAGCACACAACCCCTTTGGACCTTATAATAGAGAAATTAGTTGATTAAGCAGCTGAAGATGGTTGGTCCTAGAGCTGAGGAATTTCTGCAGTCTCAAAAGATGATTGACATTGAACGACTTCGGTCACCTTCCTTTGTGTCAGGTATAACTCAATCAGTTTCACCCATTATTCAAAAATAAAAGAAAATCTAACATAGAATGCGGTTGCTATGGTACCAATAAATTATTACAAGGAAGAAATGTTTTATTTGAACCTGTGACAGTCCTTTTGCTCTTGAATGTAATAGCTGTGCATCCATGTAATTCACTCTGATTTTTATAGCATATCACAGAACAAAGCGAGGAATACGTTTTAAAGTTGGAAAGATCAAATTTGACATGCTTTCCCATTCCTCCAAAATTGCAATACCTCGTTCAGTGCTATACTCTATTCCTGTTGCCGTTGTCATTGTTGGCTTTCTGTGCTTTATCACGTAAGTAATGTACATGTTAACCCTGTATGGTTTAACCTGCTGAGCTTGAAATATTTTGTTTAGTTACTTTATCTGATCTCCTGTGACATTGCTTATGATAAGGTATATCTCAAGATAATAGTAAAAGTGCTTTTCAAAATACACAGTGTGGAAAATTATAAGGAGAATGTTTGTGCCTTAGTAGATAACTTCCAACGTAGATTAAGACTTCTTTGAGGAAAGCCATCTCAAGAGCAACTTGTACTTAAAAGCTGCCTTAATGTAATAAAATGTTTCAAAATGGTTCACAGGACCATTATAAATGAAAATGTCATATCTGGGCAAAGTAGGAGATTTTAAGGAAAGTTACTGAAAGTTTTACCAAAGCAACAGGTTTTAAAAAGCATCTTGAAAGGAATCCAGATCTTAAGTACAAAGGAACTGAACGCATGGCCTCCGATGGTGGAGAAACTAAAATTAAGGTTGGTCAAATGGTCACCGATATCTCAGAGAGTCTAGGTCCAGAGAATGTTGCAGCGATAAGAAATGATGACGGTCCAGAAGAAAGCTAGGACAAGAGATTTAAAATTGCGGCATTGGTTAAATGATAGACTGGGAGCCAATTTAGGTCAATGTCCAAACAGTCAGAATGTTGAGGGTGAGTTGGTGGATGGGGTGAAGGGGAATGCTGTTGCAGGGGCGGAGAAGTGATCACTTTATGGGGCAGAGGTTTGTGAAGTAGGTACACTGATCAAAGAAATATCAGCAATAGAATAATGAGCAATCATACATGCATATCTTTGAGACATTTAAACTTAACAGGATACAGCATCTACTGCTGTAAAAAAACACATGGCTTGACTTGCCCTGACTGTGAGTCAGTAATTGGATTTCAGATACACTCCACATTTCTGAAGGAGCAAGGACTGGAATTGCCAGGAACAGCTGCAGAGCTTAGTCCTATTGCAAAAGACAGTTGCAAATGCCAATAATGTCCCCAGCTGATCATTGAGAGGAGTCAGACATGAAGCAGTTCAAGGCCACAGTGACGTTGAGAGACGCCAACAGGGCAAGGTGACCCCATTGTCGAAACATGTGTTAGAAAAGCACAGCAGGTCAGGCAGTATCTGAGGCACAGGAAAGTCGATATTTTGGGTATAAGCCCTTCATTAGGAATGTGACTAGTGCTGCATGATACAGAGTCTTCAACAATGAAGAAGTCTATAACCATAAATCTGGACATTTGCAGTCTCCCATTCCACTGTGACTTAGTCATCTCCAGCAAGTGTCATCTCTGACAGTACACCCTGTGTCAGGAGGTCTCCATTGCTTTCTTGCCCTTCTTTCCTCTCCCAATCCTTCCTCATGGTCAGAGATCTTCCTTTCTAAGGACAGTGTTGTACCTCGTCACTACTAGGCCAATATCTGACAGTTGTGCCCCTATCACCAGTTTTATGGTGGGACTTTCCTTCTGGGCAGGTAACCCACAACTATCTCTCGCAGCTTTTTCCCTTACTTTTCTGCCCTTGCATTGCCAAGGAAATGCATGTTCTATTTGAAGCTTGAGTGTTGTTCCCATTTGTGTAATGCAAGGGAGCATCCTTATCAAGTGCTGAGTGGGCTTTGGCCCACTGACAACTCTCATGAGTGTGATGCTCTGGACTAGCCATTATCTATTCCCCACTCGTTGTCCACCTCTCTCCAGCTGATCAGTTTGTGAAGCTGAAGATAGCTATGTGGACCTTTAAAATTTTAATCCTAAAACATTGACAAGTTCTCAACACATTTTACTCATATCTTTAAATGACCTCAGTTGGGAGGAGAGTAGGACTGTTATCACACGCTGGTAATTATTCTCACTACCCATGACAGAGCACTTGCATTTGTTCCATTATAAATTTTGTCCCAATTATAATTCTCAAATTCATTCAGTTAGCATCTGTCACAATTTATTTTTGACTAATTATTTAACTTGCTCAGTTCTTAAAGAAAACTTTTGTTTTTCTTTGCAGATTTTATTGTGATGTTCCTCATCGATGAGCAGAAATCTTCATCAGTCAATTATCACTTGTGAGAATTGTCAAATGTAACACTCCTGAACTTGCAAATGTAAACAGGGGTTCCCTTTATCTACTGTAAGTGTCTAAAATGACACATGGCTTCAGCTGGGTGACACTGGCTGAATAGCTTCTCTAGTATTCGGGGAAACTTTCAGCACATCTTGTTTCTAGCAAACAAGTGACCAATCTGATGAAGAAAATCAGAACTTTTGTGAACTTTATAAAAGGGCAAAATAAACTATGCATGAAAATCTATCATTCAATAAAAAAAATTGAAAATAATTTACTGCTAAAAATAAAAATATTTTTACAATCATACATTATGGGCTGGATTTTCATGGTTAAGGCAAGTATCAGGGAGCCAGGAAGTTTCCTGACCCTCAGGTGACAAAGGGGCTACACTCCGAAAGCTTGTGATTTCAAATAAACCTGTTGGACTATAACCTGGTGTCGTGTGACTTCTGACTTTGTTTAATGGTACAGGCGGAGGTAGGTTGATGCTGATGCATCCTGGTTCCGAAGTCTGACTCCATCGTCAATGCCTCAAAACAAAAAAAAGCAATGCAGATCAATTTTATAGCCCCTCAGTTCCCTCTACCTTCAGCCCCATGCCGGTCTTTACCATTCCCTGACTGCACTCCCAGACCCACCCTCCCTTCACACAGTTCACCTTTGGCCTTATCATGACTTTGTAATCCTTTGAAATTCCCATTGATCTGTGTAAATATAAAACATTAACTAAACAAACCGTTGGAAATTTACTCCCTCCTGGAACATTCATTTCTTTCAAAATAACCATGTAATGTATCAAGCACTTCAAAAAACTGCAAGCCTTTTGAAGAGATAATAAAATTATCAAGGCCAATTTATCTTTTTTTTTACATTTTGTATCCAAACTCTGGCCAATTCTGACTGGGAGTGATGCAGAAATAGCTCAGATTTCAGCTCTTAACGAATGAGTTGTAAATAAAGAAAGGTTCTCCTACATCCAGGTCTCAGCCCATACACTCACCTTTAAAACAGTGCCTATTTTAAACACTAGGCAGCCCAGGGGCAATGACCTGCCTCTATTCACTTTGCTGGTGAGCATAGCCAGTATTGGGAACAGAGGGATATTCAAGGCACTGTTTCTTCTCAGCACTGACTCCACTTCAGTCCCAACTGGGATCATGAAAGTCTAGCCATTCAAATCTGAACCTATAGTCTCACAGGTACCAAAATGATTGCACTATTATCAAAACATATAATTACATGCATTATAGCCCAAGTGAGGTTCCACAATTTATTATGGTTCCAGGTGGGATACAACAAATTGGCTCCCCTTCTTTATTAACTCCCTCCCTTTGTTGATCACAAAGTCAATTTCCTTTGTGGATACCATTCTCTCACACCCGAATAAGTTCATGTTTTAAAAGCAGCCAATTTAATCAGACTTTCTTAAATTAACAAAGAGTAAGTTTATTAGTTACTAAACTTGACAAAGAATTAATAGCACAACACACACATAGATTAGAACTAATAAGTGAGTCCAGAAAAAAAGATGAGTAGGTAGTGGAACAGTCAATTGTACGATTCTTAATTTTGCAGGTTCATTGAAATCCCTTTGTAATACTTGCTTATAATGGGATTGGTGCCTAACTGGCTTCTTGCAGTTGGATTGAGAGATTCCTTTTCCTGAATTCAGGGATGACTGTTGGGTAGTTCTTCAACTCTGACCTTGACTGCATACTATTGCTCAACCCAGGGTGGTACACACGAGTGTCTCATCTCATAGTACACTTGAACACCTCAACTCAGATGCACGCTTTCTTCCACTAGCACACTCAGATTCCTGGAGTTAATGACTTTTAGCTCTTTTTCTTGTGTATTTTTGAAAGAGGAAGAAACAAAACTTGTCTCTCACGCAGACTGCTGCCTTCCATCATGTTCATGGCTTTATCAATCCTTTTTCAAAGGAGCCATGTTAGTTATTAAAGTGCAATATATCCATATATGATTGGGGTTTATGACCTCTGGTCATTGCACTTGCCCTGCACATTAACTGAAATGAGTGACATCTTTGATGCTTGTTAGTTTTTAATTGAAATGCCTGATTGGACCCTGTATTCTGGATTTGTCTTTCTGAAGGAGGACAGCCCCTACCCTGATGTCACTCACATTGATGGCTACTTTAGACGCCTAGTTAAAGTTTGGAGCTACAAGCACAGGCTCGTCTGTGAATTTATCCTTCAGCTTTTCAAATGCTCTGGCATTTCTCAGTTTTGCTTTTCTCTGTGGTAGGTATGTCAGGAGATGGCTACTGTAATGAAGTTGGAACAAGGATTCAATACAACTCACACATTGCCATGCATTTCATGATTGCGTATTTTGTTGGGGGAATGTGAAACTGACCTACTCGTGGTACTATTGCAATCCTTGACAGTTCTCATCCTTGTCTAGATTACAGTAGTGCTGGAAAAGCACAGCAGGTCAGGCAGCATCCGAGTAGCAGGAAAATCGACGTTTCAGGTAAAAGCCCTTCATCAGGAATGAAGGCAGGGAGTCTCCAGGGTGGAGAGACAAATGGCGAGAAGATAGCCAAGAATACAATAGGTGGATGGAGGTGGGAATAAAGGTAATAGATCATCCACATCCCACACCTCCACCCTCAAACCCCACCCCTCCAACCGTAACAAGGACAGAGCCCCCTGGTCCTCACCTTCCACCCTACCAACCTTTGCATAAACAGCATCATCCACCGACATGCAGGTCTTGGGCCTCCTCCACCGCCACTCCCTCACCACCCAACGCCTGGAGGAAGAACGCCGCATCTTCTGCCTCAGAACACTTCAACCTCAGGGCATCAATGTGGACTTCACCTGTTTCCTCATTTCCCCTCCCCCCACCTTACCCCAATTCCAACCTTCCAGCTCAGCACTATCCTCATGATCTGTCCTATCTGCCAATCTTCCTTCCCATCTGTCTGCTACACCCTCCTCTCTGATCTATTACATTCATCTGCACCTCCATCCACCTATTGTACTCTTGGCTACCTTCTACCCAGCCCCATGCCCCTCCCATTTGTCTCTACACCCCAGAGGCTCCCTGCTTTCATTCCTGAAGGGCTTTTGCCCAAAATGTCGATTTTCCTGCTCCTCAGATTGTATTTTCTATAAAAGGGCTTCCATTCACAAAAGTGCGATTTCCATGTTTTACACTAGGAAGTCTTCTGGGTACACTACATAATTGATAAACTAATGGGTTCGTCAGCTTTTGAAAAGACGCTGGGATATTTTTAGAACTTGGCGGCACGGTGGCTCAGTGGTTAGCACTGCTGCCTCAAAGTGTCAGGCACCTGGGTTCAATTCCAGCCTTGCGTGACTGTCTGTGTGGAGTTTGCACATTGTCCCCGTGCCTGCATGGGTTTCGTCTGGGTGCTCCGGTTTCCTCCCACAGTCCTTAGATGTGCAGGTCAGGTGAATTGTCCATGCTAAATTGCCCATAGTGTTAGGTGCATTTGTCAGAGGGAAATGGGTTTGGGTAGATTACTCTTCAGAGGGTCGGTGTGGACTTGTTGGGCCAAAGGGCCTGTTTCCAAAATGTCAGGATTCTAATCTTCTAACCAAATGGCATACCTCAACACAATCTGTCTGGTGTCATGAGGGCGGAAATGTCCTTAATGTGAGCAATCAAGGGAAACTGCCAGCAGCATTCTTTCTATCCTTTTCTCTTCTGTGCAAACTTCCAAGATTCATGTGTGGCAGCAATTTCCAGACTGGATGTCAACACCGCGATCCACATCAGCAAACTGTTCACCATGCACAAAACCTCAGAGTGATGAGCACACAGCCATAAGGCTTAGAGGGACAATGCCTGCCATTATCCATCTGTTAAATCCCTCTTGATAATGTAGATAGCTTTAGTTATTCTATCCAGGCAAGCTTTCAGCTGAGTTCTCAGGTAGCAGTCGGCTCCATTCATTACATCAACATTTCAGTAGTCAATGCAGAGCCAGTGGAGCTGTCTGGTTTGGACCAGAAGATAACTGAGGAGCTCCAGCCACTGAAGCTATGCTCTATTGGTTGCTGCTACAGCTTGGCCGGCTTTCATGGGCCTAGTTAATAGGGACCTTGCTTTATGGGAGCCCTTCTCCCAGTTTCACCTCATGAGAGCTAGCTGCACAAACCATAAAAGGTAATGAGCAGCCTGGTTAAGTCTGCTCACTGTTCTGCATCTAAGGAGCAAGTAAGGGGGCAAACTTCATTTTGACTAATGAGGTTATAGAGGATTCAATGTGAACATCACCCATGTCTCCCTCCAATTATTTCCTGCTGCCACCCTTGTCCCCTAGGTCTGTGGAAATAGGACAGAGAATTATCTGATTTCAACTTTTCTGTCCAGCTATGGCTTATAATGCTATTGCTTTTTTCTATGATCTGGAGTTTCAAATAATTCCCTTCCCTAAGCTTCTTGGCTACTCTGTACGTATCACCGAACTGGCTTTTTCTGATATTGGTAGGATCACAATATGTAGTGTTCTGGTTGAATTGCTAGGGAACTGATATTTTTGCTTGCCTGTTTCTTCATTATTGTGTAGACTCACCAAAGTCACTGTGATGACTCTGTTGCATGATCTAACATGGAGTCTTCCTCTTACTATTTGAAAAATCTCACCAGATTAGTTTCACATTTCATGTCCAGAAACTCACTCCAATGGAGTGAAACCGGTGAACTCACAAGCGAGTCCCTGGTGGTGAACTGAAGAAAATCTAATCCTTTATCCCAGTCATAGGGTAATTCTTGTCAATTTGCCCTAATCATTGTTTTTTTGGTCTGGTGGCACTGTTCTAGCATCCAATCTGTCTGTGGGAGACATTGAAGATTTCCGCTTGGTGATGTTTAGATTATCCAAGATTTCCTGGAATATTTTAGACATGAAATTTGACCCTTGGTGTGATTGGATCTAGATGGGCTGTTTTCATAGAGCCATAGAACACTCTACAGTGTGGAAATAGACTATTCAACCAAACAAATCCGCATCAACCCTCCGAAGAGCATCCCACCTCGACCCAGACCCTTACTGTATCCTGTAAGCCCACATTTCCCATGGCTAATCCACCTAGCCTGCACCTCCCTGAACACTGGCCAATTTAGCATGCACATCTTTAAACTGTGGGAGGATACCAGAGCACCTGGAGGAAACCCATGCAAGCTCCACACAGACAGAACGCCATGGCTGGAATCGAACCGAGGTCCATGGTGCTGTGAGGCAGCAGTGCTTACCACTGAGCCATCCACCTTTGGATATGGATCTCAAAGGAAAAGACACGTCCAAAATGGTAAGGTTAGACTGGTAACTCTCCCTCCACCCCACCCCCCTCGCCCACCTTATGTTTTGAGCAGAGGCCCCATAAAGTCCATTAACGCCTTGCCAAATGGTTCCCCAAAAGCTGGCATGGGAATCATCTGTGCAGGTATTATTACAGGTTTGGATTTTCCCACAACCTGACAGGTGTGGCAGGTTTGAAAAACTTTATTACATCCGTGTGGAGTAATGGATAGGAAAAATGCTGGCTGAGGCAGCTTTGAGTTTAACATACAACAACACTTTCAGTCACTGGATTATTGTGACTTAGCCACAATAATTCCCTACAGTCCTTAGGCAGCACCACTACCTTGTGAATCACTGTTTACTTCCTGTTTGCCAGTTTGCGACAGTGCCTTAATTTCTTCATCAGCACTTAATTTTTAAGATAGCAGCAATAGGGGAATGCTTCTGCCTCACCTTTAGCTGTGAGCTGGCTGAGCTGTAGGTCAGCTTGTTGTGCTGTTACCAAAGAAGTTCTATTTATTACCTCCTTGGGAACCTCAATTTTCCCAAAAAAAGATTTCAGATAATCAGACCAGAGGGTCTTCTGTTTGTAGTATCACCCTGGTCTCCACTGGCCATGAACTATGAGACCACAGGTAAAATACTAGACACTTACCGCTTGCAGTTGGTCAGTCTCCCTCGAACACAGTGAACGTCTTGGAGACCATGAAGATGCTAATATCTTTGATTTGCCAACTCAGTGCTGTGGAGCAACTTGACCCCATCCAGAGGCAGGATGGGGATGACTCCCATAGTCACAGGTCCCAACATAAGGTTGTACGCCAGATGTATCCGGAAAAGCAAAATAACATGTACCATCCTTCAATCTCTTTTACGAGCACCTTGGTACTTTCTGCACTTTCTGATGGAAAAACCAGAGTAGTTTCTCAACAGTAGAGTTTGGCTGGCTCAGTTGGTATCCCTCAGTATTATGATAGGCTCCCTTGTCTCACCCTGGGAAAATGTGGCCACTCTATCTTTGGATACAAAATCTCAGTAACTGTCAAGGAATCTTCTAACCTTATCTGTATTCTCTAGTGTGCATTCCAAGAATTTGCAGCTGCAGTCAGATCCATAGTTTGGCTTGCTATACTCTTTGTCTTTCATTCTCTGCACAGGGTATTTATGACCTAGTACATCTACTGGTTTTTCCTATAAACCCCTGTAGTTGGCCTGGAGATGTTCTATCCATTGTTGGTGAAAATACATAGGGCGCAATGTTTCACTTCTTCTCACTTTTTTCCTAAACTGTACTTTCTCAACCTCTACCCTATCCATTTGGTTGGGAGTTGATAAGGAGAGGGTTTCTTCTGGAAAAGGGTGTTTTTGGCCAGCTGATGGTCATCCTGCCTGGACTTTGTCTCTCTCTAATCCTCTCTGTCTATCCTTATTGGGAAATTCATTGAGTTCTTAAACTCCTCAAGGAGAATTATATTATGGAAGCTTTCATAACTGGCTTCCATCTTAATTGGCTATACTAATTCATCAAAAGCAGACTGTTTAAGTCTTTCAAATTCCAAATGTGTCTGGTCAGGCCTGAGGGTTTTCAGATGGATTGGAATTTTTGATGGTTTACCTTTAGTACTAGCTCTTATGACTTAAGATAACCTTTTCAATTGCTTTGTTAACAGTGGCACTTTCCTTAGGCAAAGAGGGCTTATATCTCTGAGTTTACCCCAAAATCTTGGAATAAGGGCCAATGTTGACAGCCACTTTAATTGCTCTGCCATCCATTTCGAAGAAATAGAAAAGTTTTCACCTCTGCATCCTCAAACCTAGGAATTAAATGTTCAAATTGAGTAGGATTTGCCTTTACGTCTGAGCCTTTACATTTCTGTCTTCATGGGGAAAAGTAGGATTCTATTCCTCAGCACGAGATGTCTTAATGCAAACTGCCTTTCCAGCCATTCTTCCTGAAATTCTGACTTGTTTCTTGCTCCTTCCCATTTCTCTTTGTTACTTCTCTCTCATACTCAGTTTCTGCTCTCTCTCTATCTGTTTGTGCTTCCTTCTCTTTTGCTTAAAATGCTAATTTACACCACTGCTACTGGATCCATTTCACCATCTTCAATTTCCATCTGTAAGCAGTTGGCCAACCCTTTTGAAATTTTGAGTTTTCAGGCTGTAAGAAACAAACAATCTAATCACAAACGCTTTGTTTTTTTTAATGGTTTGAAGGACATAACTTTGAAATTCTCAAAGTCACTTTCCCTAATTCTGTTATGAATACACTGGTATGATTTGGAGATGCCGGTGTTGGACTGGGGTACAAAGTTACAAGTCACACAACACTAGGCTATAGTCCAACAGGTTTAATTGGACGCACTAGCTTTCGGAGTACCACTCCTATTGTGGACATCCCTATACTGTAACAGCAAATTCAAACACCTTTTCCAGTTTTCTTTAAATTGCTCTTAACATGATAATTTAACAAGCCTAATTCTTTAATTTTGTCTGAGTTCAAATCACAGCCATAAGCCCGCAGTTTATGACAAGCCTTAGTTTGAGGTTTATCAATTAATTATGGTTCCAGATGGACACTCCAAATTGACAAGTTCATGGATGGGGAAGCATGAACTGGGTACTTATCTTTATTCACTTGCCCTCTCATTTAGATGTAACAAAATTAATTTACAAAAGATTTCCTCCCTTATGCATACCTTTCTCCCAGACTATATAAATTCATTTTCAAAAGTAACCATTTAACAAGGCTTTTTTGAAGTTAAATCTCACACAACACCTGGTTATAGTCCAACAGGTTTATTTGGAAGTGCTAGCTTTTGGGCGCTTTGACACCGGCATCTCGAAGTCAAGGTTTTCTTAAGTTTGCAATGAGTGAGTATACTAGTTACTAAACCTGAGAAGAAATAATAATGCAACCACATAGACACAGATTAAGAAAAAGTGAATCTAAAAAAAAACAACAAGTTAAAAGATAGAGTTTAGTCTCTGGGTTTTTCCTGAAGTATACGCAATGGAATGTTGATAGACAAGCAATCTATTTCAGGATTCTTGGCTTTGCAGGTTAATTGAAACATTTTTGTCCTGTTCCTTTTGGTTGGATTGCTCAATGTTAGTATTCAGAGCAAGAGATTCCTTTACATGCAATACAGGGTGTAGGTACAGTTACAACATTTAGATACGTATACGAGTAGGAATGGAATGGTTTTGAGGGATATGGTCAAATGCAGACTTGGGGGACTAGTTTAGTTAGGAAACATGGTCAGCATGGACTAGTTGGCCAAACGGTCTCTTTCCATTTCTATGACTCTGACAGATGGTTCTTTCACTGTGACCTCCAGAGCACATAGTAGTCTAACCCAGGCTCATGGGTCACACAAGTCATCATTGCAACAGCACAGATGACACCTCAGCTCACACGCACACCTTCTTCCTCTAGCAAACACACCAGTGTAAAACTAGCTTTCAACCCCAGTCCTTGTGTGCTCCTGAAAGAAGACATAAAACACATCTCTCACTCAAACTGTTGTCTTTTCTTCCATCGTATAAACATGATGTAGACATGCCAGTGTTGGACTGGGGTGGGGAAGGTCAGAAGTCAGATGACACCAGGTTATAGTTCAACAGGTTTATTTGAAATCACAAGCTTTCAAAACATTGCCCCTTCAACAGGTGAAGTCACCTGATGAAGGGGCAGCACTCCAAAGCTTGTGATTTCAAATAAACCTGTTGGACTATAACCTGGTGATGTCTGACCACATAAACAGTCTGAGATAACTCCTGGAGATCACAATTCAGTATGTAGTACATTTCTCCTTTTTAACTCCATCCCTTTCAGGGTTCTTTGACATCTTTTCTCTCCAGACAGCAAACTAATTTTCATTCCCAGTCTTTCAAACACCAACGTTGAATTAAAATTTGATATGTGCAGAAGTACTCCATGGTTCTGATACATATGATCCTGTTCTCAGGATAACTTGTGCCTCTCAGTTGGCGGACTGGAGTATCTCAAATGGTGAATTTTAAATCTGAGCTTGATTTTTGTTCTTCAAAAATATTCAGGGATATTGGGTAAAGACAGGGATATGGAGTTATGGAGTCATAAAGCATGGAAACAGACCCTTCAGTCCTACTTGTCCGCACTGACCAGATAGCCCAATGTGACCTAATCCCAATTGCCAGCAACTGGCCCATATCCCTCTAAATGCTTAATATTCATATACATATCCAGATGCCATTTAAATGCTGTAATTGTATTTACTTCTACCAGGTGGGGGAAAATGGGGCTGAGAGATAATTGGGAGAGGGTGGGGCTGCAGGGGAAAGTAACTGGGAATACAATAAGTAGTTGGAGGTGGGGGTGATAGTGATAGGTCGGAGTGGAGGGTGGAGCAGATAGGTGAGCAGGAAAATAGACAGGTAGGATAGTTCAAGAGGATGGTGCCGAGTTGGAAGGTTGGATCTGGAAATAAGGTGGAGGGATGAGGCTGGGATAAGGAGTTGTGGTGTGTTCTAAATGTGGTCTCCTCTACAATGGGGAGACAGGACGCCAACTTACGGGATGTTTCAGACAACATCTCCGGGACACACGCATCAATCAACTCCATCATCCTGTGGCCAAACACTCTAACACCCCCTCCCATTCCACAAAGAACATGCAAGTTCTGGGCCTCCTCTACCGTCAAACTCTAGTCACCCAATGCCTGGAGGAAGAACACCTCATCTTCCATCTTGGGACCCTCCAACCACACGGGATCAACGTTGATTTCACCAGTTTCCTGATCTCCCCTCCCCCCACCTTATTCCAGAACCAACCCTCCAACTTGGCACCACCCTCTTGAACTGTCCTACCTGTCCATCTTCTTTCCCATCTATCCACTCCACCCTTCAGTCTGACCTATTACCATCCCCCAGTCTTCCTCTGGCTATCACATTCCCAGCTACCTTCCTCCCAGCCCCACTCCCAACTATCTCTCAGCCCCCTTGCCCCAACATTCCTGTTGAAGAGCTTATGCTTGAAACGTCAACTCTGCTGCTCCTCGGATGCTGCCTGACTGGCTGTGCTTTTCCAGCACCACACATTTTCACTCTGATCTCCAGCATCTGCAGTCCTCACTTTCTCCTAACAGTAAATTCAGTTAAAGCTAACAATCATAGAGACAGGTAAGGTTGGGTGTGGTGGGTCACTGCACTTTGAAGTGTCTGTCTTTCCATAGAAAGTATTTTGCCTGAAACCCTAAAATACAGATCACACTTACAAAGTAAATTTTTCATCATTGACATAAAAATTGCTTGCAGCAAGTCTGTAATTTTCAATGCATGGGTGATGTGAATGTTGAACATTTACCCCACATGTGAATTTTCAAAAATCAATACAATCTAATAATCACACTCAGGCTATGTACAATAGTCATTGATTATGTCAGTAAATACATCTTTTTACAAAAGACTTCCCATAAGTTGTGAATGAGTTTAAAAGCACAATCACTTTACATCCAACAGTAATTTTTAAAAGGAAATGTATCAATGGGAATTCCACAAGCCAGGCAATCCTTTTATAACCCAATCTTTTTTATTGTGGATCAGCTATGAACTTTAAACATTGTACATAGTCATAAAGTTCATGCAGTCATTCATTGCTGCCAAAATGGTCGGGTAACCTTGGTGAAATACCGTTAGGAATTAGAGAGGAGAGATAAGTATAACATTTGTTTGTTTAGATATTTATTAGATAACTACAAATGCATGGATTACATTTCATTCATGAAGTCGCAAAACCAAACTTTGAGACAACAGTTCTGTGAATGTCAATTGAACGAATTTTGCATTGGATTAAGAAGTGCTTTTCTTAATTAAATCAGCAGCATCAAGGAAAACAACTAAAACAACAGAGTCTGCCAGATAACCCAACAATCCTAAGATTCCACAAAATGAACTATCATCATCTGAGCTGAGAACGAGGGTTGGCCAATAGAACCATAGAATCCCTACAGTGTGGAAGGAAACCATTCAGCCCACTGAGTTCGCACTGACCTTCCAAAGAGCATCCCACCCAGACCAAGCCCCTTACGGTATCCCGTAACCCCACATTTACCGTGACTAATTCATCTAATCTACACATCCCTGAACATTATGGACAATTTCAGTATGGTCATTCCATCTATCCTGCACATTTATGGACTGTGGGAGGAAACCAGAGTACCTGGTGAAAACCCATGCAAACATGTGGAGAGTGTGCAAACTCCCCAGAGTTGCTCAAGGTTGGAATTGAAGTCAGGTCACTGGTGCTATGAGGCAACAGTACTAACAACTGAACCACTATGCCACTCCAATGGTTCTTTCTCCTTCTCCCATTCAGATTCAGGTGAAAGTAGAGATAGCTGTTACTGACAGAGGCAGTCAAGTGGATTAAATCTACCAAATACTGCTAAGTTTTCCAGGATCAAATCTGAGCAGATATAGAGTCCAAAATTACGTGGGATGAAGATGTGCTAAGAATTGATTGCAAATATACTCATGGTTATTGGGAAAGAAACAAATTTAAATGTCTGTTGTGGATCTAAATTTATATTTGAGAAACTTCTTCAATGAGCAAAGTGTCTCAATAACAGTGGCAGGAGGAAGTTCTCTTTACAAAATTTTTTTTTAAAAAGCATTCCAAAGCTGTTAGTTAATATCCACGTTTAATAATGAACCACAAAAACCCAGACACTACAGACGAGCAAACGGTTTGATCATTCACTGTCAACGCACAAATTCCAGAGAGGCAAGCTGGAAAATCTAGATAAGTACAAACACCAAATGTCATGGCGATGCTGTCTTGCCCCCAGGTAACATGAGATGATTCAGGAGAAAATATACAACATGTTGTATTCAAAGTATGTGAGTCACCTGTGCACCCAATGGAATTTAACCCTCAAAACAATGAGCAATTCCAACCAATGGCCCTCTTTGTTCATCGTCATCAACTACTTTTTGCAATTTTTACTGAAGATCACAGAGCAGAATTGTTTGATCCAGTAGAAGTCCCTTCTGACAGAGCACAAATCAAAATTTAATAATGTAGGGGGATCTCCCTGGCAGCACTTAAGCTTAAAAATGTAAGTCTTGTTACCCTCCATTTCTGGCCATTTATGAACTAATCAATCCAAATTATTTAAGGGTGCACACAAATGCTGCATGGATGGGGTAGGGATCACAGCAAAGTGCTAGTGATTGTTTGAAGACAAATAAAACCACACAGGAGCAGTGTGGAGTGAGGAGAGTTTAAGGTATTTGGTCTTGTGAAATGGACTTGGTTATTTGTCAGAGGATGAGTGATTACAGACACTACAGTCAAGGTGGGCTCTTCCCACACAGGCTACTTCAGATTAATTATGAGTGTGCTGTTGAGATTGTCCTCTTGAGTGATGGGTCATCCACCATCACATGGAGGAGAAGGCAGGGAGAGGCTTCAGGACAAGGGCAGCAGCAACCAACCTACCATCCGCACATGCATTTAGGAAATGGCAGGAGGTTGAAACCCAGCAAGTTGAGAATGGGTGAGGACATCAGTACAGATGTCAGTACTCTGCTGGCAAAGTCCACAGGTAGCACTCCAGCTATTTGGACTTAGTGAGCATCAGTGTTTTGTTTATGAGAGGCAGTAAATTCTGTAATGTGACCTAATTGCTGGGAAAATCACACCAAATTGTGTTGGGGCCACTCAATGTTAAGGCCACCCTATGCTTCAGACTCTTGTCAGGGGTCAGCAGGAAATCCATGCAGAATATCTAAATTCTCTGCTCACCACAGCACAAATATGATGACAATGCTTTTGTGCAGGCAGATACAGCCAATCATTGGCTTCACCAATGGCAAATAGCCAAGTGGCAAGAGTGGAGGCCTTACTGAAGATTCTGTCCAGTCTATCTCTTGTGCTGATAATACCTTGTTGAGATTATTGATGATATAAGGGCTTCCAAGTCTGTATGTAGAACCCTGGTTGGACTTTAGAGTCTGGCTGTCTGTGAGTTACCTACTTCAACATGGATGAAGTTACCTGTTCCAAAGAAACGATCACCGTGCTCAGGGCCCTGATAAACCCCACTGTCTACTGGCAGAGCTCACATACTGTCTGAAAGCTTTTCTAAGTCTCCTCACTCCTTTTATTGAACATCCAACAATCTGCTGCTTGACAGGTGACATCAGAGGCTCGACATCTGCCCTAGCTCAGCATTGACTTTATCTCCCTCACTCCTCTGAGCATCAGAGGTAAGGTCTGTCTCAATCTCCAGCAGACGCATTAATAATTGTGTAGCATTCAACCCCCTTTCAACTGTTTTACCTGACTCATTGAATCCTTCCAAAGTACAAGTATCTCAATTGATGCTAGGTGCAGAGCAATGATGGGACAATGCACTTTCTGATGTTTCTCCTTGTCTTGAGAGGTCAAAGTCAGACCCTTGGCATCAATGTATAGTGAGGTGCTGAGTGATCCACTGGAGGAATAAGATCAGTGAGTCCACAATGTTGAGGAACATTGAGTGAAAGTAGCTTCCTCTCAGACATGGGCATATGTGACATGGAGCTGGTACAGTGATCTCAATTCCACTACAAGATACAACCATCCCATCCCCTGCCCCTGCAATTGCCTAGCCCACATTGATGAAAGAGAGCCTCTACAATTCTCACCAGCCCCAGCACCATCTCCTCTGATAACTGGTCAGATCCAGAATATCTCTTCATTTAGGTTAATGCTGCCAAGTTGGCCACTTCAGCACCTGGCATGGATTTTTCATGGGCACTTTGGGCCCTCTTCTGTGAGAACAGTACTGTAGCAAATTAATCAGTCTCAAAGTGGGATGGATCATTTAAGCAGATCTCCATCACCTCTCATGTTTTTGGTCTGGTCATTCATGGAACTTCTCTCCTGGTAGGTGACCATTCCCCCCACATCCCCCCACCAAAAAAACACTGCAGGATGCCAAGACCTCAGTTATTATTGTGGGCATGCGGGGACAATTCAACCATACCAATGACAGACACTTTCTACCCTATAATATCATCCTGTATCTAAATGAGTACATTGACAATTAGCTTCTTCACATCTTTGCAGAGCTAGAGATGATTCTCCTGTTTTTTCTGCTTTGTAGTCAGATGGCCTCTAACCATCTCTGCCACCTTCATCTGAGTTTACTTGATTAAATTGGGAGATCTCAACTTGCCAACCAAAAGAGGAGTAGAATTTTGCTGTTTCCTGACAGAATGGAGGTGGTTAAGTGGGACATTCTTATTAAGCAGCGGAGCATCTGTGCATGCTTCTCTACCACTACAGAGGGATGTGACTTGTGGTTGACTATCTGCAACTTATTGTGCATTTCTCCTCAACCTCAAGGGCTAGAAACTCCTTCAGGTGCAGTAAAACAGCTGCCCTGTCTCACTCAAGCTTGCCCACACGTCCTTTATTCTTCACCTCAATCACGCTTTCCTGCTGACTTTCCGCTCCTCCAGGTCCTCAATCTTAGTGCAGACTGCCACTATCCCTTTAAAATGGCGGTTGGCATGCCGGATCTGTCTTCGGCCTCACTTCAGACATGTTCCTGCTGGCTGGCTAATAATGGTCCAGCCTGTCAGCAGGCAGGGTACACTCATTTCTGCCCATGGCTCCTGTTCACCAAGCATTCAATTCTCTGCAAGGAGTAAATTGTTCAGTGCAAATCTGATTCCAAATATTTGTGTAGGAATGACAAAGTAATGCAAAATTAAAAGTGCATGGAGTGGCAGAAAACAGCTTATGTCCTCAGCCAAGCATCAGCCTGTGATGAAAGCCAGCAAAACTAAAGTATTTTCCAGCTGGAGGTCAGATTCAACTGCTCAGTGGCAATTAGACATGGAGAGGAAGTTTCCCTGTGGCATTATTGCTACACTATTAATCCCAAACCCAGGTAATGTTCTGAAGACTGGTGTACAATTCCTGACATACCAGAATTTGAATTCAAAAAAAGAAATCTAGAATTAAGAGTCCAATAATGATCTTGAAACTGGAATGGATGAAATCCCATCTGGTTCATTAATGCAATGTAGTTGACTCTTAACTGGCCTCTGGGCATTTAGGGATGGGAAATAAATGTCCACATCGTGTGAATGAATAAAATAAAAACAGCTCCTGTTGGTGCTCACGTCAAAGACCAAATTCCTGAATTGACCTTCCAGAGGGGAAAGCATTTCCACACCAAGTACAAAGTAAGAAAACTTCCCACAAGAATGTAAGTCCTGACATCAGATCAGGTGACCACATGGAGGTATAGGGATGGAAGCAACTGGAACTCCCTTTCCTGGAATAGCATTCTAGCAATGGATTTAAAAGTCTAAAATATTATTACATAAGATATATAAAATGTTGCAGCTACCCACTTGTACTTATTGAATTAAATCCATTGCAACCAGTCATTATGAAGTAGATTTAAGTATCTACATTTCAGAAGTGAGGCAATCGGTCTGTCTGAGTTTAGACAATGTGCAAAAAAAAGCGCCAACTGCTCTCACTATTTAACAACCCAACACCACATCTGTTTGATGAGATAGAATTGTTTTTGTACAAGCTGCCAGGATGTTAAGCTTCATTTGACGATTGGCTTCATTGAGTTTTGTTTAAAAGACAGTAGCTCAAATGAGTGAAATCCAAGTAAGCTGAATCTGAATGAAACTTAAACCTGTCCTTGTGCGATTGAGGGCTTTGTGCATTCTGTTGTGTAATCTATGAATTTTAATGTAATAAGTCACAGGGTCGTAATTATTAACAGGGCTTGACCCACAAACTCAGAACTGAATGATGAACTTTAAAAAAATTTCTCAAATACACCAGAATGGAAAGTGTGAATAGACACCAAATAAACCCACTTTTTCCAAAGGCCATGTACAATTTATCCACTGGTCAATTTAATTAGACCCATTTAGTTTCCTAAGGAAATGTTCTGTAAAGCTTCTCCCTATCTTTTGGTAAGACATGAAGCAGAAATTCTAATATGATAAGCTAACTGCACCATTTTTTGTACATTCTTGATTGATTGCTTTGCTTGATGTGATATTTCATGGGTTTTATACTGAGATATTAGTCTGCTTCATAGAGGAATCTTTGTTTATGGAAACAACACTGAAACTACTAGAACACTCAGCATAAAACAGTAACTCACCTCCTGATTCCCAACATTTGCAAGGCATAACTCAGGAGTTTGATAGAATATCCTACACTTGCCTGCATAAGTGCAACTCCAACAAACTCAAGAAGATCAATCATTGTCCAGGATAAAGCAACTTCTTAGAGTCATAGAGTCATAGAGATGTACAGCATGGAAACAGACCCTTCAGTCCAACCCGTCCAAGCCGACCAGACATCCCAACCCAATCTAGTCCCACCTGCCAGCACCTGGTCCACATCCTTCCAAACCCTTCCTATTCATATATCCATCAAAATGTCTCTTAAATGTTACAATTGTACCAGCTTCCACCACTTCCTCTGGCAGCTCATTCCATACACATACCACCCTCTGTGTGAAAAAGTTGCCCCTTAGGTCTCTTTTATAGCTTTCCCCTCTCACCCAAAACCTATGCCCTCTAGTTCTGGATTCCCCAACCCCAGGGAAAAGACTTTGCCTATTTACCCTATCCATGACCCTCATGATTTTGTAAACCTCTAAAAGGTCACCCCTCAGCCTCTGACGTTCCAGGGAAAAACAGCTCCAGCCTATTCAGCCTCTTCCTATAGCTCAAATCTTCCAACCCTGGCAACATCCTTGTAAATCTTTTCTGAACACTTTCAAGTTTCACATCTTTCAGATAGGAAGGAGACCAGAATTGCACACAATATTCCAACAGTGGCCTAATCCACGTCCTGTACAGCCGCAATATGACCTCCCAACTTCTGTTCTCAATACTCTGACCAATAAAGAAAGCATATCAAATGCCTTCCTCACTATCCTTATCTACCTACGACTGCATTTTCAAGGAGCTATGAACCTGCACTCCAAGGTCTCTTTGTTCAGCAACACTCCCTAGGACCTTACCATTAAGTGTATAAGTCTTGCTAAGATTTGCTTTCCCAAAATGCAGCACCTCGCATTTATCTGAATTAAACTCCATCTGCCACTTCTCAGCCCATTGGCCCATCTGGTCAAGGTCCTGTTGTAATCTGAGGTAACCCTCTTCGCTGTCCACTACACCTCCAACTTTGGTGTCATCTGCAAAATGACTAACTGTACCTCTTATGCTCGCATCCAAATCATTTATGTAAATGACAAAAAGTAGAGGACCCAGTACTGATCCTTGTGGCACTCCACTGGTCACAGGCCTCCAGTCTGAAAAACAATCCTACAGTACCACCATTTGTCTTCTACCTTTGAGCCAGTTCTGTATCCAAATGGCTAGCTCTCCCTATATTCCATGAGAGCTAACCTTGGTAATCAGTCTCCCATGGGGAACCTTGTTCGAACCCTTACTTGAAGTCCATATAGATCACATCTACTGCTCTGCCCTCATCAATCTTCTTTGTTACTTCTTAAAAAAACTCAATCAAGTTTGTGAGACATGATTTCCCATGCACAACGTCATGTTGACTATCCCTAATCAGACATGGCCTTTCCAAATGCATGTATATCCTGTCCCTCAGGATTCCCTCCAACAACTTGCCCACCACCGAGGTCAGGCTCATCGGTCTATAGTTCCTTGGCTTGTCCTTACCACCCTTCTTAAAAAGTGGCACGATGTTTGCCAACCTCCAGTCTTCCTGCACCTCACCTGTGACTATTGATGATAGAAATATCTCAGCAAGAAGCCAAGCAATCACTTCTCTAGCTTCCCACAGAGTTCTAGGGTACACCTGATTAGGTGCTGGGGATTTATCCACCTTTACCCGTTTCAAGACATGCAGCACTTCCTCCTCTGTAATCTGGACATTTTGCAAGATGTCACCATCTATTTCACTACAGTCTATATCTTCCATATCCTTTTCCACAGTAAATACTGATGCAAAATACTCATTTAGTATCTCCCCCATTTTCTGTGGCTCCACACAAAGGCTTCCTTCCTGATCTTTGAGGGGCCCTATTCTCTCCCTCGTTACGCTTTTGTCCTTAATGTATTTGTAAAAACCCTTTGGATTCTCCTTAATTCTATTTGCCAAAGCTATCTCATGTGCCCATTTTGCCCTCCTGATTTCCCTCTTAAGTATACACCTACTGTCTTTATACTCTTCTAAGGATTCATTTGATCTATCCTGTCTATCCTGTCTTCTTGAGCAGAAATATCACCTTAAATTTACAATATAGTTGTGCTATCTACAAGGTGGACTGCAGCAACTCAGCACCTTCAAAGCTTATAACAAAAATAAATTTTAACAAATCATTTGAGTAATACCATATGGTGAGGAGCTGAGGAAACAGATGACAATGTCTGTAAGTATATGTAAAAATCCCTGATTCGTTGACATGGCAGCTTCTCTGTTTTGGGTGTGCTGTAGTGAGAAAGTATTGATCTGAAAGTTAGAAACTTCCTTATGAGGAGGGAGAGAAATATCAGAATGAATATCAGTCCCACACTCTTACAATATCTTAAAATATCATAGCATTTCTCAAGTTCATGGCTTTTATTGTACCACTGCAGTCACCCGCTGTAAATGTAAAGATTAAAATAAACAAGGACTCAGTCATTACATTGCTGCCTCACAGTGGAAGGGACCAAGGTTCGATTCCACCCTCAGGCAACTGACTGTGTGGAGTTTGCACGTTCTCCCTATGTCTGCTGCATTTCCTTCAGGTGCTCCAGTTTCCTCCCACAATCCAAAGATGTGCAAATTATGTGGATTGGTCATGCTAGATGGCCCATAGTGACCAGGGATGTGCAGGTGGATTAACCACACAAAATGCAGGGTTACAGGGATGGGGTGCCTGTGGATGGGATGCTCTCTGGAGTTTTGGTGTGGAATCGATGGGCTAAATGGCCTGCTTCCACATTGTAGGGATTCTATTGATTTATGAAAAAACAGAACTGTCCCCCACACACATTTCAGCAACATGGTTTATAAATTGTAATACAACATTTGATCATCTCCATCTAACTTTCCATATAATGATCTATTCCAAACAGATATTAATCCAATAGCAAAATACTGTGGTCTCTGAAAACCAGATACAAAAACCAGAAAATGCTTCATATAGGCAACAGATCAGTATACATATCACCTTAAGTGTGTACAGAGGCTGGAAAACTAACCCAGAAGGGAGGGTTGCTTGGACAGTAGAACTAGCTGTGAGGAGATGGCATGTGTACAACACTTGACCAGTGCAAAGACTGAGTTCTTTTCCGGGTGATATGCTAGTGCTGTTGGGAAGGTTTTAAACTAACTTGGCAGGGGTGTGGGCACCAAGAGAGATTAATAGAGAAGAATGGTAGGAGTGCAAAATACTCAGAAAGACATGTAGGACTAGCAGAGAGTAGACTGTCAATATGTGAAGTCAGTGTAGGGGAGAAAGTGATGAAGTCTATATCAGGATTACTGTTCATGTCTGCAAATGCATGGAATATAGAAAAGTTGGTAATTTACCATCACGGATAAGCATGGGAAAAATATAATATTTTGGCAAAGCCTGAGATCTACCTCCAGGAAGGGCAGGATTGAATGTTCAATTTTCCTGGCTACGAAGTGTTCAGACTTTAAAACATTTTTTGAAAGAGCTCATCAATAAAGCAATTTTTAAAGATATAATGTCCTTTACTCACATATAGTTAAAAGGTTTGTGTTGGTTTTAGCTCATGCCTCTATCCTATAGCCACACAATAGAGTTTGATGTTACATTCATGTTTGTCAGTATTTGTGTGGTGTACAGTTTATTGCTGCTGCTAGACTCCAAGAACAGATGTGGAAGGATAATGAGCAGTACTCCTCTAAGCATATAATCATACCTTCAAATGATGCCCTTTCAAACTTTAAGAAGCAATTTAATAGCAATGGTTGAAACCTGTAATAAGTCTTCAGTTGAAGATTGTCGAACAGAGAGACCTAAGGGTGCGGGTACGTAGTTCTTTGGAAAGGGCATTACAAACAAGACATGGGATGAAGAAAGCCTTTGGCTTGCTTTCTTTGATCAGTCAGAGCACTGAGTACAGGAATTGGGACATCATGCTATAGTTGTACAAAACATTGCTAAGGCCACATTTGAAGTACTGAATACAATTCTGGGGGTTGCCCTGCAATAGGAAGGACTTTATTAAACTGGGAAGGGTTCAAAAGGATTGACAAGGATTTTACTAAGGCCGGACGGTTTGAGACATAAGGAGAGGCTGGACAGGCTGGGACGTTTTTCTCTGGAGTATAGGAGGTTGAGGGACAGAGGTCTACAAAATCATAAGGGACATAGGTAAGATGAGTAGCCAAGATCTTTTCCCCAGGATAGGACAGTCCAAAAATAGAAGGGTTTATGTGAGAAGGGAAAGATTTAAAAAGAGTGGAGGGGCAGCATTTCCACACAGATGGTGGTGCATACATGCAAAGGATTGCCGAAGAAAGTGGTAGAAGAGAGTACAATTACAACATTTAAAAGATATTTGGACAGGTACATGGGTAGGAAAGGTTCGGAGGGATATGGGCCAAACACAGGCAAATTAAAGGATTTTCTATTCTACAGCAAATGGGTCTAAGTTCAGTTTAGGAAACCTGGCTAGCATGGGCAAGTTGGGCAAAGGACCAGTTTCCAAGCTGTTTGTCCCTGTTACTCTATGCAAAGTTATTTCATTTCAGGCTACCATGATTACAAATTCATTGCATTTTTAAGAAGCATAGGAATAGGGTTAACAATGGATGACAGGTAAGCATTGATTTGCAAAGTTTGTGATCCTGAAATGCAAAAACACAAAATCAGCTGGAAGGAGTGTTGAATGGCTATCAAAGATAAAATAATTTTCAAACTTTCAAACGGCATAGTGTGTGATTATAACCAGTAAGTTATTATAAGTGAGAAAGCCCTGGGTGTGAGCTGAACTCAGTTGGGTACTGATGAAAACTGAGAGCAAAATGCTGGTAAACATTTATCAGTCCAATCTGAAACGTTGGGCTGAATTAACCAGTCCTCTGAGATGGGCTGTGAATTAGCAGCAGATGACTTTAGGTGGGGAACCTGATGTCTTCCAGTCGCTATGGAAATCTGACAGGACAGAAATGTCAGCAGAAGCAGGAACAATTTTCAGCCACTTCATCTCCCCCTGACATGCCCCCAATGATTGGAAGGCTCTCACAGCACAGTAACAGTGTTTCAACTTCTCAGCCGGAAGGTTTGTGTTCAATCCTGCCTGCGCAGGAGATATGTCATAACATGTACAGACCAGCTCATTAATAATACTATCGGTGTGACTGGTCTCCGTCATGTGGAAAGGCCGCCAAGTAAACCAAGGTTGCCTTCCTGAACAGCTGATGCATGAAAGGGCCCTGTGACCCCTGAAGCTGCAGCTGGAGGGCTGACTGCATTTAAATTAACCTGGTCTTGAGAACTCTCTTCTCTTAACCTTTTCCCATTGCCACAATCTGCATCATCACCAGTTGTCAACTTTGCAATCTCTAATTGAGCCAATTGCCCTGAGACAGTCTTTAACTGGATGGCAGTCCTGTTAGGACCTCTGCATTGACTGGGACTGGTAAAATCCTGGCTAGGTTTCCCCAAACCAACCATGCAGGCTCAGGATCCAGTCCTGACTGTGGAACTTCTACATTTTTGCAAGGTTTTAGCTGTGAAATCTATTTCTCTCTACAGAAGCTGCCTAGTTTGCTGAGTATTTCTCCTTTCTTTATTTCACTCAGTGAAACAAATAGATTTGAAAATTCAGTGAAAGTTTCTGATCTTGGTTTCTGATCAGTAATGTCTGCTGTACATGTGTAGAGGTCAGATTTGGACAGGATTCGATTGGAGAACCGTTTTGCAGTAAAACATCATAATAACAATCAGTGATTTATCTCAAGGGGATTTAGGCTCATTTTTATATTTTGCCACCAAATACCAAGTCTTAGCCCTTGTTAATATACTTTAAGTGAATGACACCACAAAGACATCTTACCAGATTGAAGAGGACAAATTCAGCTCCTCAGTACTGGTTAGGATCTAGATTCATGGACGGAGAATATTGGTGGTGAAAAGGGATTGTGAAGTTGGTACCGTGAATGTTGTGAACAGCTGATGAGCTGGTAGGAACAGGTTCACTTCACATAAGCAAAGGTTCTAACATCAGTTTCAGATGTTGCCCCTGGATGCCTTTGATGCAGGCTTCACGATTATGGAGATGGCAATTTCTGGCACTCATTACAACTGTTTGTCAACCTGCCAGAATGGCTGCAGCAAAGTGAAATTCTCGACTGATCAGAAATTCTTTGCAAGTTGTAGCTGAGTTGCCTCTGAATCTGAAAGTTAAACATTAAAGAGTTTCAGAGTTTGAGAACAAACAGCAAAGCTGATGATACTCCAGTGAAATACTGAGGGAGTGTTGCGCTGCTAGAGGTGCTGCCTTTCACATATCATTTTAAACTATATCCTTATCCATTCACTCAAATGGAAGGGAAAGAGCCCATGGGACTACTTTGAAGAGTTGTAGGGGAGTGTACTACAGTGTCCTGGTCAATATATTTCCCTCAAACAACATCACAAAAGCATCATTATCAAGTTGCTGTTTGGTGTGCACAAATTGGTATTCACATTTTCTATATTATAACTACGACTATTGGCTGTAAAGTGCTTTAAGAAATCTGACAGTCAGGAAAAAACATGATGTAAATAAAACTATTTCTACCTTATGTGAAAGGCATTTACTTGTGATATGCTTTGAGAAGTTTTTGTGTGACAGGTTTCACTTAAATCACATACCATAACATTTCCTGAATGAGATCATGTTCAACAAAGGAATAGATAAATGGACAGGAAGGACGATTAATTTTGCCAGAAAATTAAGAACTACTTCCTTGAAGTTTTACTTTGTCAACACATTTCCCCACCCCTTCTGATAGCTATAAATCTCAAGGTAATTTAACTTTAACACTAGTTGGTTAACAGGAGTCGCGCAACCATGAGCAACTGGGTTATTAATCATGGGCTGTCTGCTTTGGTTATTGTAAGGAGATTATTTAAACTACAGTACTCTTGAATCCTCTAACTTCAGTCACAATGGCTAGAGATGATTTTGCTGCTGACAGATGAAGTAATCTCTGTAATTCTTTGTTTCCAGGTGGTGTGGCTAGGAATCAACGTCTTTCTGTTTGTCCATTTTTACATATTTTATGAGTTCAACCCAGAATTTTTCTACACAAGGGTAATTCTTGGAGTGAGTATACACTTTGATGCTTTCTTGAAGTTTGCTCTCACATTTGTAACATTTTCTTCAGTACTATGCAATTAGAATAATCTTGATGTTTTCCTAAAAGTGTTAATAGAATTATTAACTCTGCTAATTTGTGAAATATCTAATTTACATTTCACTATAAAAGAAATGCACTGAATTAATCAGACATAACTTTATAGACATAAAGGTGATGCACTGTGAAACACTAGGATACAGAGCAGGTGCTCTATGGGGAAATGAATTAGGGAGAGACTGTCCTGTAGGGTAACGGATATCGAAAGGATAAGGCAGTGAGAGAATGCCCTGTGGAGCAGTGGAATATGGAGTGGGTGCTCTGTGCCACAGTGGTATACAGTGAGAATGTCCGTGAGACACTGAATTTAGCATTTCACCCGATTCTGCTTAAGTTGTTTCAGCATCACAGACTAATATCAGTTTACCATGAACAATTATGTGGGTAGTTATAGCTAAACCAGGCAGACCCTGCTGAAGTGGTATTCTTGACCATGAAAACTTTAAAGTAAAATAGTCTAAAGATGGGTCTTGAAAATTGTGAGGTGATAGGGAATTAACTACCTAGTTCTTGTTCCATTGTGAGATTGTCTTGGGAAGATAGATTGTTGATGAACTGTTTTGGAAACAAATGCTCTTTGTAAGTGGTGTGGATGGGTTCTTCATGTTTTGACATTGCCAAACAGTGCAGGGGATTGTTTCTGTCAATTTCCACAAGTCTGTTCTGTATTTTGTAGTAATGGTGCACTGGATATAAAGAGGGTGACACAAGGCAACCCACTGGTTTCATAGTTGTACATTTTATTCAAGATTCCGTTTAATTTAACAATATTAGTCTCATTAAGAAAATGATTTTTTAAAAATCAGATACAGTTGCCAATCTCGAATGGTGTCTTTGGGACTGTACAGAAAGCTTAAAGATGGTGATAGATGCGGATAGGAAGCTATAGGTAGTGAGACCATATAAGGAGGGAATTAGGCATTATTGTATGTGGTATCAAGAGACTCTTTTCAAAACCCAAGCTGTACGTCTTTAGCAGACAGGGAATCCGATGTTGAATCCTGCTTGATCTTTTTTAAGGAAAGTTCATGATAGATCAATTGTATAGGACATTTCGGCACCTGGATATTCATATCTTGCATGTACAATGGTCTTCTCAGCAACCACATTATTAAGATTTCTTCCCCTTAAATAGCTAAACATAGCAACTACAAAATGTTGCTTTTGAATGTGAATTGAGCATTCACCATTAGAAATATCTGTGCTATGTGACCGATGTGTATTATAACACAATTGTATGCAAGGCTATACACAGTATAGAACATTCCTGTATATACACAATACATAATACAACTGGAGTATAAGACTTTTATATTTAAATTACAATGTACTACGCACTGTGTTATACAACAATACTACCAAAAGGTGTAATAATCCTATCCAGTCCACGATGTAAAAACATTGTATGCAGCTGTACACACCATAACAGTCAAGAAAAACTGAAATAACTGTGGATGCTGTAAATCAGAAACAAAAACAGAAAGTGCTGGAAAGGCTCAGCAGGTCTGGCAGCATCTGTGAAGAGAAATCAGAGTTAACATTTTTGGGTCCAGTGACTTTTCCTCAGAACTAGGGTTCTGAGTTCTGAAGAAGGGTCACTCGACACAAAACGTTTCTCTGATTTCTCTTCACAGATGCTGTCAAATCTGCTGAGCTTTTCCAACAACTTCTGTTTTTATAATCGCCATGATCATCATCTTGAGAATCCTGAACACTGAAGCGATGATTCTCCAGCACCACTATGCCACCTGAGAACGTCACATAAAGAGAGTTAGGAAGTTAAACCTTGAAGATTATAAATCAAAATTCACATATCACCACCCTATTGCTGGGATCAAAGATTCAAAAATCATATCTTGTACTTTTTCTTACAGCATATACATCCTTTCTTGATTATCACATCACTGTATACTTCTTACTTTATACAATCACATCAAATACTTATCTCTGAAATATTAATGGAAGTTATGTGACTGATTGTAACACTGATATGTATATTACATAATTTGTAAAGCATAAGGTTTGAAGTAATTACCATTGAGTTTGTTTTGTTGAACCTGAGAAGCAAAGGTCTTAACAATTGGGAACTAAACAGGACTGATTTTAACTTTTGGTAATGGTGGAATGGAGACCAGTCATACATATGGTACAGTTCACAATGTATAACAGGTGGCCCATGCATTCATCTCCCTTTTCTGCTGCCACTGAAAGCTGAAACCAGCCCTTAAATTGTCACAATGAGATTAACCTGTGCAATGAGAATCAAAGGGCTTACTTGTGTTTTCCTGATTTTGTCTGCAGTCTGCACTAGCCTGGGCACGAGCTCCCGCTGCTTGTCTCAACTTTAACTGCTTGTTGATTTTGCTGCCTGTGTGTCGGAATCTACTGTCCTTCCTCAGAGGATCATGCTCAGTAAGAAATACTCCTTTCTTTCCTCAATACCATGAGAGTAGTTGTGGTACAGACTAAGATACTTGAAAATAGCTCCATTTGCAGTAAAATTATGTTTTGCATGTTTACCATAATGAGGCAGCAAAATAAATAAATGCATTACAGATCTCTCCTGATATTCACTAAAGATCTGGTGACAGAGAGGGAGAAGTCTGCGGAAATTCCGACTACACCAATACTCCGCACTGTTATATTTCTATTTAACATACTTATGTAAACCCTTCACAAGGTAGGTAACATATTCACAATAATCAAGTATCAGGCTTTAACCTGAGCTGTTTGTAAGAGAAAAGGCATCAAAATGATTTAAGAGACAAGAATTCACCTGAATTTCTCCATATTGGAAAGAACAGAATAGCATTATATGGGCAATCTCCCATCAAGAAATGGTGCCATTTGTCTTCACTAAATAAGGTAAATATTGGCCATCCCATCTGAAGGATGCCGAAGCAGAATATTTAGGTTTGAAGAAACAATGTACCCTGCAACCATTCCCTTTATCATTATATGACACCTTTCTAAATTAAAGGGATTAAAACATGTATATTTTTAAGAAGTATGGCCACACTAATCAGTCAGGTCCGGGAATTAGAATAGTAATTGCTGGAAATACTCCATAGCAGTTGGAGATAAAACAGAATTAATCTTTCAGATCAAAGACTTTTTATCAGTTGTGTCAATGCTGATCTGACTTTTATTCAGTGCGCACCTATAAATGTTATTAGAAATTGTTTGAAGCTAAAATTGGGTACAGGTCTGATGTGAAAATGTGTTGCTGGAAAGGCACAGCAGGTCAGGCAGCATCCAAGGAGCAGGAGAATCGACGTTTCGGGCATGAGCCCTTCTTCAAGAAGGGCGTTTTAAATTAGGCTTTGTTACTAGGCCCTTCTTCAGGGCTCATACCCGAAACGTCGATTCTCCTGCTCCTTGGATGCTGCCTGACCTGCTGCGCTTTACCAGCAACACATTTTCAGCTCTGATCTCCAGCATCTGCAGTCCTCACTTTCTCCTACAGGTCTGATGTGCTGAGTGTAAGCCACTAGCATTTGTTTTATAGGCTCACATCTGTTTGAGACACTTCAGCTACTGCCATATTCTGACAATAAATTAACACCTTCAGACAAGGAAGGAAGAGAAATAGTAAAAGGAAAGAAATATTGGCAGTATGAATGAGTTGGATTTAAGTCTTGGCCCATTTGTCAGTGAACTATCAGAAAATTTCTATATGTCCTAAGGGAGATAGCCTGATAGTATTTAGCATCCTTCAGATACTGCTATCAAGTAATATCTGCTGTGGTGGTCTTTTTAGATTTAACATTGCTATCCTTGAATTCTAATCTTCTGTAGATATATTTATGACTTGTACTAAGACATACCTGCATCTCTATTTTTGTCAGATAATCCCCTAAAGGGGAAGTTGTCTTTTTAAATTAGGCTTTGTTACTAGGCCATGGGCCAAGCGTTGTAAATTGGATGAGAGTACATAGACATTTGATAACAGGCATGAACACATAGACCAAAGGACATCATTCCCTGTTGTAAAAAATTCTATGACTCTACGTGACCAAATCCATATTCTATTTTATAATTGCATAACTCGAGGACTAATGTTGAAACGTGGGAATGTTTACGTGAGTAACATGGGAATGTTCATGTGTGTAACTTCTGCACTGACGTAACAAATGCAACAATCACTGAGACATTGTGTGCAGCCTACGGAAAAATGTTTGTAATACAGACACACCCAGAAACACTGACAGAGTTCGGTGCAGAGTCTGGAAATCAGATGGGTTTACAAAACAACATTATTGAATTACACATTAATCACAAATGAGAAAGGTCAACTGGTGACATCAGATTTCATCTACCCTGTAAGCTCTTCAGTTCTCCCATTGCACTTTCAATGTTTTTAATTAATTTCAGGGTTTTCAACTCCATTACTCTACCAGAAGTCTTTTCATTCAATTACTTGTCTTTGGGAGTAATTTTAACTTTTGATGAAAATGTAGGGTGAAGATGGTGGTCTAAACCACTCCACTTGTAACCAGAGACCCTAATTATTGCACTGGGGACATGGACTCAAACCCCACCTGATGGCTTGTGGAATTTAAATTCAATGATGAAATCTGGACTAGCTCAGTAATTGTGATCATGGAAGCTATCATTAATTAGTTTAAAAACAGATCTAATTCACCAATGTTCTTAGGAAACTAAATCTTCCATCCTTAAATGGGTTGATCAATATTTGACTCCAGATTCACGGCAATGTGATTTTAACTGCCCTCCAAAATGTCCTACCAAGCAACTTTATCCCACAACAATTGGGTATCGGCAACAAATAACAATCACGTCCCACTGAGGAATAAAAATCTAAGGACAACGAGCACATATTTGTAAAAGACAAAGTGGCAAATCAAATGGCATAAACTTTGACAAATGGTGTTTGCATTGCACTTTTAACGACAGTGCCTTCATTTAGTCCCTTGAAATGTCCCAAGAGATTTCACAGAAGAATTATAAACAAAGTAGGACACTGGATGTGCAAAATTTAGGAAAACACTCATAATCTAAAGGAGAAAACTGAGGTAGAGAGTCAATGGCAGGCACTGCATACAGTGCCATTTAGGGAATTTGTTGATAAAATGAAAACAAATATTATTAATCAAGTCATAGAGATGTACAGCATGGAAACAGACCCTTCGGTCCAACCTGTCCATGCCGACCAGATATCCCAACCCAATCTAGTCCCACCCGCCAGCACCCGGCCCATATCCCTCCAAACCCTTCCTATTCATTTACTCTCCAAATGCCTCTTAAATGTTGCAATTGTACCAGCCTCCACCACATCCTCTGGCAGCTCATTCCATACACGTACTACTCTCTGCATGAAAAAGTTGCCCCTTAAGTCTCTTTTATATCTTTTCCCCTCTCACCCTAAACCTATGCCCTCTAGTTCTGGACTCCCCGACCCCAGGGAACAGACTTTGTCTATTTATTCTATCCATGCCCCACATAATTTTGTAAACGTCTATAAGGTCACCTGTCAGCCTCCGACGCTCCAGGGAAAACAACCCCAGCCTGTTCAGCCTCTCCCTATAGCTCAAATCCTCCAACCCCGGCAACATCCTTGTAAATCTTTTCTGAACCCTTTCAAGTTTCACAACATCTTTCTGATAGGAAGGAGACCAGAATTGCACACAATATTCCAACAGTGGCTTAACCAATGTCCTGTACAGCTGCAACATAACCTCCCAACTCCTGTACTCAGTACTCTGACCAATAAAGGAGAGCATACCAAACGCCTTCCTCACTATCCTATCTACCTGTGACTCCACTTTCAAGGAGCTATGAACCTGCACTCCAAGGTCTCTTTGTTCAGCAACACTCCCTAGGACCTTACCATCAAATATATAAGTCCTGCTAAGATTTGCTTTCCCAAAATGCAGCACCTCGCATTTATCTGAATTAAACTCCATCTGCCACTTCTCAGCCTATTGGCCCATCTGGCCCAGATCCATTTGTAATCTGAGGTAACCCTCTTCGCTGTCCACTACACCTCCGATTTTGGTGTCATCTTAAACTCACTAACTGTACCTCTTACGCTCGCATCCAAATCATTTATGGAAATGACAAAAAGTAGAGGGCCCAGCACCGATCCTTGTGGCACTCACAGGCCTCTAGTCTGAAAGACAACCCTCCACCACCACACTTTGTCCTCTACCTTTGAGCCAGTTCTGTATCCAAATGGCTAGTTCTCCTTGTGTTCCATGAGATCTAACCTTGTTAATCAGTCTCCCATGGGGAACCTTGTCGAAGCTTTACTGAAGTCCATATAGATCACATCTACTGCTCTGTCCTCAGCAATCTTCTTTGTTACTTCTTCAAAAAGCTCAACCAAGTTTGTGAGCCATGATTTCTCACGCACAAAGCCAAGTTGACTATCCCAAATCAGTCCTTGCCTTTCCAAATACATGTACATCCTGTCCCTCAGGATTCCCTCTAACAACCTGCCCACCACTGAGTTCAGGCTCACCGGTCTATAATTCCTTGGCTTGTCTTTACCGCCTTTCTTAAACAGTGGCACCACGTTTGCCAACCTCCAGTCTTCCGGCACCTCACCTGTGACTATTGTTGATATAAATATCTCAGCAAGAGGCCCAGCAATCACTTCTCTAGCTTCCCACAGAGTTCTTGGGTACACCTGATCAGGTTCTGGGGATTTATCCACCTTTAACCATTTCAAGACATCCAGCACTTTCTCCTCTATAATCCACACCGACTCGCCGAAGCACACCCACCAGACCCATTCCCCTACATTTACCCCCTGCACCTAACACCTGGCCAATTCACCTAACCTGCACATTTTTGGACTGTGGGAGGAAACTGGAGCACCCGGAGGAAACCCACACAGACACGGGGAGAATGCGCAAACTCCACACAGTCAGTTGCCTGAGGCAAGAATTGAGCCCGGGTCTCTGGCGCTGTGAGGCAGCAGTGGTAAGAAGATATAGACTTCTGTTATTGAAATACATGAGAAAAAGATCAAGGCTTTTTCATTTATACATAGAATGTTAATTGAGGATAACCAAAATTGTGAAGGGTTTTAAAAATATAAATAGGAAAAACTATTTCCACTCGTCAGTAGAAGAGACAAATTAGAAGAAACATTTCATGTAACAGTCTGTCAGCTTACAATAACCTATCAGAAACAGCAGTGAAAGGAAGTTCCATTAAACTTTTTTAAAAAGATTAGTTGTAAAAAGGAAAACTTTTTAAAGGAAATGGGACAAATGCACAGAAATAGACTAAATGAAAGTTAATTTCAGAAACCTGGCTCCAGTGTGATGGACTGAATAGATTGCCTCTGTACTGTGCAATTCTATGATTTTATGATTCTGGATTGCTACATATGCACCATTCCTATAAAAGTCAACGATCGATTCCCAATTCCCATACATCAGCCTGCAGTGAAATCTTCAGTATGCTTTCCACAAATTCTCATTAGTTAATAAGTGGTGTCTACAATTACATATGAGGTGAGTTTGTGATCACAATAAAGCCACCAACGCCAGCCACAAACTACTACAATTTCAACACTAGGTATTGAGTACCCACTTTCTATCAATTTCCAATAAGTTACCATTAGTAACATCAAAATGAGTTGTAATTGGATTCAAAATACAATTAAGTGTAATTTGTAGATAAAAGAATTAAAGTGCATTGCAAAGTAAATAAGAATGATCTGTCTATTGTTCTGCGTAATTACATTTCTGTTTCAAAACAAATTTTCAATATATATTCCATGAAAACTCTATAATAATGTGAAAAGTACAAGAAAATATTACTTGAAAGCACTAATTCTTCCCTTTCCACAGATAATTACAAGTGAGATTTGTCCCCATGCCCTATCACCCGATAGTTTGACTGCTTAGTAAATTTTCTGCGGGATTTTGACTGTTTTCTCCCCACCTGCATTAGTGTTGCAGATGCAGTGCAAGAAAACAGCTGGACAAAAATATCACGTTCCACAAACTAGTGGCTTACATGATCGCCTTGCATACAGGTAAGCTTTTCTGGGAAACATGGCAGTCTTCAAATATCCCTGCAACCAGGCACAGCGTTTACTTTTCACCAATGTATGACTTAGCAGCAATAATTGACAGAACTTCAAGAAGGAAACAACTTGAATTGAGTTGACTTAAATTGAATTTATTGTCATGTGTACCAAGGTGCAGTGAAACGCTTTTGGCTTGCCAGCAATACAGGCAGATCACAGAGTTAAATGGCATAGATAAGTAAGTAATAGGTAAACAGTGGCAAAAACAAAAAAAATTGATACAGGCAAATGCTAAAAGTTTGTGAGTCCAGTATTCTAACAACAATAGGGTAGAAACTGTTACAAAACCGGCTGGTGCATGGTGTTCAGGCTTCTGTACCTTCTCCCCGATGGTAGAGATGGTAGAAAAGCATTACCAGGGTGGGATGGATCTTTGAGAATGCTGGTGTACTTTCCTTGACAGCGGGCCTGGTAGATGGATTCTATAGATGGGAAGTTGGCCTTTGAGATTGTCTGGGCCAAGTTCACCACTCTCTGTAACTGTCTCCGATCTTGAATGATACAGTTGCCATACCAGGTAGTGATACATCCAGACAGAATGCTCTTGATAGTGTACCTATAAAAGTTGGCAAGGGTATTCGCCATCATGCCAAATTTTCTCAGCTACCTGGGGAAGAAGAGACGTTGTTGGGCCTTTGTAACCAGTGCGTCCCCATGAAGAGTCTAAGAAAGCTTGTTGTGGATGACCACTCCCAGGAGCTTGATACTCTCCACTCATTCCATCTCTGAGCTGTTAATGTGTAGGAAGTCATGAATAACATCCTGCCGAAAGTCAATAGTGAGTGATTTGATTTTGTCAGCATTGAAAGCGAGGTTGTTTTCAGTGCGCCATTTTTCCAGGTCTCCCACCTCCTGTCTGTAGTCTGTTTCATCGCCATCTGAGATTCGACCAACTATGGTGGTATCATCAGTGAACCTGTAAATCTGGTATTTGGTGATGCAGTCATGGGTATACAGTGAGTACTGTAGGAGACTGAGTACGTGCCCCTGGGGTGCTCCAGTGTTGTGTTGGTGAGGATGAAATATTGTCCCCAATCTTCACTGATTGTGGCCTGTGGGTCAGGAAACTGAGGATCCAGTTGCAGAGAGTGGGGCTTAGTCCGAGATCAGTAGGTTTAGTACTCAGTCTGGAGGGGATAATAGTGTTGAAGGCTAAACTGTAGTCAATGAGTAGGATTCTTACATAGTTATTTTTGGTGTCAAGCTGTTCTAGGGAGGAGTGAAGGGCAAGTGATATGCCATCTGACGTGGATCTGTTGGTCCGATAGGCAAATTGGAGTGGGTCAAGAGTAGTAGGGAGGCTGGATTTGATTAATGCCATGACCAGCCTTTCAAAGCATTTCATGACCGCTGAGGTTAGGGTCACTGGGCAGTAGTTATTGAGACATGTTGCATGAGCTTTCTTAGGCACAGGGATGATGTTGGCCCACTGAAAACAGGCAGGGACAGTGGCCTGCTGCAGGGAGAGGTTGAAAATGTCCAAGAAGACCTCTGCCCATTCACCTGCACATGCTCTGAGTGCCCGGCCTGGTACTCTGTCTGGTCCCATTATTTTCCTTGAATTCACATGAAGGAAAACTGATCTGACCTCTGATGCAGTGACTGTTGGGATAGGTTCGTCAGGATTTGTCGGAATAGGTGTCACCTCTCCGCCAAAATTCTGCTCAAAACGAGCATAGAAGGCGTTGAGATGATCTGGGAAGGATGTGTCATCGTCTGCTATCTTGCACCGCCTCTTTTTAGAACCTGTGATGTCATTCAGTCCTTGCCATAGTCGCTGGGTGTCTGTCTGGTCTCTAGTTTGTGTCAGTCAAGACTGTTGGGAAGATTGTCTTTGTCAAAAAATTTAGTCAGATTGAATGGAAGTTGCTGCTGTAGCAGAATCAACGGCAATCCTTGAAGTTCTGGATTGAAAAGCAAATCAAATTTACTACTCCTGCTTTCCCTAGTGCAATTGATTGCTTTGTGACATTACAACAAGAAAATTGGTCATTTATTTTTGATTAACTGTTGCCCATAACAACTTTGGACAACAGGAAGAACTTCATAAATGCTCAGATATAGGTAATAATTTATATAATCAGTCTAATTAAAACATGAATGGTCAGAAATGATTGGATATATTGCAAAGCAATTTGTGAAGGGCTCTTGATGTGCTGTGGTAGTGTCCCTGCCTTTGAGCCATAAGCCCTGACTTCATATCCCACCTGCTCCAGAGAGCTGTCATAACATCTATTGATTAGAAAAATGTGAAAGCAAGTTTGTGTGTATGGTTCCATAAAGAAGCAATATGATCAATCAATCCATCTGCAGTCAGGGTTTTCTTGAAGCTTTGATTGGGAAAAAAGAAGAACCACCTTCTTCTGTCTTCATCATTTGCTCAACTTGTTCCTGCAGCAATTCATATTGTGGCACACTTACTGAATTTTGAATGGTTCAACAACAGTCAGCAGTCAAATGAAGACACCCTGGACGCTGTACTGTCCCGACTTGGGAACAACAACAGCCTCTGGCTAAATCCGATCAGGTCAGATTCAACGGTAAGAAGTACTTACTGGTAAATAGATAGGAACGTAACAAAATAATGTCATTATAGGTGACTAACCCATCATTGTCTTGCCACATTCAATATTTGTTTTCTCTACATAAAACATTAAATTGTTTTGAAAATACAATGCTGTAAGATGCAAAATTAACCAATCCTCTTTGAAGTGCGATTATTTAAATTAAAAACCTCCTTAAAACCAGCTTTCCTATTCTTTAGCCATCTAATTTTGAATATCTGTGCAAGGCCATTTTAAGTCTGTGTAACAGTGAACAATTATGCTGCATGATCATTGTCTAAGAAGAAGAGGACTGTCAGTCGTGAAGGAACCTGTCTGTACCTGTCCTATCGATAACTCTACTCTCCCTCCTCCTCAGAGTCAGAGAATCTAAGTGCAATTCCTGTTCTTTACCCACACCCTTCCATAATTGTGTTTATTTAATTTGTTATTAAAACCCTTGCACAATTCGATAGAGCAATTAACTCTCAACTGGGATTTTCCATAAATAGTATTAACTGCTGAATGATAATACATTGGTAGTTTTGGAGTGTGGCTCTGAGAATCAGAGAAGTCTATTTGTGTTGTTAAATAGATATTGTTAAAAGCATTCCCCCTCCCTTCCTTCCCCACCAACATAAACTAGGAGGGATTACTTTTAATAATAATTTGGTGGTGGCAATCCAGTGGGGTCCCTAATGGAGGAAATCCTCCAGAAAAATGTCAACTGCTAAATGTTATCAGGATTTTAAGAGTGTTGCCCACAAGTACTTCTTATTCATTAAATCAAATGACAAATTATGTCATTTCTTAGCCTTTCCAATACTGACCTAAGCATAGTCGAAGAGTGTGATGCGTTTGGTTAAGAGGTAAGTGGCAGTGCGGGTTACCCAGACTATAAGGTTGGAGGCTGTGAGTGGGAGATCCCCTGAAGTGATGAGATTGTGGATGGTCTGGGAGATGATGGCTTGTTGATGGGAGGTGAGGTCGTGGTCGAAGGGGCAGTTGGAGGAAGTGACTGTGAGTTGGTGCCTGGGTTCGGCAGTGTAGAGGTTGGTGCATCAAACTACCACAGCACCCCCTTGTCTACTGGTTTGATGGTGATGTTGGGATTGGAGAGGTGGGAGTGGAGGGCTGCATGTTGCGAGGGTGAGGGGTTGGAATGGGTGAAGGAGTGTGGACAGGTTGAGGCAATCAATGTCATGCTGGCAATTGGAAATGAAGAGGTCAAGGGCGGGTAACAGACCAGCATGAGGTGTCCAGGTGGATGGGATGTGTTGGAGGCAAGTGAATAGGGCCTCGGCAGGTGGGCGGAAGTCTTGATGGAAAAGCCCGGAGGCAGCAGAGGAAATGTTCAACATCGCAACACATGTCGAACTCATTGATCCAGGATCACAGTGGGATGAAAGTAGTAGGGTGGCACATTGGCTCAGGTCTGTACAATTAACATCAGCAGAAATACATTCATGTGGAAAAGTCAGAGATTTTGTCTAATCACTTATGTGCAAATAATTCCTCAAATTTCCTCACTATACAAACACATATACTTAAAGAATGGCCCTAAATAAAATATTTAAACCATTAAGGAAGAAGTCTTTGTAATAGGTCTCTTGGTTCCCTGTAGTAAAATTTCCACTTTCAAAGGGGGCTTTTTAAATATCAGTAAACTCATAACAAGTCTTTATAAATAGGATTATGAGTGAAAAACAGAGTTAATCATAATTATTACTGTTTTGGTAAATACAGCTATAAGTAACATGTATATCTTCTCCTCAGACTCCCACCTATGTTGCATTCACTACTGTGGCTGGTCTAACCGGAGTCATTATTACATTGGCACTTATCATCATGGTCACATCCTCAACAGACACCATTCGCAGATCATATTTCGAGGTCTTCTGGTTTACACACCACCTCTTTGTCATATTTTTTGCAGGACTTGTCATCCATGGAATTGGGTATGTAGGATGATGTCTTATTAAAAACAGTTGAAATTCCTGATCACCTTTTGTGACTGAGGGATGTTTCAAAGTACTTTCGAATTGTCATCATTGTTATAATGTAAGAAAGGCAGCAATCAATTTGTACACAATGAGGGGCCCACAAACAGCAGTGTGATAATGAACAGATAACCCATTTTCAGTCATTTTATTTCCTGTTGAAGATAAAGTGTTCTAAAGTAGATGGGGACTGCAACTGCAATTAATAATTTTGGAGGCAGGTTCAATCCCTGATTTGCATGGAGTTAGCATTCCTTACTCTGGATAGGGGTAGACCACTACTTAGAGGTAGGAAAACGAAGTACCAGCCATATCTGTTCACTGGGTGAGCACACATATGGTAATTCCCAGAGAGCAGATTAAAACTCAGTTGGTCTTACATGCATTCCCAGAATTCAAACATGAGCAAGTTTACAGTGGACAGCAGATTATTGGTACTATAACTCAGTAAGTATTAGCATCTTCTGGAGGGATGTGAAATTCAGGATATAAGTGTGGAGATTAAGTTTTAGGGCAAAATAACTTTTTTTTAGAAGATTTAACGATAAGTATCTAAGTTAGCTTGCTGAACTTGAAGGTTTGTTTTCAGATGTTTCATCACCATACTAGGTAACTTGCCACCAGGATACATGAACACCAACTGGCCACCAAAAGACACGACCCACTATCACTAGTTTCTCTACATACAGGCAAAGAAGGACACCATTTTGACTGGGACAACACACACATCCTAGGACAGGTGAAACAAAGACACACACGAGAATTCTGGCATTCTAATCAGAACCTCATCAATAAACACATCAATTTAGACCCTACCTACCTTTCTTGGAAAAAAGAACTAGAAATGACATCACTCACTTTAAGAAACCAAGACCTATAATTAGAGAGGTGGGACATACCAGTAGCGCATCACCAGAGATTCTCACTGATGATGTTACCTAGTGTGGTGACGAAATGTCTGAAAACAAATCTTCAAGCTCAATGAGCTAACTTACATACACAAAATAACTCTGATATCCGACTGTTTGATCAACAGTTTGTTGAAGAGTGTGGTGCTGGAAAAGCATAACCACTCAGGCAGCATCCGAAGAGCAGGAGAGTCAACATTTTGAGCAAAAGTTGTTCATCATGAATCATCTTCCTGATGAAGAGCTTATGCTCAAGACATCGACTCTCCTGTTCCTCAGATGCTACCTGACCAGCTGTGCTGTTCCAGTGACACACTCTTCGACACTGATCTCCAGCATCTGCAGTCCTCAGTTTCTCCAAGTAATTTTGTTGTTCACCCCAAGTCCCCCACTGGCATGGATCACAGGCCAACTTAAAATCAAGGTCAGCATTCTATAAACTGTAGTCCATGGCAAAACTACATGTCCAAATACTTCAACTAACATATTGCTTAAATCACATTTGCCCAGGTACCTTTGGTATCAAAGTCAGCAAAAAGACAGAAATTGGATACTGATAAAGCAGTCACAATATTATTAAACCAATAATCAAAAATAAGCAAACTACTCAATGTTAAGTAATGGAACTCTTTCTAATGTTCCCGACATTCTCAGAAATACTTCCCATGTACACTTGGACATGAAGATAGGCTGGCGACATTTGTAGAGTTGAATAATTTCTTCGAGCAACATGTTCTAGATGCAACCAGACAGTAGCCTATAATAAACCTGATAATTTGCAATGAAACATGATTAATTAATAAGCTCCATTAGAGGCATTTCTAGGTAGCAGTGAACTTAAATATGATTGAATTTCACATTAAGTTATGAACAGAAAAGTTGATCTCAGACTAAGGCAGTTGAGGCCATGAAGACATAGCTGGCTCCAGTAAACTGAGAAATTATGTTATCAGCTTGGTCAATAGAGATGCAGTGGCAGGCACATAAGGAAATACTTCAGAAAGGTGTAACTTAGTGAGAAAGAAAGATTGTAATAGCAAAATGTGGCATTTGCTATTTTCTGGGTCTGCAGATTGGAAGAAGCAAAAATGGCCTTTAGCAGAGTTTAGGGAGAGTTTACATGTTACTGAGGATTATACCTGCAATAAATGTCATTGGTTATGAATCCTAACAGCGAATGGAATGGTTGGAGCGACAGTTAGAGGCAATGGGGAATTTACGAGGGCAAGGAAGTGTGATGGATGGCAATTACAGGAAGGGGAAAAGTCGCAGATACAGTCACGTAGATGGATTAACTGTAGGAAAGGCAAGCGAGGTAGGCAGGTAGTGTAGGGGTCTTCTGTGGCTATCCCCATTTCAAACAGGTATACTGTTTTGGAAAATGTAGGGAGTGATGGATTCTCAGGGGAATGTAGCACGAACAGCCAACTTTCTGGTGCTGAGACAAGCCCTAATGTAATGAGAGGTACGTCGGGTTTTAAGAGATCAATTGTGTTAGGGGACTCTCTAGTCCGAGACACATATAGATGTTTCTGTCACCAGCAGTGAAAAATCAGAATGGTGTGTTGCTTCCCTGGTGCCAGGATCAAGGATGTCTCAGAGAGGGTGCAGAAGGTTCTCAAGGGGGAGAGGGGCCAGTAAGAGGTCATTATACACATTGGAACCAATGACATAGGAAGGGGAATAGTTGAGATTCTAAAGGGAGATTACAGAAAGTTATGCAGGAATTTAAAATGGCGATCCTTGAGAGTAGTAATATCTGGATTACTCCCGGTGCTACAAGCTAGTGAGGGCAGGAATAGGAAGATAGAGCAAATGAATGCATGGCTGAGAAGCTAGTGTATGGGAGAAGGATTCACATTTTTGGATCATTGGAATCTCTTCTGGGGTAGAAGTGACATGTACAAAAAGGACAGATTGCATCTAAATTGGAAGGGATGAATATACTGTCAGAGAGACTTGCTAGAGCTTCTTGGGAGGATTTAAACAAGTAAGGTGGGGGTGTTGGGACCCAGGGAGGTGGTGAGGAAAGAGATCAATCTGAGATTGGTATAGTTGAGAAAAGAGGCGAGCCAAACAGTCAGGGCAGGCAGGAACAAAGCAGAGAAAAGGTACGACTGATCAATTAATTTGCATTTATTTCATTGCAGGGGGCCTAACAGGGAAGGCAGATGAACTCAGGTCATGGTTAGGAACATGGGACTGGGATATCAAAGCATAACAGAAACATGGCTGAGGGATGGACAGGACTGGCAGCTTAATGTTCGAGGATACAAATGTTACAGGAAGGACAGAAAGAGAGGCAAGAGAGGAGGGGGAGTGGCATTATTGATCAGGGATAGCATTACAGCTATACTGAGGGAAAATCTTCCTGGAAATACATCCAGGGAAGTTATTTGGGATGAACTGAGAAAAAAGAAAGGGATGATCACCTTATTGGGATTGTATTATAGACCCCGTAAAAGCCAGAGGGAAATTGAGAAACAAACTTGTAAGGAGACCTCAGTTATCAGTAAGAATAATAGGGTGATTCTGGCAGGAGAATTTAACTTTCCAAACATAGTCTAGGACTGCCATAGCATTAAGGGTTTAGATGGAGAGGAATTTGTTCAGCATTTACAAAAAAAATTTTCTGATTCAGTATTTGGATGTACCGACTAGAGAAGGTGCCAAACTTGACCTACTCTTGGGAAATAAGACAGGACAGGTGACTGAGGTGTCAGTGGGGGAGCACTTTGGGGCCAGCAACCATAATTCTATTAGATTTAAAATAATGATGGAAAAGGATAGACCAGATCTAAAAGTTGAAGTTCTAAATTGGAGAAGGGCCAATTTCAACAGTATTAGGCTAGAACTTTCAAAAGCTGATTGGGGGCAAATGTTTGCAGGTAAAGGGACGGCTGGAAAATGGGAAGCCTTCAGAAATGAGATAACAAGAGTCCAGACACAATATATTCCTGTTAGGGTGAAAGGGAAGGCTGGTAGGTATAGGGAATGCTGGATAACTAAATAAATTGAGGGTTTGTTAAGAAAAAGAAGGAAGCATATATCAGGATACATCAGGTGAATCCTTAAAAGAGTATAAAGGCAGTAGGAGTATACTTAAAAAGGAAATCAGGAGGTCAAAAAGGGGACATGAGATAGCTTTGGCAAATAGAGTTAAGGAGAATCTAAAGGGTTTTTACAAATACATTAAGGACAAAAGGGTAACTAGGGAGAGAATAGGGCCCCTCAAAGATCAGCAAGGCAGCCAATGTGTGGAGGCGCAGGAGATGGGGGAGATATTAAACGAGTATTTTGGATCAGTGTTTGCTGTGGAAAAGGACATTGAAGATATAGAATGTTGGGAAATAGATGGTGAACATCTTTGAAATGTCCATATTACAGAGGAGCAAGTGCTGGATGTCTTGAAACACATAAAAGTGAATAAATCCCCAGGACCTAATCAGGTGTACCCTAGAACTCTGTGGGAAACTTGAGAAGTGATTGCTAGGCCTCTTGTTGAGATATTTGTATCATCGATAGTCACAGGTGAGGTGCCAGAAGACTAGAGGTTGGCAAACGTGCTGCCACTGTTTAAGAAGGATGATAAAAACAAGCCAGGGAACTATAGACCAGTGAGTCTGATGTTGGTAGTGGGCAAGTTGTTAGAGGGAATCCTGAGGGACAGGATGTAAATATATTTGGAAAGGCAAGGACTGATTAGGGATAGTCCGGGAGAAATCATGTCCCACAAACTTGATTGAGTCTTTTGAAAAAGTAACAAAAGGGATTGATGAGGGCAGAGCAGTAGACTTGATCTATATGGACTTCAGTAAGGCGTTCGACAAGGTTCCCCATGGGAGAATGGTTAGCAAGGTTAGATCTCATGGAATTCAGGGAGAATAGCTATTTGGATACAGAACTGGCTCAAAGGTAGAAGACAGGGTGGTGGTGGAGGGTTGTTTTTCAGACTGGAGGCCTGTGACCAGTGGAGTGCCTCAAGGATTGGTGCTGGGTCCACTACTTTTCATCATCTATATACATTTTTTGGATGTGAGCATGAGGTACAGTTAGTAAGTTTGCAGATGACACCAAAATTGGAGGTATAGTGGACCGTGAAGAAGGTTACTTCAGATTACGACAGGATCTTGATCAGATGAGCCAATGGGCTGAGGAGTGGCAGATGGAGATTAATTCAGATAATCTGCTGCATTTTGGGAAAGCAAATCTTAGCTCGACTTATACCATTAATGGTAAGGTCTTCGGGAGTGTTGCTGAACAAAGAGACCTTGGAGTGTGTGTTCGTAGCTCCTTGAAAGTCAAGTCGCAGGTAGATAGGATAGTAAAGAAGGTGTTTGGTATGCTTTCCTTTATCAGAGTATATAGTACAGGAGTTGGGAGGTCATGTTGCAGCTGTACAGGACATTGGTTTGGCCACTTTTGAAATATTGCGTGCAGTTCTGGTCTCCTTGGAAGGCTGCTGTGAAACCTGAAAGGGTTCAGAAAAGGATGTCGCCAAGGTTAGAGGATTTGAGCTACAGGAAGAGGTTGAATAGGCTGGGGCTGTTTTCCCTGGAGCGTCAGAGGTTGAGGGGTGACCTTATAGAGGCTTATAAAATCATGAGGGGCAAAGATAGAGTAAATATGCAAGGCCTTTTCCCTGGGGTGAGGGAGTCCAGAACTAGAGGGCATAGGTTTAGGGTGAGAAGGGGAAGATATAAAAGAGACCTAAGGGGCAACTTTTTCACCTAGAGGGTGGTAGGTATGGAATGAGCTGCCAGAGGAAGTGGTGGAGGCTGGTACAATTGCAACATTTAAAAGACATTTGGATGGGTATATCAATAGGAAGGGTTTGAAAGGATAAGGGCCAGGTGCTGGCAATTGGGGCATGATTGGGTTGGGATATCTGGTCAGCATGGACGAGTTGGACCGAAGGGTCTGTTTCCATGCTATACATCTCTATGAATCTATGTGGTCAACTCAGGAAATTAAATAGAGTATTGAATTGAAAGAAAAAGCATGTAATTCTACAAAGAGGATTGCCAAGTCAAAAGATTGGAGAGAATATGAAGAACAGCAAAGAATAATTAACAGATTTAAAGGTAGGAGAAATTAATATGAGGGAAAGCTGGTTGGAAACGTGAAAACAGACAGTAAGATTTTCTAAAGTATTTAAAAAGGGAATGAGTAAGTAAAAGTAAGGATTGATCCTCAAGAATGTTGTTCTGGAGTATTAATAATTGGAAAATAAGGAGCTGGTAGATGAATAGGAAAGATATTTGTCCTCTGCCTTCATTGTCAGACCTATAAATAACATCCAAGAAATAATTGCCAATCAGGGTGTGAAAGAGAGGTAGAATCTAAAAGTATTACAATGACCAGAAAAAGGGACTGAAAAAGAACTGAAAATTAACAAGTCCCTAGATCCCGATAGACTTCATGTTAGGTCTTAAAAGAAATCTTAGCAGGACTTATACACTTAATGGTAAGGTCCTAGGGAGTGTTGCTGAACAAAGAGACCTTGAAGTGCAGGTTCATAGCTCCTTGAAAGTGGAGTCGCAGGTAGATAGGATAGTGAAGAAGGCGTTTAGTATGCTTTCCTTTATTGGTCAGAATATTGAGTACAGGAGTTGGGAGGTCATGTTGCGGCTGTACAGGACATTGGTTAGGCCACTGTTGGAATATTGCGTGTAATTCTGGTCTCCTTCTTATCGGAAAGATGTTGTAAGACTTGAAAGGGTTCAGAAAAGATTTACAAGGATGTTGCCAGGATTGGAGGATTTGAGCTATAGGGAGAGGCTGAACAGGCTGGGGCTGTTTTCCCTGGAGCATCGGAGGCTGAGGGGTGACCTTATAGAAGTTTACAAAATTATGAGGGGTATGGATAGGGTAAATAGACAAAGTCTTTTCCCTGAGATTGGGGAGTCCAGAACTAGAGGACATAGGTTTAGGATGAGAGAAGAAAGATATAAAAGAGACCTAAGGGGCAACTTTTTCATACAGAGTATGGTACGTGTATGGAATGAGCTGCCAGAGGAAGTGGTGAAGGCTGTTACAATTGCAGCATTTAAGAGGCATTTGGATGGGTATATGAATAGGAAGGGTTTGGAGGGATATGGGTCGGGTGCTGGCAGGTGGGACTAGATTGGGTTGGGATATTTGGTCGGCATGGACAGGTTGGACCGAAGGGTCTGTTTCCGTGCTGTACATCTCTATGACTCTAAATGGCAGCTGAAATAGTAGATGTAGCTATGATCTTATTGAATAGCAGAACAAATTCAAGGGGCTGAATGGCTTCCTTGTGTCTTTATTTATATGTTTGCATCACACCTATGTTTGTGTCCAATCTCAATATGACAGAATTTATCACGTCAAATGGTTGTGTTAGTACAACGTTAATTAGTAATTCAAAAAGAAAACCCACAAACATATTTTGAAAAGTCTGTGTTGTCAAGATAGTTTTATTTGATGCTTTTAAAAAGAGTTACAACTATACAGTATTGTGGTTATATTCCGCGTGTATTTCGAACTTTACTTGCTGATTTGCTTCGTTTTCTGAGAATCATCTCTCTCATTTGTCCTTTAAATGAAGCATGCCTTTTCTTTTAGACGTATTGTTCGACGCCAGACTGCTGCCAGCATGGAGGTACACGATTTCACGTTCTGTCGTAATCGCACAGCGGAGTGGGGGAAAATCCCTGAATGTCCAATTCCTGTGTTTGAGGGAGGAGAGCCAATGGTGAGTATTTTTAAAATTATTTACTCATTTTCTCCTGCTCCTGAAGATCTTTCTACATCATGGCCATTCTACCGTGGGACAAAAGGTCAGGGAATGAATAAGATCCACCTGTCAGGGCAGAGCTATGAACTACAAAGTTAATTTGAATGATTCTTAATTATTATTTATTTTTCTCCCTGTGGGAAAGCTGTGCTCTGCAATGTCACAAAGGAGGCTAAAATAGCTTCCTACAAGCTGATGGGCAGGTTCATAAGATGTTCTCTGCTATCCTGTGGTCATGAAAAGGCTAGTTAAGAGTGCAGTATTCTTAGGCTGGGTTTATTGCTTCCTGAGGAGGCAAGGTGAGGGTTGGCTGGAAACTGGGAAACGGTGCTATGGGTTCTGCAATTTACCATTGGTGGGGGAGACATTGGCACACCTGTCTATGGTATAATTGAGGACTTCAATTGGTCAATTCATCGTGGCTTAAGGACCTCCTCTGATCATAGCAGGAGATGCAAACAGCAGATGAGCAGTCTACCAGGTTTCACAACATTGGTTGGTGGCTGGATAAAGGCTGGCCCTTCCATACCCCCAAGATGAACACATCACTGTGTTTTGCCACACTGCACCCAATTGATCCTGACTCCCCATATCCTTGTCCCCCTCTCCCAAACTTGCCTTCCTGGTCTTGATGTTACACCCACCCTAGCCTTCACTATTTTCATTTATAGCTCCATTACTGATTGTCATTGGCAGATGACAATAGTTCCAGCAGTGGCCACCGCTCCCAGTGGCGCTGCTGGGACCAAAGAGCTTCTGGGCATTTAAC